>NC_141708.1:22715782-23315782 GCF_971803275.1 Cyanistes caeruleus
CTTTCTTTCTTTCTTCCTTTCTTTCTTTCTTCCTTTCTTTCTTTCCTTTCTTTCTTTCCTTTCTTTCTTTCCTTTCTTTCTTCCTTTCTTTCTTCCTTTCTTTCCTTTCTTTCCTTTCTTTCTTTTCTTTCTTTTCTTTCTTTCTTTCTGTCTTTCTGTCTTTCTGTCTTTCTTTCTGTCTTTCTGTCTTTCTGTCTTTCTGTCTTTCTGTCTTTCTGTCTTTCTTTCTGTCTTTCTTTCTGTCTTTCTGTCTTTCTGTCTTTCTGTCTTTCTTTCTGTCTTTCTTTCTTTCTTTCTTTCTTTCTTTCTTTCTTTCTTTCTTTCTTTCATCTCTGACCTGTGACACTGGCTAACACATGCTGTGGGCTGTGCAAAGGGAAATTTCCTACATCCAGGCATTCGCTTTGCATAAGTTAAGGCTCTGCATGCTACTCTTGTCCCCACTCCTTTCTAATTTTGGTGAATTTCATGAAACAGGCTGTTTCAAGTATGAATAAATCTGTATGTCAAACCCACCCTCTTCCTCACTAATACAAATCTATATGAATATGAATGTCAGGACCCGTGCACATGCCTAGTTTCTGTATGAGAGCATTCTGCCTATCTGGAGGAGTGATTTGACTTCTCTGTATTGCATTAGACCACTGTCATTAACGACTGAGGTGTCATTTTGATGTGATCTGTGAGGCAGTAGAAGCTTTGAAGTTGAAAGATAGAACAGACATGGATAAATTGTGCTCTGAGTATGCTGCTATTGCACCATTATTGCGGGCAATTATTTCACCAAGTGACACATCTGATAAAAAGTCATCTGCCTTGCTTGGGAAAGAAACCACAGCTCGCTGGAGCACTTGGTAGATCTGTCGATTTCAGAGCGTGACAAAAAGCTCATTAGCTTTGGCCTGACCACTCTGCACCAATCATGAACTCTTTCACATTGTTTCCCCCCCACCCTCATCTTTTCAGTTGGTTTCCTTTCTTGATCTAGCACTTGTGCTTCTCTGATTTAAGGTTTGGCCATTTTCTCTCTCTTCCCCACTCCTCTTTCTCCAGCACCTCCTTTCTTAATGATGTGCCAAATATGCCTCCTGCTTCTCTTACCCTCTTCCTTAACAATTTTGAATAATGTTTATTTCTTTGTTGGTCTCATAAAACAGGGGGTTCAGAACGTTTTTTTAATCTTCAGAGCATGTGAAACTGCTCCAAATAAATAATAGCAGAGTCCAAGTAATTAAATTTCAGGTTAACTTTAAACATGGAATACAGATTTGCTTCTTCAGCCATGCACAATGGACTGAGTTGTTAAGTGGATTCATATTTCAGGGCCAGTAGCAACCCTTCAAATAAACTTTGTGAACAAAATAAAGGTAAATGAAACCACATTTTTAGTATGTAGGGTAACAGGGTGGGATAAAAAGACATATTTTATCATCAGATTTTTTTTTTTTACCTGACTAGCAAAAAACCCCCCAAAACTACAGTGTAGGTATATCAAGAAAATTATTACATTGCTAGAGGACTTCCTTTTCACTTTAAAGGATTTGGGGCAAATCACTCGAGCACCAGTCTGAGGAACAGAGGCATGGAAAGTTAGATGTGCCATAGGTTTTGGAGAGTCTTCCTAATTCTAAACTGAAGAATAACTTTGTTAAAACAGAAGCTCATGTTCTGTGCTTCAGTTATTATATTTCCCTGGAGAGGTGAGCTGTAAAAGAAGGTGGCCTTAAGCCATCCACCTTACCAGCTGTCTTTCATCCCAGTATATCAGAACTGCTCTCCCATAAAGGGGTCACAGCATACATGGCATAAATTAATTCCACTTAAACTGGAGTGTCTCAGTTACCCAGTTACATTAGTCTTCCTTCACAGACAATCAAGACTCTTAATCATTTTCAAAAGACGTTTTATTTTAAATAGCTGCTGTTTGCTGGAAGGAACGTGGTCCATGTTCTTGCTAAGCATGCTAAAGGTGTTATGAAATAAATATTCTCTGTGAGACCTGGACACAGAAATAGATCACTGACCAACAACATGAGCTTTACCAGGGTTCTCCTATTGAGTCTGGGGGAGTTAAATTTTCAGTCATACAGACAGTATTATTTTTACTCTAAATTAATGATCTCAGTCTAATCCTTATAATTATGTCTTCACAGCATAGCCAAGAGACAGGTGATTTAACTGACTAGAGAGTCTCTGTCCCACTCAGAATAGGCCTCCAGGTCAGAGGTGTATTAATGAGAGAGCAGCTGGAGGATGATGAGCTGATCCTGCAGCCTCCAACAGCTCTGAATTGACTACAAGGGACTCTATAGAAGATAACTTACAGCTAATAACTATACAAATCATCCTGCAGATACAGTTGCTATCACAACTGCAAGAATTCCTGTCTGATCTTGGAGGAGGCTCGTGTCAAAGCCCGGACCATGTACAAATTCCCCAGTGGTCGCTGTGTGGCACACCGCGATATTTGGAAGGTACAGGAATCAAATTTACATCAGTTTCTTCCAGGACTCATATCCTGCACCAGCAGAAGTTGAAAAGACACCTTTTTTGTAGAGAGCTTCTCTAATCAGTATTCTTGATGTGTATTCTAGTGGTAGGAAGTAGCAATAATAATATTAAAACTACCACGTACTATAAAGCTATATGTTGAAGGGGATAAAGCTAAGCATGTTCTGTGGCCAGGACCAGATATCTGCAGTAGTAAAGCATGTTGTGCATGTTGGGTGTGTCAAACACTGACACTTTTCATTCTGAAGGGGATTTCCAGGCATATCTTGGGTATTTTTAACAAAAGTGAAAGAAAAACATAATTTATAGCAAGTATAGATTTCCCTATTGTCTACAGAGACAGTTTTGATTTCCTAGTTGCAAACGAAGGTCATGAGGATAATAACTGACTCGAAGAAAGAATGTGAATTAGAAAGGGCAATAATCCTTTACTTGGAACTTCTCCTGCTGCTGGAAAGCAGTTGGTTTCATTCTGGCCAGAGCAAAGTTTTCAGCGAGACTGGATGTGTCAAAGCAAAGCTACAAAGACCAGACTGCTGATTTCCCTAAAAAACACCCTACAGACGTTTAAGCTTGCATTTACAGAACTATTTCTTAAAAGTCCAGCTACAGCAAATTGAATCAAATAGCTGCAAGGAGTTTCATTGCTTGGTGCCCTGATCTTCCCTGCAAATCCTTTGGACAGAGTCCAAGTATGAGAAAGACCTGCAAAACCCAGTAATGTATCCTTGCAGAAACTGATCCAACACTGAGGGAAAGAGGAATTCTAAAACAACTGGTGAATGTAAAAGGGATTTCCTTGTCATACTTGCCATCCATACAAATGACTGGGTTTCCCAGCTACCCAAACTTCTATCTGTGTCTGTATCCCCTCAGTAAACCTCTCCAGCTCAACTGTCACAGGAATTGTCTACACACCTAATCATCTCTTACTCTTCTCCTTCCAGGTTTCCATGTTCAGTGCATGAGTTTTTAAATAATTTGATCATTTTCATAACCTGCTTGGACTTGATTCTCTAGCATGCTGTTTTTCAAGAAGCAATTCATCAGTGTGGGTGATTGCACGATAGCCTAACCTGAAAACTCTCCAGGTTTCCTGAATTCCACTGTCTTGCACATGTTTATTATTACTCCATAGCTACTATGTCCATATACAGAATGATGAAAGGGTGGTTTTTTTCATTATCTGACAAGAATATTGCTGAAGTAGCAAAGAAGCTTGTGCATTATGAACACACAGAACAGGAATGTCTGATCATGTGCAGTGGGGGGATAGGAAATTAATTTTACAGCACCCTTCAGAAAGTCTGTCAGAAAAGTTATCTTTGAAATATCCTCTTTCTCAGTGGGAAAATAACATATAAGAGCAAATCCTGGTTTTCTTGGCTTCTGGTGCCACCAGAGTTATCTCTCAAGTAAAGGAACCAGTCTTGTTTCCATTAATTCCAAACATTAAACAGCTATGACACTGATTTTTAAAAAAGTTTTGTACCTGGAATGGAGGACTAGCTAATTCAGCCTGCACACATGTATTATGCTTCCTACATGTAAAGTCTTTGATCCATGATGAAACCATCATTTGTTGATCTATTTTGCACTGTATCTTGCAATAAATGCTTTTCAATATATATTTTATTGTATCTGATGTCTAACTAAAGAGTTTACTCACTTGAATGAGAAAACTGAAAAAAGAACAGATATGTTTAAAGCTTCTCAAGAGTCAGAGGTTTCAAATGCAATAAAACATTTTACAAGTTGTTACTGTGGTTTGATTTCCAAGTCTCTGGGGAGAACCTAAGAAGACAAGGATGTTGGAAAGAGGAGCTTTTTCCAAGCAGCAAAGAAAGTGGAAACTGAATAAAGTTGTAAAACAAATTAAAAAGTGCACTGGAGTGTTCATCTCTCCCCAGCATCTCCATTGAGACACTTTGAACTCACTCTCCCACTGACTGTAAGATTTTTTTGACAGAGAATGAAGGTGTCTGGTTACTGGACATTTGTGTCTCATTGGTGAAAAAAAAATGGGAAAGTAAAACCAGGAAAATTAGACCCAAAGGTAGGTGAAAATTTTAGCAGAATGAATGTTTTGAAAAAAGTATAACAGTAAGTCTGTGTTTTAAGACTTGGGGCCTAGGGGAAGGAGAGTGCTTTTTGAAGAGGCCAGTCAAGTACATACAGCCAGAAATCAAACTTAGGGTCATTGATTGCCCTTAGAAATAGCTCTGAATATCCACTGTCTTTGAAGAAAGAGGAAATTCAGTCTTTTTTAAAATAGCATTTTTTCCCTAGAGGCTGCAGGTGGCAAAGGGTGGGCTTGTGGTAAGAGAAGGAGGACTGAAAAGAGACTAATTTTTTTTTTCGTGGGAGTTTTTTTTTGGTTGGTTTTGGTTTTGTTTGTTTGTCAGTTTCTTGTGTATCTTTTCTTTGTTTGTATTTATTTATCTTTTTGTTTGACAGGATTTTGCTGGTTTTTTTAGGGGAGAGTTTTTTAGTTTCTTTTGGTTTTTGTTGTGTGATTGGGGTTTGTTTTGTCAGTTGGTTTTGTTGAGGGGTTTTATGGGATTTTTTTGTTGTTGGTTTTGGGGTGGTTTTGTAGTGCTAAAGAAGATTATGTCAAATATTTGACCTTGCCTTTGAGCTGGGAGGCAAAAGTTTGTTTCACAGCTCCCTTCTCCCTCAGTGGAACTCCTCCAATGCTTAAAACTACATTTCTGAAATCGCCTCTGTAGCTTGAACCACATATTTGCAATTAAAGTAAATTTAAAAAAAATCAACATTGAATTGCTATAATACAATTGAAGTATTTTGAAAGAGTAGCAGAACTGCCTTAAGGTCCAGCAAAGGTGAGAGCAACCTGTTCATTTGCTGCAGGTACTTGCTAACTAAGATTTTGGGGGGAACTTCATGGGATTCTGCTCAATGTAGTCTTTGTACTGATGAGTATCAGGGCTGTAGACATAACAAAACAGCTTCATACTTTAGTTATTCCATGGCCAGGTTTGATTTAAGTGTTTTTGACAGCAAGTGGTGCCATCTAGGAGCCAAGACCTTAAAAATATTAGTTAGTGGTGTCGCATATGTATAGGTATAATTATTCATGTTCAAATGCACACACATATATCCGTACATCTCTATGTGTGGGTAAATGCCTCTTCTGTGATATGGAACCTTGTGCAGGGAGCAGACACGTGATTAAACCCTTGATGAAGAATTACCAATTCCATCTTAAAATGAGTACCTGTTCGTGGTGTGCTGTGTGACTGTGCATCACTTCCTCTTGTCATTCTCCTTCAGAAAGTAAAAGTCAAGCTTCCTAATTAGTGCCTGGCACCAAGAAGGGATAAGGTCAAGGAATTAGAGCTAAAGTAGGCATCTGCATATGGATATATTGACACAGAGTGATCCTTTCACTGAACTGTTGAAAACAGACATCACAGTTTTTATGGCACACAAACTCCCTTCCCCAGTGAGAGAGGCTAAGGATGGTCTGGAGGAGTGAACACTGGTGCAGAGCCAGTTTCTTACATAGTTCTCCACAGTTCTGGACAGATTTTGTCATTCATTGATTCTCCCCCTCCCCCAAAACCATTCTTATTTGCTTGCAGAGCAATCTGTGCAGCCATTTTATATCTTGTTCTTTGTGTTAGGACTCAATGACTATTTGTACTTTTGGGGGTTTTCTCAGATGCTTAACTGAATCTTTTCCAGAGTTCTGCTCCTCTTCTTTCCTCTTCATTATTCAGAATCAAGCAAGGTTTATCAAACTGTGATTGATTACAAATCGCTGTGGTGATACTGCTGCACAGAAGATTAATGATGTCAACCTTAATGACAAGGTTATTTTATAGCAGAATGCCAGCCACATGCACACAACCTTACAGACTCCAAAAGGAGACTGTTTTTTCTGAAGACTTAAACCATACAGTTGCATGTAGGATGATACTTTGTTCCCTGCAATGGAAACATAGTCCAAAACTTGCAGATAATTTTTAAATGTACTCATCATGAGAAAGAAAATCTTGGGCTGTTTAGGAAAATTATCAATCCATTTTAGCCCAGCCTATCAGAGCTAAATGCTCAGTTCAGCCATGTAAAGTAGATAAATGGAACCAGACTTTATCTGCATTTGGCTATCCAGCTGGTGTTAGGGTGCCATTTATTGCTGGTGCAGAATTGCTATTCATGGAGGACCCATAGCATCCTCCGTGGCAGCTGATATTAATTATCATTGTAAGGATTCTGGAGTGTAAGCAAGAGAGAAAGGCTGTAGAGTTAGTCTTGGGTCAAAGCATTAATAATATCAGTTTCATGGATGCAGTAATATTCATGACTTGGTGATACAAGTTACAAACTTTTCTAGAAGAGAAAAAAGAAAACACAGCAATACCTCCTTCTTTTAGAACACAAATACATAAATTTTAATCTGAGAAAAATACAAAATGAAACCATGTACAAGTTATGTACAAACCCTTTTTACAGGACGATATATTTTTCACTGGATATTACATATGACAAAGTCAGGTAGATCATTTCTGAGCACCAGCATTTGTTCTTTCTCACCAACCCATGATGTTAAAAGTAAAGTGATGAAGTAGTACTCCTTTTTCTTCATGAACTTTTAAATTAAGATGCTAGCTGGTTCTCTGTGTACTCCCTTGCCATCTCCACTTCCAAATTATAACTAATGTACACATTTGAAACAATCAAAATATATTGTATATATGTATTTATGTGTGTGTGTTTTTTCCAGAGGAAGAAAATGGTTTCATCAGTCTTGAACTCTACAGAAATATGAAAGTTAAAGTAATATTTTTTTAATATATTTTTAAAAATATTTTATTTATTTTTTGCCAGAGGTTAGAGTATTTGCATTGGCTAAGCATATATGTCCCAAGCTACGGAACAATGGCAGAAGCAGAATTTTTTTAACTGCTTGAGATAACTTCTTGCTGACATTATTTTTTTTGTTCTTACTAGTTATTGTCCAGTCAACAAAATGCTCTTATGTCACTTCTTTGTTTCTGAAAAATCTATGGGGTTTATTACATGTATTCAGATGCCTATATGCTGTGTTCTGGGTTGTTTGGGTTTTTTTTACTTTATAGAGATCTCCTCTAAAATGCATTGACTGAAGCAGTAAGAAACCTTGTCTCAACATCATAAAGGTTCTAATTAGATGCAGCATTACTATTGAGCTTCCTAAGTTAGATATTGCTCTAAATTAGACCCAAAGTAATAAAAGAAATACCTCATATTTTATATTTTCTTCATTTTCCCTACCCCTTTTCCCTTTGGCAGCTCCCAGTAACACAGCTCTGTGCAGAGCAGACACCTCAGAGCAGCAGCCCTCGCTGTGGGCTCCAGTGGAATTTGCCTGGTCATACAGACTGGTGCTCAGAGACTGCACAGCTGCAGCAGGGCTGCATGCTCTAGAGCAGAGAGAACCTGTGCAGCATAGATGCATTGCTGACAGAAATAGAGCTCTGGTAAATGCTGGCACACACTTTCTCAATACTACAGACCCACATAACCATCCTGGGCAGTGACTACAGCAGGAGAGCTACTACTTTGCTTCCATTATTTCAGATGGGGCTGTAACCCACACCCACTACTATTGCTCAGCATGAAAATACTATAAATGGAATATTAGGAGACCTGGCATGTATATATAATGACTTTTTTTTTTAAAAAAAACCAACTATTTTCCTTAAGCCTGTGGTTATTCAAGAGCCTTTAGAATGATAAAAAATTAATTAAAATTAGAAAGGTTCTTGTTTGTATGTTGGGGGTTTCGGTGGTTCAGATGGCACAGAAAAGATCAAAACAGGATTATAAAGAGTTCTCCTTTCCTCTGATTTTTTTCTGTGCATTTGCCATTGACTTTGACAGATATTCCCAGGCTAATCCACTGTAACACTGGGAACAGATTTCTGTTTTCACTTTGTCCTGTTCATCGCCTTTCTCACGCTTGGATATTTTGTTTAAGCACATTCAAAACTAGAAATGAAAGGTGAGACACACACTTCTTTTGGTGCTAAGGAAATTCACAATGATAACAGCTGTAAAAACAAAACACACATACACACACACACATTGACCTCAATATGTGTTCATTTCAAATGCATTGGGATCCAGGAGCCCTTGGGAATCCACTTCTTAAAACTATTTAAGCACCTGCTCTGTGTTTCAGTTTGAGCCCATGTGAGTCAGCTAGTCCAGGGCAGTTGCTAATATTTTTATGGATTGGCCAGAGAGTGACCAAGCAGTGAAAACATTATTAGCCATTTGTAAATTATTGCTTTTTTTTTTTGTCATGTATGTTTATGCATCAGTTTATGCAACCAGTTATTGCAGTAGTTGTTAGCTGTAGTTTAGACACACACACACCCAGCAAAACCTGAATGAGAACACACTATTGTACTTTCTCCTTCTACTACATAAGAGTTTAAGAAATGCAAAAGCTTCCTTTTGCTGGCCAAAAACAGCCAACCTCATCCACCACCCCCACCCACCAATATATAATAAAAGGCCAATGCTTTTGCAGTGTGTCCTGTACTTGGCTTGCAAACTACATCTGCCCTTTCCCTCCTTTTGCTGAGGCCATTTCTCTTTTTTCACATCCAGCTGACCATGCCTGGCCCAGATCAAGGGGTTTGTACTTTCTGTCCCATGTGTTCCCTACTGCTGGCCCATCAATGCTGATTTGAAAGACAAAGCGTTAAAATGTCAGTGACAGTTTTAGAATGCTTTTAAAAAGTACAAGGAAATGTTTTCATCTTGTTTTTCCCTATTAAAAAATACATCATATACTTACTATTTTAGAAGGAACTACACAGTCACATTGAAGTGTTAAAATTTGCATTTAGACTATAAATATTTTCTTTTCTTTATACCTTAAGTTCTTCTGTGCTCTGCACTTGCCACCAAATCTATCAGAGGACAGTTCTACCCTTTCATCTTAGTGCTCATGGGCTTCAGGGGACAAATTAAAGTAATAGCCATGACATGGAGAGAGCCAGCAGACTTCCTGGAATGTGGGAGCCCACAAGTGCAGGGGTGTGAGGAGGGCCAGGAGCACAGCCCAGCTGCATCAGGGAGAGAAGGCTCTGCAGCAAAATGTCACTGCACCTCTCATAGAACTGACCAGGATGGCTGGGTTTTGGTCAAACCAGGTGGAAACACCAGAAACAACCCTTCCACGTGCTACCCTGCAAGCCACCAACTTCCTTTACTCTTTTGTGCCTTTCTTCTCCCCAGTTCATGGAGAATAAAAACGATGACACCTCCTTGTGATGGCTCTATCAAATAGATGCACACCCCTACACATGTGTGTGCATGCATGGGTGCAAACACACACACAGAGACACACTATTTATCCAACACATGACTTACCAAAAACCCTATAACCTGTACCAGTAGTGCATGCAATTAATGCCAAAAAAACCAAAACAAAACCCAACTAAAAAAAAAACCAAAACCAACTGCTAATCCTCCCCACCCCACATTTTTGTTGGTTTTTTTTTTTTTTTTTATTTTTGCCTTCTGAGAAAGGGGTAAAAGTTATTGATAAAGACCAAGAATATTTTTCTATATCAGTCATCATGTGGTCTGTCAGCTGTCATTTAGGTCATTTAGCTGTCATTTTGTCATTTCCCAGCATTTTCCCAGCTTTGATGTAAATTCATATATCCATATATATCCAAGGTGCTGGCCACATTGTAATTTATAATGGCTGAATATCAAAGATCCTCAACAGGTTTTCTATCTGTTCCTCAGCCTACTTTCCAAACATCAGTTCTGCATCTCTGATTATCAAAAACAGGACTAAGACAATACTACTGATTTTGGCTTTTCTAGAAATGTGAAGTGTAGACCCATAGCTCTGCCTGTTTCTGTCTGTCTTGTTTGCTCTCTATGGGTGTTGTTCTACCAACCCCTGCATATGGAGCTATCTGTGCCAGAAGAGCTCGGGAGTGTGTTCAGGTCTTGTCCTTTATTTACAAGCAGTAGCCCGGGATTTTGGGGTGTGACAGTTAAACTGGACAGAGACACACAAACCTTAGCTGTGTAGGGCTGCTGTATTTGATTCATCATTATGTTTTACCCAGTGATGCTCCCTTCTGAAGGAAGGACACACAGAAGTGGCACTGTATATGATAAGGTATAAGATATAATGTTCTATGCCCCTAGAGTAAACACTAATCTTTTCAGGAAAAAAATTAAAATTCATATGCTTTTGGTGAGGTTGAATAACAAATTCCTAAAATTCTCCAGTACTCAGGACCAGCTTTTTTTATTCTGGTTTTAACATGAATGCAGTTCATAAATGAAAAAGGAGCACCGACCTCAAAGAAAAGGCTTAACATGACCCAATGCAGAAACTGGACGTAAATTATAGCGTGTCACTAGCTGAAGCAGCATATGTTGGAAGAACTCACTGGAATTATCTTCTCTTTTCAGGACTGTGAAATGCGTTAAACATGGATCTAAATAATAATGAAAAACTGCTTGTATTGTTTTGTTACTCTGTAGGAGAGTGAAGTATTTTAAACAATCCAATTTTACAGATACTGTATTAACAATTCTTGTTATTGTCTTTAAATAGCTATTCTACAAAATGTAACAACAAAATAGTCACAGTCCAAGAAGTCACTCCAGAATAAAGCCTATTAGGTGTTAGTATGGTTATACTTGTACTGCAGCCAGTGGACAAACATTAAAGCTGAGATAGTTTGGCTTAAATGTTGGATTATATAGTGGACATCATTGTTTTCACAATAAATTCATCGTCTGCTTTGTATTTGTTTGATTCACTGATATTTCTCTAATGATAAAAATACCACTGTATGTTTAATTGTGGTGTTTAACAATTCTGCAAAATTACAAAGCCTAAAGTTGACTTGCACAATGAAAATCTGCTTTTCCTGATGACTCTGGTTTTGCAGTTTTGGTTCTTGTTTCCATATTATTACAGCCTTTCCTTTTTTTTTTCCACACAATTGTGTCAGATGTTGCTTATTTGAGATAGAGTTAGTTACTAAATCATTTAGAACATAAATGCTTGGTTGGGTAGATACTGCAGCACAGATATGAAACATCACATTTTTGTCTGATGGCTATAAAGCTTGTTGGCAACTTTGTGAAACTGCTGACACAAAAGGCACCCATCAAAGGCCTTTTGTATGTCATCATAATAAATACATTCATCACTTTTATTATTTTGATTTGGTTATTACTGTTCTTTTGTGTGTGGTGTCCCAGCAAAGTAAAAATAAATAAAAGGAAAAAAAACCAAACAAAAAACCAGAAAAACAACTGCTAAAATAAAATGTTGCTTATTGTTGGAATTAACTGAGGACAGCACATTGTGAGATTGTAGAGCTGAGGCTAAACCAGTTTTTTATCCTGAATTCACCAAAAGGAGATTCAGTGTGCCCTTTACCAGGGTATGAGCTGTCACCGAAATGCAAGGACCTGGAGCTCCATCTCTATAGATATCAGGAAGAATTTGTACCATCTCAGGGCAATGAAAGGCCATCAGCACTTCTGAAGTAAGGAAGGAACAACACGTGGTAGGTGAGATGGTTTATACACTTCCATGCACCATTGCATCCACTCTGGGCCAAAGCACATGGCAAAAGAAGAATTGCCAAGCTTGCCTTCCTGAAATTCGCAACTGCTGATGGCTAGTGGGAAGTGCAATTGCCAGATCTGCCATTTCCAGCAGCTGCCCCTTCCATCCATGCCCTTAGCTGGGGTGGTGACATTCCCTGTGCCTGTGTGACAGAGCGTTCCCCAGGGGTTTCTGTGTGTGGGACCGTGAGAAGGGGCAGGGGACAGTGGGGGCGTCACTGGACCTTCAGGTAACTGGCAGTCAAGATGAGCTATATAAAACAAAGAATATTTCAGAAGAATGTTACATGTACAAAAATATGACTTTCAACTCTGAAAATAAATAAGTTCAATTTATTAAGAGCTGGTGTCAATGCTGAACAAAATACACATCTTCTGATAAAGAAACATTTTGGTGAAGTGTTGTTGGTTTTTTTTTCTTCTTTTTTTTTTTTGATTTACTAAAATACAAGTTGGACCTTTTTTTTCCTTTTTGTAAATATATCATTTGTCTCCCTTAATTACATATCCTTATAACTGTGACCATCATTCTCCTTTAAGCCAAAGACTGAGGGTTTGTTGGGATTTTTAATTCTTAGGAGTCTGGCCACATATGCTGTTTTTTTAAGGGAAAATACTTAACAATGAAAAAAAAAAAAAAAGAAAAATATATTTTTTCTAATAAATAAAAATAATTTAAAATGCTAGAGGCTATACATGACTAGTTTTGATTATGTTCATTTATAAATGAAATAGTTTCCAAAATACGTGGAAGCAATATTAAAGGCAGACAAACAAAGATCTGTCTACTTTATTTTCCCATTAAGCGTGCCCTTCTTAACTTCTCCATCAGTGGTTCAGCAAGTAAGAGGAATAAATGTCACATCACCATTCATGAAGTTTGTCAGGCTTTAAAAAAATAGTTCTGGCTTCGAAGGAGTCAACATTCATCTTCAACTTCTCGTATTGGTGGTATCAAGCTGCTTGTCGATTTATATTGATTGATCTGATTGGCCATGTGAGTGCTCATGGGCTTGATTTGAATGTTTCTGGGATAGGCATTATCCGGCTCATCTGTAAACCATTTCTTTTCTGCTAAGGAGCAAAACAGGTAGAGACAGGATAAGGAGGGAAAAATGAAAGTTTAATTAGTGAAGCACACGTACACAGAAACATTAAAAAAAAAATAAAAAAAAAGAAAAAGAAAAAGGGAGTGGTCAGTAAAGTTTATAGAAAAAAAGAGATCAATAGAAGGTGACTTTGACGAATTACTAGCAATACAGTGCATTAGATTAATACCTCTGAAAATACTGTTATGAAAGGACGATGACGCTTGCAGGTTTGATAATAGAAGCTAAAGAAAACTGCCAATGTTCTACTTTGCTTGTTGGATGTAAGAGAGCTCTTTTCTTGTGCCCATGCTCAGGTGATCCATTTATTGAAAAAAAACCAACAAAAAACAAATCAAAGTCTAAACTAAGAAGCCAAGGAGAGCAGCTGGGATAAGGGTAATGCAGAAAAGAGCATATGAGTCTGTACACAGAGGAGCACCTAAAGAGTCAGAGACTTCTCTGAGCCATTTCAGCCTTGGGGTGGTGGCTACTCCTGGCCCAGAAATCATGCAGGAGAACATAAAGAACTTTCTGCAGTTGGTGTTTGAACAAGCAGAACTTGTATTCCTGCACTCTTGCTGCACAGAGTGGGCATGATATCCCTGCTCAGGGATATACACAGGATCTGGGGCACTGCTGATCTCGATGGTTTAAAATGGGGTGAGGGACACACCAGACACTGCAATCCTGAACGGATTGGTCATGACAGGAGACAGCAAGGCAAAGACAGTAAGGACTTAAAGGAAAATTAAGAGAGGAAGCTCTTTCTTTTCTGTCCTTGAGCAATGTCTGTTTCCATGAACACAGGAAGAATTTCATGGTGCAGCTTTAAGGTGGGCTGGGAGCAATGTGGGAGGATGCTGAGAGGCTGCAGCACTGCAGCCCTTTCCCAGCTGTTCAACCACTGTGTTGCACTGCTCCATTGCAAATATGGACAAAAGCTTCTTAAAATTCAGAAAAGAAAAAAAATTAATTCTTAAACCCTTTAGAGAGCAATTTCTGCTGTAATTTCTCATTGACAGGTATGCAATTTTGTAAGATAACTTTATTCCAAGACTTGGAAACTCCTAATCTAGGGAGTGGCTAATGGGCATTAGGTGCACTTGTGCCTTGGCAAGCATTTGTGAACAGGGTTCTGTCTCCACTCTTGTCCTCCTTCCCCAGATTCCAGAGGTGGGTGGGCAGAGCAGTGGACACTTGTGGTTCTGGGCATTTCATTATTACATCCAAGGTTCCAAAGTGTGTGGCACCAGAGCTGCCACTCTTACATGTATGCACTACTTCTCATTCTAATGGGGCATCCAAAATGCTGCAGAAGCCTTAGTGCCTCACTCAGGATAAACTGCTACTTTTGCTAACCACTGAAATGCTGCAATATCTGGAATCAGGACAGAAGTAGAAGGAATGCTCATTTTTTAATAAATAAATGGTTTAAAATTAGCAAAGCAAAATTCACCTTAGAAACCCAAGGACTGAGCACAAAAGCTCAGCAGGTAAAGGAGAGAAAAGGAATGGAAAGACTGAGAAGAATAGAGGACAAATACCTGGACATAAGTCCACAAAATAAACAAAGAGCTTTGGACATAGAATCTCTCAAGAAGTAGCTTAATCTAAAGAATTACTGGACTTTTCAATCACTTTCATGAATAACAAATTAAAACACTTCCACTTTATATGGATTTTTAGAATTTACCCCCACTCCCCATTAAAACCTTTGCTACCTGTTCTTACACATTTTTAAAAATTAATTCAAACCTAGGAATTCAATTACTCATTAGTGGATTATTACTGAAAGGAAACAGAACTGCTGTATTGTTTTTCTTGTAATTTTCTAAAATGCTTTTCACTTATGTTTAAAAATGTCCTCCTCATTTGTGACCAGACTAAATAATTCCCAGCCCCCTTAAAGTTGCCTGAGTCTGAGCGATGTTCAATCTCCCATCTCCCTCTCTCTCTCACCTATTATAATTAAGTTCCCTTTGATTTGAACAGATTGGACGATAGGAATTCATAATGTTACATCCTGCACACTGAAGCTAACTGATTAAGTGCTTTAAATTATTCTTCCTGACAGAATGATAAAGTTACAATCTGTTCAGAGATGATCTACAGCTTGCCAGACTCCTACCGTTTCTTTCTACATTCATTTATCTTTTTGTCAAGCAGTTAAAAAAAAAAAAAAAAAAGAAAAAAAGAAAGAAAAAGCCTCAATTCCATAGATCTTTTAAAGTAATCAGAACATCTGAATTATTAATGAGACTTTAAGGGAATGATTCCTGATGGGGGCCGGTTTAAGAAAGGTTGTAGGAAAAAGAAGTCTGGGAATGTGTACACATCAAAATAATTTCAGCTCCATTTAAAAAACCATTTAGTTCAAGTGTGACACATGAACCATTATGCATTTGTGGAAACCAATTTTATGTGATCTACGATTAAACTAACCTTTCAGAGAGGTGTAAAGTGTGATGGTTATCATGTTTTAAAAGCCTTGTGAGATCACATAAACAATTTCAAACTAACAGTTTTCTAATGGTTTGTGTTTAAAATGATTTTAAGGCAAGTTAAGCACCGTGAACTTTCATTGCTACCTTCTTTTTTTTAACACATGGTGCAAAAACTTTCCTTACAAACAGAACTTGATGCAAGTTAATTCAACATTGTAGCAAGTAAGGGGAGACTTGTGTGAGTGCTAAGAATCATAACTGTGTTGTGTTTCTCAGCAGCCAGTGCAAAATACTTCAAAATATCCTGCTTTCCCTAAAATTTTCAAAAGAAGCTATTTATTTACATGTTAAATTTAAAATAAAGCTCCTATATAGGGAGCTGTTCTTTAAAAAGAAACCATCCAATCTCTTTTTGCCTTTACCTGGCAAGTAACAAATACATAACATTAATAATATATGCAGAAGCTGGTAGATTCTAATTTATTTTTCTGTTTAGGTTTCTTTTTGCCAGCGCTGAAACTTTGATCCAAACATTATCATCTCCAGCATGCAATGCTTAGATCCAGCTTTATTCCTTTCCTGTTCTTTTCTGCTGTTAAAATTATCTTTGACCACATGAAAATGAAATCTCCTGTGCAAATTCATTGACCTCTCCACTTACCTTTGAGGTGTGAGCTTAACACTCCTGATCTTTACTCTTGGCCACTATGATATTCTGCTCCCAGATACTAAATGTCCTTCTTGAAGCCCCTACACACTTTTCATTCTTTTATGCTATGCTTAAAGCCTGATTTTGGTATGTCTTCCAGAGTTTTAGCACAGATTTTTATCCTTAATATTTACTCTTTCTTTTAGATGAGAGCAGAAATTCCCTTTCTAAAGTCCTTATATACTGCTATACTCACCAAGCACTTTCAAGCTCTCTGTCACATTCAGTCTGCTCCTCTCCCTTTTGGAATATGCATATTGATCCTTACCAGAAGTGTTTCTACATTATAGTGACAATAGGCATAGTTTTTTATCTTGGTTTTTTTTTTAGGAGCTGCTGAAAAAAGTCCCTGATCTTCCTACGCTATTTGACAGGCTTCGTTTCGACAGCATCACCTGAGAGATGTTGGAACAGCTAAGCAACTGAATGTATCAGAAAGCAGAAAACACCTACTTTCCCCTCAAACATCTATGTTAGCAATGGGCTATCAGCATCAGTGCATCCATGAGGGTTCAAAAGGCTTCATTCTCACATTACAAATAAATAAAAATTAACATTTTTGTGTAACACACTTCCCCACGGCATAAAAAAAGGGATATAAATAATCAAAGTAAAAAGATCAAAATGGAGTTCTCTTCAACTTGTGTAGGACTCCAGCAATTCTCTCTCCAACAGCTTTGTTGTACTGGTGCTTTAAAATTTCTATCATTAATTCTGGAATGAGCAGCAACTTAGAACAAATGTCACTGTGAAACACCCTCTCTTGTAAGCAGAGGCAAAGAAAATACTACCCAAACATGACACAAAGGTTTTACTTAATTTGTATTCTCACCCTAATCCCAGATTACCTTTCAACTGTTTAAAACATGATTTTTTTGTCTTCTGTGACACTTGCAGTATTAAATTAGTTTGCATGTATGTGTTTGTGCGTCTCCTTCCTGCATGTAAACATCTTGTTCATAACTAAATTGAAAATTCTCCCATGTAATTTGTTCCTGAGTGAGACAAAAAATTAATGAAAGTTTCTCCACCCAGCTGCTCAGCAATTCTTTCTCTGGCAGATGAATATTTTATATGTAGCAGGCAGCAAGAAATTTTCAGGGAAAGAGAGAATAAACTATTTTTTCTATAAAGAACTTTACTTTGCTCCAGTTCAACTAAAGGTTTGTGACAAAGATAATGTTCTGGACTTGTTCTTGCTTTTTTTTTTTTTTTTAAACTACCAAAATTCTTAGTTTTGACAATGGGAATTTCACTGGAAAATGCCTGTCTCTCTCTCTGATTAGGTCAATAGGAACCCAGGCAAAGAACCTGCAGGTTTGCTAGATATAGTTTTGTGTCAACATTTGAACTCACTAAGAACTTGGTGAATGCTGAAACCATGCTGGGACTGATATAAATGGCAGGATCTTCATTTAAAAACCTGAAACATCACATCCTGACATTAGTGATACTTCTCCACTTTCAAAAACTAGGTATTTTCCTGTGGTTGTCTGACTTGGGATAGAACAGGAGTTTTCCTCTTACTTTTCAGTATAAAAACCAACACAGGGCTAGTTTAAGTATTTCTCTATTCAGAGTGACCAACTGCCATTAGTATGTCCATATCAGAAAATGTTCATCACTATAATAAACCATTTGATCAATCTGACTAGAGTCGTGTGGAATCTGTACACAATATTACTGAAAGTCAAAAGTTTTAGAATTCTAAATTCAAGACAGAGCAGAGAGGTGGAGCAGACTTCAATGTAATTTGAAGAATTCAGATTTGCACCTGTATTAGATATTCCTCTTCTGCTGCTCACAAAGTCAGGAAGTTACTTCTCTAATGTATGCTGTTTATGTTTTTTCTATTTGAGCTGCACTGTTATCCAAATACTATTTTTTTTTTTTTTTAATAAATATCATTAGGTAGGATGTGACAAGTGGCTTCATATTAACACCCTTCCTTTCTCTGCTAAATGGAAAACAGATAAAACATTAATGGAAAAGCATTTTGGTGTCAAAGCCATTACCATTCTTCCAAAATGTGTAACTGCTCTCTACTACCTTCAATCAATACTGCAGACATAAAAAGATGCTCATGTACATACATGGGGAATAGGAGAGGAGGGAGGGAGAAAAGAAATTGGAATGAGGCATGGGAAATTAAAATAATGTCTGTCTGCACCATGATAGGCATCTTCATTGAGCAGGAACCTGGGTGTTTACAAAAGGACACGTGCAATTAGAAAGGCAAGCAGATGAGAGGATAAAAAATCAAAATGGGGTTGAGAAACAGCAGCAGCAGCAGCAGCAGCCAGTTTTACTTCTGGTTTGGTGGGAAAAAAAGGCAAAAGAAAACCAACAAAACAATCAACCAAACAAACAAACCAATAACTGAATAAAGTTTGTAACTATTTTTTTTTTTTTTAATTTCACAAGTTTTCACAAGGACAAAGTTATAGAGGGAAACCCACAGCAGTTGCTAGGTCATGCAGAACCATTAATTTTCATACCTTGGCCCATTCTATTCATCCTTGTTGCACTTTAGAAAAAGAAGTAAGCTATGTAAGTTTTACAATGCTTTTAAACTGTCATATTTCTGGTTGAGCACTTTAACTGGCACATCCTTGTAGTAATAAATATTCTCAGGGCAAAACATGATAACTTTCTTTGCAAGAAGGAACGCATGAATTTTTTCTTTATGATGAAAAGCAACTGTAATAGTCTCATTTCCAAGGGAGCAACCATAATTTGCAGCGTATTTCACTGCTCGGACTTACAGCTGCGTTTGAATGCACACTCACACATATATACTGGATTCCAATCATTATGCTTAGCACTGCACAGTGGTATTCTCTGTAGCCCACTTACATGGTTCCAGGTTTTGTCAGTAAAAGTGCTTGGCTTTATTGTCAATTCACACAGCAAGCAAATCTTCAAAATTATCATGCTTGGGGAAGGGGAAGGTAGAAGACAAAACTAACCATAAAAGCACCTTGATTGGGTTGGCAGTTACAATGCTGATCATTCCAAATCTAAATACTTTTTTTCTGTCTGCATGCTTTCTTGCTGGATAGCCAGGGAAGAGGGTATGTGTTTCTGCCCTCCCTAGCCTTGGAAACCCTCCATAAACCTAGAGCTACCTGTATATTTCAAAATATACATTGGCTTCTGAAGTTTAAACCAAGAAAAGAAAAGTAAAAGCAAGCCTGAAGTATCATTTCTATGGCTGTCTAGGGAAGGCTCCTTTCCACTACTTTATTCAGTTCCCTGCCACAACTTTTTCTGGCTACATGTGTCATTGGTGACAATTTGCAAGAACTAAATTCTGGCACGTGCATGGAACGTGGCGCCTCAGCATCGTGAATATTTCCAACCCAGGCCTCTTGCTTTCCTCATTACCAGCCTGGGGCACAGCACCTCTTCTCTCCAAATGGGAGAGATTTAAAGGCACTCAGTTGTCTTCCCTGCATTCCTCCAAACTGGCATGCACCTGCTGGAAAAAAACCAGGTAGAACATGCAGAAAGATTTCTAGAGGTTCTTCACACATTAGGACCCTGGTTGGAAGATTTATACCAACAGTAACTTGGAAAAGTTAAACTACCATCTGGGGAAAGGAACAAAGTCCCTTGAGATCTGATATGTAAGCACAGAAAAATGCTTGCTCTTTTCTGAACATTATTTATTCTGTACATAAGGTGACTAATTCACCTTTTAAAGACGTAAAAGTCCCAAGAAGGCAGTTTTTAATGACTTACATCCAATATTTATGATACATATGGCTTTTTATCCCAAATGTCAAAAGTGAAAGAAAATATAGCTACTCATGTGGCAATATAAATAGACAGAATAATAATTTAATATGCAATTAGACTCTTTCTAAACTTAAATTAAACCATTGGAGTTTTACAACTTCACGCCCAGACAATTTCAGTGTTAAAGGGAAAATACACTATCTCCAAAAGACTGGTATTTTAGATAAAGCTCTTAAACAAGCAGAAAAAGTCCCTGATATTGCTTTGGTATAAAGCAGATGTGTAGCAATAATCTATACAAGGAGTGTAAGCCCTATATAATATAAGCTTTGAGAGCAAAAAATCAGCAGGGATTTTTATTTTTTTTTTCAGGGTTTTTGTTGTTTTTTTTTTTCAACAGAAGAGTTTTATAAGCGTCAAATAAATGCATCAGCTCCTGTAAATATGAGTATTAAAAAAAACCTACTGCAACATACATCAACACTTCTGCACTAAATGACTTTCTTTGTGTAACTCTGACATCAAGAGCAAGTGTTCATGTTAAATATACTCTATTTTTGGATATGTAGAGTAACTGCAGTGAGTTATTTATGTTTTCAGTGTGCCTATGGCTTTGGAATTCTTTTTTTTATTCTCCCCTAGCATCATAAATAACTTTTGGTCCGTCTGCTTTGTTGCTGTTGTGCTTAAGGGTTTTATGGTGGTGAAATAAAAATGACAATCACATGCACACTGTCATACATATGCAAAATATGTGTACAAAAAGGGAGAACTCCATGGGAAAACAGGGAACATTACTGCTGGAAACATTAACCGGGGAGAATGGGTGGTGAATGCAAGTTTCACACACAGTGGGAGCAGATACACATATCAAAGTCTATCTTCCTGCACATACTTCTGTTTGTCCCGGGAATCCCTGGTCTTGGTGCGGTTCGGTCGGTTTGCTGTTGACGGGATGGAGTGAACTGATGAGCTCTTCTTGCTGGAAGAGTAGGAGGAATGGGAGGAATGAGAGAGACTGGCTCGGGACTGGCCAGCGTTGTGGTCAAATTGCATCAAACAGAAGATCAAGTCCGTCGGCACGAGCTCAAATTCGTATGGTGGGTTTGTGATAACGTAACTGGAAAGAAAGGAATCAAGAAAAAAAGGAAAGAAAAGGAAAAGAGGTTTAGACTTATACTAAAAAAATTTCTTCTGGAGTTGTTAGCTCGTGAACGTTTAGCCCAATTTTTGCATTTCTTTTTGTACCCAAATTTAATTCACATAATTTCCATTGCAGTTTAGGACCTTTTTAAGTCAGCTCTCACTTCTTAAATCTTTTCCTGTCAGACAGACATAATGCCTGAGAACGATGTTCTTCAAGGGAATCACATAATGATTTTTCAGAGAAATCACCATACAAACCAATGTCCTTTCTCTGGCTGCACCATAATGCAATGACTCAAGCAAATATATTTATAAATTGACAATATATTTATATATTTATATATATATTATATATATTTATATATTTATATATTTTATATATATATATGTATATATTTTTATATATATTTATATATATTTTATATATTAGTATTTATATTATTATATAAATATATATATTTATAAATTGACCACCCCAAACGGTATTGGAAAGAATGGCTGAAAAGCAGAGAGAGGAGGATTTTATATGCAGCTTATTTAAACACATACTATATTTAAATACATATTTACATAGTTATTAAATATTTAAATACTGGGATAGAACTATTGGTTTGGATTGTGACTGTAGTTAAAACAAGTTAAGGACAATACATCAATGACTTTGTTGCGAAGGTAATTTTATTAATTCACTCCACAAGTACATTCATGGCCTCCAAGAGCATTTATAAATCTGCACATCTGAAAATCCGACAATGCTTAGTAAAAATCCCAGGCCTGAAATAAAAACTTGCTCAATTTCAAGAATCCCCACCTTCACCTAATGGCCTTTCAGGGTATGAAGGGTCTACAGAGCAGCCACTAAGTTTTTTCATGCATGTGAAAAGCAGACTTGAGCAAGGCAATTGGCATTTTCTGTCCGAGCAAGAAATGAGTAAAAATTGAACACGAAGCTCAAGACTTCTTTTCAAATTAATTCAATGCTCATAAGAAATCTGCTGAGCTGCTTCAGGAACAGAAGTCCCTTACTAATCCAACAAATAATCCCAAGTATAGCAACTACAGTGTAAATCTAAACTGCAAATCATTTTTTCTACCCAATTTGTTCAAATTCTTACAGAAGAAGCCGCTTTGGTGAGCTGCACTATTGTTTATTGCCATGTTCACCCAATAATGATGCTTTTTTGTAGAGCACGAAGCAGTAACAGATGGTAGATTTGTGATACTTCTGGTATGGGTCTGTGTGTGTATTTCTAGGAAGCAGTTAATTAAGACACATTTCAAGCAAGCTGCTAAATGGCCTTCAGTTTGCAAAGATGGAAATGTGTCTGCTCTATTTAAAGCACTGAGGTCAGGCTTGGTGCTACTGAAGTAAAAATGTAGTCTACCAAGAGAAGGGTTTTCATTTACAGGAAGAAATTATGACTAGGCTCAGATGGTACTGATGGGAAGCCCACAGGAGTATTTTTTTTGAGCACTGAAAGAAAAGACTAGCTACTGTAATTTAAATTATTATCCCACAACTTAGAGTTGATTGACATAAGGAAACTGAAGTCCTTTCCTTAGATCCAAACAGTGGATCATCATAAAGCAAACAAGATAAAGATATATTCTGAAAATTAATTAAAAATTTTTGAATAATATTAGCTGGCAATTTATGCTATGATATTTAGCTTATGATTTGAAGTCAGATAAAGAGTCATCGTGAAATCCTCAAAGAGGGTTGTGTGGAAAAGTTATGCAAAAATGGAGCAAGCTCTTTTTTATATTTATTTCAGGCACTGGGCTCTTCCTTGCTGAGAATACTGAAGATCAGTGAGGCAGTGATGCTCTAAAAGACCAGACTCACCGTTTAGTGCATTGGCTGGGAGTACTTAGATGTGCATCCCTTAATCGATAAATTCCAAAGCAAAGCATATTGTATGTTTTCAGTGCTTTACAGAATAGATCTCCATAACATCCTCCATCCTAGAGGAAAGAGAGGAGATAAACAACAGAAAAAGAGAACAGTGCATTTTTTTTGTCCTTTCTTTGCTCAGTTAACACAATGTCAGGGTCATTCAGCATGAACTTATAAAAAAAGGGACAATGTATAGACATTCTCTTGTTTGTCTCAAATGAGAGCCTTTTACCCAAGGAAATTAATAATCTAAATGTTTTATTTCAAGTAAGTAACTACGTAAAGTGATGATTGTTATTTTGGAGAGCCTTGGTCAATGAAATAATGACAAATTGAAAGACTGAGTGGTTTGTTTTAACTGTGGTATTTAAATTGTTAGTATCTTTGACCCTTTCTTGGCAGCAGCCATACTGTCATCCAGAAAAAAAAAAAAAAAAAAAAAAAAATTCACCAGAAGCACAACAGAAATTAGAGTTCTAAGGGTTTAAAAGGATAATGAAAAAATGTAAATAATAATGTAAAATAACGACTAAATGTATGATTAGCAAAAAAACACATTTAGATTTGCTCATTTGTGTAGCTGAAATAGTGATTCTTAAGTAATCATGAGAGTTAATGCACACTGCCTTCACAGATGTAGTGCAGTTGAGGCTCTGGTGAAACAGCATTTGAAAGACTGGTGTTGCTTATTTTATTTGTGGAAATGTTAAGCCGCATGCTGAAGTGTTTTGATGAGCTGCTGGTCTCAGCTACAACTGGACTGCTCCACCAGCTGAAAGGCTGTAGGCTTCTACATGTGTACTCTTGCTGCCCTAACTCTTAAACTGGGATTCCCTGTCGTTTCTGTGAAGAAGGAAATTCCATTCTTTTTGGACAGAGCTGGTGAACACAAGGTTAATTTAAGAAACACCAAAATCTACATTATCATCAAAGCAGAGTGGGTGCTCACCTCAAGATTTCAAACTGTGGTCCAGAAAACATTTCTAGATACTCTTCCATCTATTTTTATAAATGCACTCTTTTTAAAAGATCATTTTTTTTTTTTGTTTAAATTTTTTATTTGTTTTTTGACTTCACCCTTAGAACATTGCAGTCAAATTATCAGAAAATTAGGATTTCATAAGAATTTTAGTTCATCTAAACCCAGCAGAAAACAAAACTTATAGCTTTGTTTCCAAGCTAATAAGCAGATTTTAAGAACTAGAAGCTTGGTGAAAATACTAAATAAGCTTATCAAAACCAGAAAAAAGTGTATCTATGCATATTGAGTATACTTAGAGTTCATTATGGCACAATGGTTATCTCATCTGAATTAGCTCAGCTATCTCTTTAGCTGAAAATGAAGAAGAGCCACAGGATTTTCTGTATGAAATATGCAGGCAAGGATCCTGGGCAGTCATACAGCTTCTTAAAAAAGGTAAAGAGCAAACCTGGAACTCTGTGCTATTAATTTTTAAACAATCCAAAATCTCTAATAAATTCAGTAATAGAAACGATATGCTTATTAAGGTAGATTTTTCACTCAGTCTGAGAGAAAGCTAATAGAGCACAGACCAGCCTTGGTCCTACATTTCCCTCATGTTCTTACCCCTAGGTCTGCAAATGGCCCATCATACAAAGCCAACTGAGCAACTCGACACCTGTCCCTGTTTGCAAGTGTCTGGGGCGTGCTGTAACCTCCTCTCAATGCATTTTCCTCAGCAATCAGTGCTTCCAGCTCTGGTGTGGCTCCTCCTGTTACCAATGTCCGTATCAGTGTGAGGATATTGTCATTGAAGTATGTCTGCAGAGATAAAAGAAAGCTCTTTAAGCAAACACCATTAAAGTCACAACTGAAGACATCCAAATTACAACTTTTCCGGGTTTCTGCTGTTTAAAGTTCTTGGCTGTCTCTTCAAATAATTTTATATAGAAAGTGAAAAGACAGCAGCCTCCAATTACTCTATTTTCTTCTATCCCATTAGGCTCCTATACTAGATCCTTCCTCTTAAACACCAATTCAGGCTGATTTTTATTAAAGTACAAAAATTTGAATGATTTATGTTTCCTATAATTGGTGTTAGTAGTGATGCAATGACTGCTTTCCTTCTCATCGCTCTCATGTCTAATAATGGGCTTTAGGACATGTAATTGTAAAATTCAGACCACATTTAAAGCTTACACAGGCTAGATTGCCTTTTTACTCTTGTCACCAATTCGTTGGGGAGCTGCCTTTGTGCTGCAAATGTCATTACTTATTACTGTGGCTGGACTCTAGCAGTCTAACCGATGTATTGTACTAAACATCTTATTACGAGACTTGACAGTGTTCAGACATAAGCATGTATCAATTAAACATCTTGAGTTCATTCCAGATAAATGTATGATGAGTTTGGGATCCTGGTGGTCCTTTTAAAAAACTCTAGGGTATAGGGTAAGTGTGGTTTATTAGGGAAGATTTACTCCACACTGACATTTTGCCAGCGTCTGTAGCATCGCTGGTCTGTCAGGCAAACAATGGGTATTTAAAATATTAATTTAAATCCAGATGAATGACTTTCAAGTTCACTTAAAAGTATACTGGTATAGTTCAGACATACTCAGTTAAACATCTGCAATGTATTGCACTGGGCAAAAAAAAAATGTTGAACAAAAAAAATGGAAAGACTGTCACTTATAATGTCACCAATGTGTGAGTTTTCAGAAGCTTTGCAAGTGGAGGGAACATAAAAGGAAAAAATGAGCTCACTTTAGAGTACACAGGATTGACATTACTGAATTTCTGGATTTTGTTGAATTTAGGACTTAGAACAAATGCCTGTAATCCAACCAAGTAAAAATGAATAGTGAATTCTCAAACAGTGCTTGTTGTCTAAAGACAAGACTTTTAAAATAATACTTTTCAATGGAATTCACTGCTCTATCCATATAATGTAACTGTATTTAATACATGGGTAAACTGAGGTAGAGGTTGAAATATTTTATCCTGAGATCAAAAAGCAGAACTGGCTTCCTATCCATGTTACTTTGATATTCTTTCTTTGTATAATGAAACTTCAGTTTCATTGTTCGCTGGAGATGACAGATAAAACAGAAGAAAATGAGTTCCACGCTGCAATGTTTTTCACTTTACATTGAAGTTCCCTAACTTCAAGCTTCTCTGCTTATTTACATAGGCATATATGCCATTCACCTGTTGACTAAATTAAAATGAGAGGAACATATTCTTATTGTTATACATGCCCTAAAGCAAATATTTGCATCTCATCAACTCCTGTTATTTAAGTTAACCTGGGTAAGGCACTTCATATTTTATCTACAAGGCGTACTGTAAAGAGTAGTCTAACATAAGCAGAGGTTCAGGAAGATTCAGATAGTCTAAACCAACAGCTGATCTCAAATCAGCTCTTACACATGTGGATGCACTGGGTAACAATTCAAGTGTAATACTCAAACCTCTCTTAACATATAGAAAAATCAATGTGACCCCTTGCAGGAATGTAGGTCTGGAGCGATTACATGATGTTTAATAGGAATTGCCACCGTGAGAGAGAGAGAAGACATTCAGGCATGATTGTTTATTTTTCAATTACTTCTTCCTTGATGTCCCTGAGATGAAATCAGTCGCCCTCTTTGGCAACTGTTCCCACTGTGCTGTACCTCTGAGGCAAAGCTAAGACCCTTACTAGCAAAGGAAGCAGCATTTATTGTGGAACAATGGTTTAATTTGGATTTCACACCATGACTGATGTGGATGGCACCATTTATTCAGATGGATGAATGCAGCCAAAAGATGTTTCTTGGGGTTTGTGTCTTTTTTGCCATCAATGGGAGAAAAGATTCCAAGTTTCAGGACAAACTGCTGCAGCGTTGCATCTGATCAGAAAATGCCCAACCATGAGAAGGAAAAGATGGGTGAATAGGAAGCTGTAACTTGTCACCTTCTGCTAAGTAGGGTTGCTTCCTTCTGTACTAGCATATTTAACACTCAAGAAAAAGCTGTCTGCCCATGCTTTTGATTGTCACAAAAATCAGACTCCTCATTACATCTTGCCAGTTTGGAACTAGGGGAACATTGAAAAGCTGAACTAGCTGATATCCATTTCCTTTGGAATAATAATACACTGAAATTAATTTGAGAGTGATCTTCTACTTGCTCTGTGGGAGGGTACATGGCCTGGATATGCCAGTACTTATAAGAGACTGATCTACAGAATGTCTTTGGAAAGGTGCTGTTGTACTTAAAGTAACAAGGCACTTTCCAGTGATGGAAAAGAATCCCTTTTGTTGAGTGTAAAATCAAAACTGAAGGAATACTTGTTTGCTGTTGTCATTAACCAAACCTCACACTGGACATGTGCGTGATATCACTTTAATTGGCATCCAGAATGAAAATATGAAATAGTTGTATTCTAAACACAGAAAAAAGGAAATGCATCATAGACACTGAAACTGGGTAAATAGCAAGGAAATCATGACACAGATATCTGAGCTAGCAGTGCCACCTAGCCCTTGCTTTGGAATCATAGTGCAGCTCTTTCAAATATTTCAGGGATGCTTTCCCATTTGTTCAATCATTTTTTAAAGTATAATTACCAGAGTGCTTATGTTTTGCAGTTAATGCTGTCATGTCTTTTAAAATAATTGGTCTTCTACAGAAAATTTAACTGAAAATTAGCACATCTTTTAATAATATTGCTTTAACTTTAACAGCACTTTGCCTTTCATTTATAATTACACTGAAATTGTCATTTTTCAAGTTATATCTGCCTTTTCTGTGTTTGCTAGTGGGTTTTTTAAGGAATTTCTTTTAAGAAAGAAACTCCTCTGCTACACATGACTTTAAACCTCACCTTCAAACAAATATTTTAACTTGCTTTTCTTTTTCCATTGGAGAAATAATATGTAGTCAAGACCAAGGAGTGACTGAGCTAACATCAATAATTCATACTAATAACAAAAGAGCCTTTGAGAGGGAATCAACAGAGAAAATAAATAACAGCACTTCACCATTTGAAAATATATTAATTCTTAAACTATTGTCCAAATTTTAAAGAAGTTCATAGAACTTTAAGTTACAAGATGCTGCTTACTAATTCTCTGAACAGACTTGCACAAAAAATAGTCTTGTGTTCATATCAAAGATTAGAACAGTTTCTTCTCTATATAAATAAGACTGTGAGGATCTCTTAGGGAAAACTCTTGAGTATGGGATATAATGAAAAGTTATTTTCAACTGTTTTAACGATTTTCTTCTATTCTGTGCTTTTGTTTACATGAAGAAAAAGAAACAATAAAGACCTAAAGTTCTAGGACAAGCAAATGAATTCCAGGGTAGTGAATGTTAAATGGTATCACCTGGTGCTCCAGCAGCACCTCAGGTCTGTTGCAGCGGTAGGTGTGGGAGGGACGCCAGCCTTCCACAACTTCTGTGATTCTCACATCTTCAGTGCCAAAAGGAGTTAACAGGAAGCCTTTGGCTCTCAGGCCAACTGCTCAAACCTTTGAAGGTATTGTGTGTTGAAAACTGGATTCCTTGCATGTACAGGATTTTATGGAATAACTATCTCAACAAGACCCAGAAAGAAGTACTTCTGCTCAAAAATTTTCTTCTTTGACAATCCTATGTCATATAACTTTTCTACAGCTGAAGATAACTTTTTTAAAAAACATTAACATAATCTAAAGGATGCTTCCAATCCCACACTTTTTAGTTACATTTTACTTTGTGATGAAAACATGCTCTGCTTTTCAGAAGTGGTGCTGCCTTGAGACTGACAGACAATGTGTATTCTTTCCCTGGGTCTGCATACACTACAACTAAATAAATATTAATATATCATTTAAGTATGTGATGGCAGTAGATGTCTCTTTGAAGACATAATAACAATTAGCTGGAGCCTTTTAACAATAGCCACCGCCACAGTTACTACATGAACCAAGCCCAGAGCCTTCCCACAGAGCACAGGAACTCTCTAGAACCAAACCTGGTGAGATCCCTGCTACCAACTCATTAAAAACACAATGCAGGTGTCCAGCTTCTTCTTGTCCTCTGAGCAACAGTGTTTGACTACTACACTCTGAATCCTGAGCTTGAGGAATATATTGCCTTTGCTGCAAAACCAAACTGCGTGTAGGTGACCAGCACATGGCACTTTGAAAACAAAACTACATTAAAACTTCTACCTTTGAAATAAGGGAATAACAGACAATTTCAAATTTAAAATGTCCAGTACTGTCATCTTACAGGAAATAATGCTGAACTAGCAGAATGTGAAGATGACCAGCACTCAGGCTTGAATTAGAAAGTTACCATATTTTCTAATCTGTGATTCATGAGTTGGGTTAAATGCACTACTTCAATATGAATAAAACAATAAAAAATAAAAGAATAATTTAACACTTGAATAATTGACTACTTCAGAAAATTATTTTAGATCTACTTTGTTGCTCTTTTTTTATATACATACATCTACATGTATGTTTCAAGGGATCCACAGGTCAGAAATAATACTGTATGCATGGCTATTATTTGACTTTCTACCTTTCATACACTTGTTTTACTATTAATAGGATGAAAGCATGACTGAAGATCCCACAATTTAGCTAGGATTTGGGGTTCAGTCTGCCCATACTGGCAAATGGATTAGTTTGTGTGAGAAACACTCTTTTCCTGTGAAAAGTGAAAGGAGAACACACCTTCCCCATGAGAATACGGATAGTAAAGGGAAAACATCTGACACATTTTACATTTTTTGAAGGGTCAGGAAGAATTGTACTTTTCCAACTCCTTGATGGGCCTTTGAGAAATAAAAAGAAGATAACATTGCCACTGATCAGAAAACTGGTGAAAGGAAATACAGGATAGTGAACAGTGCTAACTGACTGAATCCTTGACTTGTCTTCTTGATTAGTATTTTTTTAAGTAGAGAATTTTTCTACTCTTGTTATCATATTTCTCTGGCTTCAGGCTGCACTGTCTCTGACACATAATATGACCACTTAGATGTGAAAATGTTTAGAAAAAAGACTGCTATAGAAAGGAACTGCAGAAACAGAGGAGCAAGTTGTCCAAAACTAGAATAAAAGCTAGCAAAAACTAGAAATATTGAAATATCTGAACAGACCTATTTTTCACTACATCACTATATATTATTTACTTGAGACCCCTTTGCACAAGGAAGCAATGATGTCCACAGTATCTCAGTCTCTTCCTATGGCAATGCCAGTGGCAACCTGAAGGATTAACCCTATTTTTTTCTTGATTCTGAAGTGCCCCACTGCACAATACATTCAGAGACATTTAGATAACAAGGGGAGTAGATAAACAGCTCTAAGTAACATTTGGAACCTTCATGTTAAATTCCCATTAATGTAAAATTCCCATTTATTATGTGAATATGCCAAATATTTTATAGATAGAGATTTTAATTAGAGAAGGTACAGAGTTTAAAGTCCTTGCTTATGTTTCCTGCACTTGTCACACCTACAAAATATTGTAAGCATCTTTCAAGAAAAGCATTTTCCGAGGTTATTGAAAACTCCTAGGCTTCATTATAATAAAATTTTATCTGTGTAGACTCATAATATTCATCTGTGGATGCAACATATGAAAAATACAGCAAGGAAAATTAGAAAACACAAATACATAAATATTAAACACAAATACAATAATCAATAATAAAGATCACTATGAATTCTTCTTAAAGGCAAAAAGTTTCATTCTGAATTCAGGTGAAGGTCAGAGCTGGCTCCTTCAGAGAAACCCATCTGCTCATATGTAGTATTACTTGGGGTTTACAACAGATCATTTCCAGCTCCATGCAACTTTATTCCACAGAGAGCTCAGAAAGCCCACCCTCAGATTTCAAAAAGACTATGTTCTTGCTATATCTAGCAGAGTTGAAGGTCCCTCTGAAAGAGGTGTAGCTCACACAGAGCAAGACTAGTCTGAAAGCTTAGCCAAAATTTGGAGGATGAAAAGGAGCATGACTGAGGCGCTTGCTCCAGAACTGTGCTATGGCTACAAAACAAAAGCCCCAGTGTAGACAAAACCAAAGGCCACCATCTGTAGTTTCTGGCATGCACTGAAGTTTTGTTTCACAAGAAAACTCATATAAAAAAAGAGAGGATAACCTCTCTTCCCACAAGTAGAGTTCATGAGATGTGTACAATGGCTTTTGTAGAGTTCTACCAGTGTTCCCCAGCATTGCTCATAGCTACAGGAAATTAAAAGCTCAAAACAGTTGATGCCGTCTGACAAGAATGGTGAGCACAGGGACTGACACAATGAATGTGGATTTTAGGAAGAAGAGACAACATTATCCTTAAAATCTGACATGAGACTGTTTCCTTATAAAATTGTGGACTCCTAGATAAGTCTCAGGTATGGTCTCCGTGTCCAACTAAGAAAATAACCTAACTTAGGTTCTGAAATTCTCTTGTCATCAAAGAAAAAAAAATCTTCTGCCTACCTGTGGAAAAAGATTCTAAACCTTCACACATTTCCACAACAAGTCTGATAGAAGGGAATGAAAAGCTTTTGTTTTCTTACTGCGCTCATGAGAGAGTCCAGCACGCTGACAGCAAATGCGGTTCCACATGCAAAGGGCTGCGTGAGGTACAGTTCTGTGTCGGGATCATCATCATCATCTTGGTCCAAGAACTGAACATTTGAATCATTTACTGAAAATAACAATAATAATATTGAGAGTAAAATCAGAAGGGTGTTGCTGGGTCACCGGCATGTGGCCTTACACATCACACAGTCAAAGAAAAAGAAACGGCATATGTCTGGAAACACAGAGTTGTGTCTTGGACGTCACTGAAAATGAAATCAAGATGGAGGTGAAAATGTGCATTTAAAAATCTGCTGCTCGTTATCTTGCTCGTAAGAGGTGGCACTCTTGTTCTTGACAGGTTCCTATCCCTTCCCTGTAAAGTGGCTTTGTGGCACCAGTAGCCTGCGCTCAAAATGAGATACATTATGCTCCTGGATATGGATACAATCCTGCTGTATTGGTGGGGTACAGTGGCTGAGGCTGTATGCATGTACACTGAAATGCTACCACAAGATACAAAGTTAGAACCCCGTTGTAAAATAAAGGCTGTCAATAAAACTGATATAGCCCACAGGCATCTGTTAGATGTGCTGCTGTGATTCTTACTGGAGTGGTGTTAATGCACTTACGGCTCAAAAGAGGATAAACTGTCCCTTTAACATGCATCTATCTGAATGAATGAGCAGTGATTCTCTTGCAGCACTGCCTTTTGCTCAAATATTTGTCTCTATAACTTCACCTTCTCAGCCACAAATTCTACATTAGCCAGTGTGAAAAAGAATCTACATCAGGCTGCTCTAGAAAAAAGCCCAAATAAAGTAGTATTTGTCATTTTGACTTTCTCTGGCATTTCATTGTCACAGTTAAGCTCTCTGCTTCCAACTCATTCCAACCAAAAATAGTTGTTTCCTTGAGATCAGTGTATCAAGTGGATCATATTTCATGAAATATTTCATTTCCATATTAGCCTCCCTCAGGCATGAAAGCACATACTGCTTAGCTATGCCATTGAAATACCCTTCAACTTACTAAATGACAAATTAATTTCAGTTCCCATGCAAGAAAGGGAAATGAAAAACTTTTTGAGCATTTGAAACTGCGCACACTGACTACATCCCTATTCCCCATGTGAACACATCTCCGGAGCCAACCCAGCAAACTTTGAAAATAACATGAGAACTGCTGTTAACTTGGTCAGATTTCAGCTCTGGTCTTTTAAGTCAGAAATTCTGCCTGCTATTCTAATGTTCCTTCTCATGCAGCTTCCATCCTTCCCATATAGTTTTCTTTTATATCCACTCTTTTTCCTAACTCTCTATATACTGCGCTTGCTATGTTCAGCTTACAAATTACTACAGATAAAGCCTCATGATATCTGTCTAAATCTAAATGAGATTAGGATAGAATTTAAAATTCTTGCCTTTGCACTCCCCGATGTAACTGTTAAAACATAACACCTTAGCACTGCAATAAGAGGAATGTTCTGCCCTGAAAATCAGAAGAATTTCATCCAAGAAAACACCAATATACACAGTACTTCCTTCTTTAGTACAATACCTATCAATTTATTCTCCAGATTCTTGAGCAATACAGTATTTGAAAGCCTGCTGTATCATTTCAAAATGTGCTTTTTGAAAAGCTTGTGCCTCAGTTTAATCTGCTAGCTGAGAGAAGGCACTATTGACAGCAGCACTCTTTTTCCACTCTCGTATGGCGCACTAACAGCTGACTGTGCTAGCCATGCATGGGGTCAGCTCCTCAGGTACTACAAATCTACTGTGAATTCTGCAGGTGGGTGTTTATCCTCAGTAGCTTTATCTTCCTGATGCAAGTTAGCACGCTGGGATTTGTGGGCCAGGAGGGATGGGTTAGAACGGGGGGTGCTGTGCCATAGGAAAAGCTCATCAGACGCTGCTCCAAAGGCTGGTGAGAGCACTCTGTGTTGAGAGGGAACCACGCAGGAGCTTGGCTGCTTCTCTACAGCTTCAAACCCTGAGCTTCTGAGAAAAAGCCTACTCTACAAAATAAGCAAAAAAGTAGCTTGAGGGAAAGTATGATGCTTGGGGTTTTTTCTGGTATCTTTTACTTCTTGGACTTCCTGTGAAAAGCTGCTAAGGCATGTCCACCAAATTGACAACAGGCTGAAGTAACAAAAAAGAAAGAGAAAGAAGAGAGAAAAGGAGAGAAAAATTGGTGTAGGAGAGCGAGGGCCAGGGAGGTGGGGACTCAGGCCAAAAAAAATGAATTGGTGAGGAGGTGCTATGAAAACAGCCGGCAGGTCAGACGAGTGTGATCAAAGATTTACTGATGCTGCGTGAAAAAAAATCATTAAGAAAGACCAGAACAAGACAGTCAATTTCAACCAGAACCACAAATAAAACACATTCAAAGCAGTGCCATGAGGGTAGCCCCTCTGATACAGCCAGATAAATAAAGGAAAAGCTGATGACAGTAAGAACAACAACAGAAAATAAGACAGTGATGTGAAGGAAAAAGGCACTTCTTACCCAGTTCAGTTATCATTAGAATGTGGGTTCCACTGTTTTTTTCCTGACTGATTGAAACCAAAGGCAGAAGTTTGCCAGGCTTAGCTAGTAAGTAAAGTATTTAGGAGGAAAAGAAAGTACAGAAAGAGAATAAAGTAAGGGAAAAAGACAGGTAAGGCTCTAAAAAATAAAACTGAAAAAGAAAACAGAAGGACAAAGGACCACAAATCAAGTTTGTATTTGCCATGAAATAAACAGAACAGCTTCTGCACTTCACATCACACCGCTTGACAACATAAATACCCACAGCTAGAGTGGAAATCAGAGTCTAGTTACCTACCATCATTGTTTTCTCAGGAGTGAAATATCTCATACTATTATACAGAGTTTGGTTACACATGATTAAACAGTTTTGGACCATGAAGAAATAAACAAATGGCCTCTTACAATTGATTAAATGCACAGGAAATATCTGCTTATACTTACTCTGGCCTTTTTCCTTTTCTAGCCTTAGCCTAAAGACCCTGCTTGTTTGTTACACTATGCAAAAAGATTCTTTTCTGATAGAATATTTATTTAGGAAAATGGAGAAAACCCAAAGGACAGAAATATATTTCAGTTATTCAAACAAAGTGAACCAACTGTTACTAAACTTTGTTTAGAAAGAATAATTCAAATCAGTTATCAAAAGAGAAAACATAGCAGTGTAAGATTGAGTATTGGTAATTTTTCTGTACCTGCATAACAAGGAAAGTGGGAAAAAGACATGGGAATGTACATGGAAGGATAAATGTTAGCTTTTCTTACCTAGCTCTGTTATGATAGGGATGTTGGCTCCTGTTGTAATGGAGGGTTGACGTAAAAGGCCATGCACTGGACTGTTGTCTGGAGATGTCCTATCCATCCCAGGGGGTGTAAAGCCTAAAACGAAAACAAAAAAACAAAACAAAACAAAACAAAACAAAACAAAAAACACACACAAAAAAAAAAAAAAAAAAAAAAAAGCAAAATGGAGAAAGTTTACCGAGGGCAAACTACATCAAATTAAAAAAAAAATAATCCCAAAGCAAACACCTTTCCTTAAACAGCAATTAAGATTTTAGAGAGTACTGTTTGTAAATGGTAGCACAACCATGAGGAACAAGCTGCTTCTGTTAGCCAGTTTTAGGTTTGATCAGAAATCAAGATTTAAAATGATCTCTTTTAGTGCTCTCTGGTAGAGCACTACCATCCACGGGGTGGGGTTTTTTGTAATTTCCATGTGTACCATTTATGATATGCATTTCTATAAGGATTACAATTGTAAAAATGGTGGGATGGAAGGGTCCATTCTAAAAGACAAAAAGATAGGGTGAAAGGAAGAAGACACAGGTTTTCACATGGTATGTGAGAGGATTTCTTGAAAAAACTGGAAAAAGTGACACTCTGAAGGAAACAAGGATGGGAGAAGAAACATGTTGGAAGGCCCTCAAAGGAAAAACAAAATCTGGAGACCAGCAACATTCACCTTTAAAAAAGACTCTTTTCAGGCAGATTTTCTACAGTTTGAAATGGAGCTCTTGACACTGAGCATTTTTTCATCTATTTTCTTTTTCTTTAAACAAAATATATGCAGGCAAAATCTTTTGGAGTTTGATTGTAAGTACTGAAAAATAGGTAGTTATGCAAAAGCCCATGTAATAGCAGGACTGGAAATTCACCACTGAGATTAATGCATTCCATCCCCCTTGTCCAGTAAAGCTATAGTAAATATGGGAATGCTCATTTAATGTCATTGCAGAAGTGATGGTGAAAGTGAAGTGAAAGTGACTTTATGGTTTCATATAGACCAATATAAAGGCAGCATTTTTAGAGAAATATTTCCCTGCTAGGAATAAAATAATTGAGCCAAGTTTATTTTAAACCATACTTTTAAAAAAAAACACATTCCTTTTTTTTTTTTTTTTTTCCATAGTATTCCTAAATCCTTTGACTTCACACCTGACATCCAGGGACAGACTTTTGGCCCTTTGTCACTAGTTCAGGATTCTGTATACACTTATTCTCAACTAATCACAGCCAAATTAATTCATGACTTAGATTTCACTATCTTCTTGCAGTATGGAAATTGTTTCGCTCCATTAAATTCATTGATACATTCACCTGTTACTGAATTCAGGGGAAGATGATAAGATATTATCTACCTTACCTTCCTTCAATTTGGGTACCAATTTGCAAACCAGGTAATCTCTAAACTAAATTGTAGTTAGCATGTCATATTGGTTTTATATTTTCTTAAGAACTTACAGTTCTCTTCTGATGATAATTACATTGCTTTTAAACTGCCCCTAAACTACAAGTACCACTAGATCTGAGCTACTTGATTTAATTTTCTCTTTCCATTCATCTATCCCTATGTTTTGCCTGTATCACACAGAGAATGTACAGGTAATAAAACTAGAATCACTGGGAAGAGACTTTTTTAGCTCTGCAGAAGGTAGTACTGGTATGAATTTCATTCTGTCATAAGAAAACTAGATGCAACGTGGTGACTGTACAGACAGGACAGCTTAAAAAGGGAGTGAAAAGTCTGCAAAGAAATTCCTCAGGAGAAAAGAAATGGATATGGTTTCTTCAACAGGCATGCAAGGCAAAAATATTGTCATGGAGAAACCTAAGTCAGTAAAGCAGCTCTATATGATATTACCAGTGGATAGAAAGTCTTTAGAAAGCCTGTGTTTTAGAGACAATCGGAAATGTTAACAGTCAGTCACGTAATACCACCTGTTGTGCTGAACTCAAGAAGACCAGCTTGGTGACAGTGAGTTGCAGCCCCAGCCAGTTTCAGTTTGCAGATGTTTTCTTGCATCTGGCACTATGACTGAGAGCTGTTTTGGCTCTTTGAATGTTTACATCTTCATGGCAGAGCCTGAGATTCCTCAGGCTTACCAAGTGAGTCTGACAGAGGTCCTTCAGTCACAACCTCCTAAGTCACAGGTAACACTGACACTCACATAACAGCAGAAAAATTGAAGTGGGACTCCCAGGGGAGGAAATGCTATCTGAGGACAGGTGGGTATTAGTGTGACACCTCCTTCTGCAGCAGGATCCAGTGTTTTAATTCTTGTGTTCAGTTATGGAAGGCATTCTTTTAGGAGATGCAAGATACGGCCTTTGTCAGATTAGAAAAAGCTCATCTAGCTGCAGATTCCTTGAGCAGTTAAGGTGGCAGGCCCAGTTGGGTCCCCTGATGAATTACTAGTCAAAATGGCACCAGCAAGACTTTTCATGGTCACTTATCTAAACATAAATAAAACTAATATTGGTCTCACACACTCTAGGGACTGTACTGCTGGGATTATCCCTAGAGGCTCTGCTTCTCTCTTTTTTCCTGAAGCCTTTCTTCCCATCTCAGGATGCACTTCCTAAACCACCTTCTAGCGAATCCAGCCCTTCAGATAGCAGGAGCACAGCAGTATTTCCCTACCAGTTAAAAGAAAATTGAAGTTAGTGTAACTCATCTAAATGTGCAAGCTCTTCCTGCCTCCCCTTCACTGTAAGGTGCACATACACAGAGACACGCACACTCTCCATCCAAGGCCATTTATAGCCACCTCTCTAACCCTTAGAATATTTGTCTTCCTGGGATGGTGTCAGAAGATTGAAGTAAATGTGGCATTTTTGTTAGACACAGATTGCCAGAAGCTCTGTAATTGCACACTGCATACACAGTACATTCAGTCTGAAATGCAGGAAGCATGTTAAAGGGATTGTGTTTTCTCCTTGAATGAAAAATACACTCATGCCTTAATATTTTTCATCCTACTGTCTTGAAAGATGTGAGAAGTATCTGATAATTTAATTTCCTTGCTCATACTTAGTTCAGACATTTTAGAAATTTGCTCTTAAGAAATATAAAAATCTTGGAGTATTTTCAGGAAAAGGAAAACCAGAGCATTTGGGGATTTTGTGTCTTTATGTTTTGAGTCACAAATCATTGAATACCTTCAAGACACATTCCTGCTCCCAAATCACAAACTAATTTCCATACACAGGCTATTTTTTTCCTCCAGAAGAGAAAAGAAAAAAAAAAAAGAAAAAAAAAAAGTGCAAGAAACGAACCTGCTTTATCAGAACTTTCATTTAAAGGCATGAAAAACTACAAGTGACAGCTGTGCAGATTCAGTGAATGTGACATTTTTAAATTTCTTCAACTTGACAAGTAAACACCTTAAATCGGTAATGCTATATGCATAATACATGACCTGTATTTTGACATCCATCATCAAATGCTGACTTGAGAAAATACAGGTTTGTACGTCAAGGAATGGCACCCATAAAGCAGGGAGAAATTCAGGTCACAGGGTATTAGGAAAACTCTATTTCATTACAGAAGCTGAAACAAGCTAAAGGCATCAGATTTAAGATCCATTTTCATCTGTGAAAAGATTCAATTCTTCTGTGCAGAGCATTCATTTAGAAATGACATGCTTTCCTCACAGCCTCTTTTCATTTTCCTTTTCATATTCCATTTTCTCCTTCAGTCCCCAAACCTTGTTCCATTAATGCTCATAAAAATCGTAAAACAGGGTTGATAGTTACGATCTTAGAAACACAGTATCTCCTTGTTCTACAAACAACTTAGGGAGCTCTGGCTACAATTGCTTAACAGGATCAAGCTCTACAGTAAAATTCACATCTGTGCTAGTCTGAGCACAGTGCTTGTAGAAGGAAATGCAGTGACAGTGGGGGGACTTCTGGAGACGGGAATTCTCTTTGCCAACAACTGGGAGGCACAGCAAAATCATATCAGTTCTGGCAGTCATTGCATCTGGTACTAAATTGCTGTACTGGGTTAGTGGTTGACTTTGTATCATTTCAATTTTGCTTTTTTGTGGCTTGTTTTTATTTTCCTCACTTATTAAACCGGCTTTACCTCAGGCCATGAGTTTTTTTCTCAGTGTGGGACTTAGTTGTCAGTCACAGTCAACCCACCACCATTGGCTATAGTGATAACCACTACAACATAAGAGTTATAGAATCATTTAAGTTTGAAGTGACTTTAAAATTCATCAAGTCCAACCACTAAACCAGCACTACACCAAGTCCACCACTAAACCATGTCACTGAGTGTCACATCAAAATGTCTCCTAAATACCTGCAGGGATGGTGACTCCAACACCTCCCTGGGCAGCTTGTTCCAGTGCTTGACAACCCTCATAGTGAAGAAATTTTCCCTAATATCCAATCTAAACATCCCTTGGCACATCTTGAGGCCATTTCCTTCTGTCCTTTCACTTGTTACCAGGAAGAAGAGACCAACTCTCAGCTCACTACAACCTCCTGCCAGGTAGCTGGAGAGAGCAGTAAAGTCCCCCTTATCAAACTGAGGAAGCTTCAATAGGAGGCAGCCCACCCCCGCTTGTCTCTGAAACAAGATGCTGCCAAGCAGTGGATTAAGAATATCTTGGCTCTGAGAGGAACAGAGGTTTTGGGCTCCTGACATGCTCCAAATCAGTGAGGCCTGGCCCCCTCTAAGACACTACTGCTCACAGATAAATAACAATCAATTGCATCAGAAGCAAAACTAAGTCTTAAAGATGTTCTCACCTTTGTGGAAAAAGAACACAGGGGAAACTTTCTCCCTAACAGGAGGCAAGCTCTTTTTACCAGGGGGTGCAGGTGCTCCCCTGCTCTGAGCTCAGCATGGCCAGGTGAGCCATATAAAACCTCCCTGTCCCTCACAAAATACTGCCTACGTAGGGATGAGCAGCACTGGGCTCTTGAGCTCTGTGCCTCTCGAGCCAGGCTGACCCGTGGCCCTCCCAGGGAGGCACCAGCTGTGTCTCAGCAGTAACATTCTGAGATCCACAGTGGCACTGTGATGAAGTGCAAAATTAAGGAATGCTGGCATGGCTAAACATGCCTTCTTTCCACTGAAAGCACCACCAATTTTGCTCTGTGTTAGCAACTGCCCTGACTGCCAAATGATCTGCTGTTTGTGCTGGCCATAACCACTAACTTTTGTTTCTTTGCAGGTCACTTGACTGAGTAAAGTCTCACAAAATACAGGCAAGCTTGCTCTTCATAGCAGTAAATGTGTTCTTAAGCTTTGCTGAGGGGACCAATAAAGGTTCACTGGGGTTTTAATGTAGAGGGAAATTTGTCTTGTGGATGTGCCCTGCTTCTGTTCCACTGACTCCACCAAGACCCAGATGGGCATATTCTCAAAAATGAATTTTTATGCTACATTTAAAAGACATCTTCTTTTCTTGAGGATCATAATGGATCCTTCATGATTCTCTTCCCCTTTTTCTCTGCCCCCCTTCCTTATCAAAGATACACATTTTACTAAACTGGAACCCTGTGCAGGTAGAAGATACTATCTCAAACTGAAAATCCACTTGACAGACTTAAAAGTTGTGGCCTTGTTATTAAAGCACCTTGTAAAATGATAGCATCCTTTAAATCATGCTATTTTAGGGAAAGATATCATGGAATTCACTGGATGATATACACACTTAAGTCCTCAAATATAATTTAAAAAGCATACATACATTCAGCTACCTCTGGTCCACCTAAGGAATCTGAGACAACAATAATATTTTGAGCATGTATGAATAACACATAAGTGGTGAACTGCCAAACATGCTCCTGACAAGTTATCATGCAAAAATTTGGGACAAATATTTTCATTAAGCAGAGCCAGCCAAAAAAAAACAGTTCTCAAAAAGGACCTCACAGTTGTATCCCTTTGCTACTGTTTGCTGACAATGTCATTAATATTCCTGTGAATTCAATTGAATGATAGACTATACCTGTTATTCTCCCAAGTGCAGCCCTTGGGTATACCTGGAAAGTTCAGCAGCAGTCATGCAGCTAAAGAGCTGCTGACATTCATGGGAATCTGTTACAGCCATTCAATTTAGAAACAATTCTAGCTTCAGTGTCCCATGGGGCCTGAGACAGAGAGTTGTAGTTTGGCCTGAGAACCTGAAAATCCTAAATTCTGGCTTCAGTTCTGACTTTTACTGCAATTTGTGCTGAAGATCTAATAAGCTCTTGGAGATTATCGCTAAAGGTCTGGAAAAGGAGAGGAATGTGGGAGAGCAGATGTGACTACATAAGTTCTCAGCTCTCTGGGAGAGAGAGAGCATCTTCAGAGATGCTCCAGGCCCAAACATAGGCCAAGGTAAATCTACAGAGAGTGGAGGCTGAAGAAGGATATCTTTCTCACCTTTAGCAACCCTCCAATGCTTTGGGACTGGAACAACACCTCGTGCTTTGAACCCTGAGAGAAAATGTCACAGAGAACGAGCTGCCACCTTCCTGACAAGAAAGTATTCTTCTCTAACATCCCTTCCCTCACTTTCTGCTGAATTAGAGAGCCCTACAGTGAAAATGTCCTAGTCAAAGCTCTACTGGAATCACAGGGCAGCGGGATCAATGCTAGTTTCCGCTCCCCTAAGTGTGAGATCCATTCCTGGATGAGTTAGTGGCCCCATGTGCTGAAAGTGTAAATGATTTATAGGTCTGCTGGTTCTTGGGCTGCTCTAACAAGGTAGGATTAAGCTGTAAAAACAAAGATCAAGAGAAGGATTGGCGTTTCATCATCTTGAGGTCTAGCATTGAATCACACCACATTGATTCCATTTCAATTGTGAGCAGCATAAAGTATTAGAGAAGCGTAATATTTAAGCCTAGGGCAGAATCATGTATAACTTAGAGGGGTTTGTTCAAAGGTACTTATATAAATCTTTTCCCAGTTTAAGTGCCATTTTCAGTTTCACTATCATACACACCCCAAAAAATGAAGTCCACCTGAAACTGCCTAATTTTTTTCATTGTTGACTTTGTAGGATTTTTTTTCCCTTCACAAAATCTTATGTGGTAATTATCCAAACCCTAACTCTGCCAATGTTCACCACAAGCTTACACAACCCAAAACTACCAAAACAAATGGGCCTTTCTTTACTAATACTTTGCAGAGCACAGCCTTAATGTTCACTTCTTGTTTTTTTTTTTCTCAATTTAAATAAGATAATATATAGTTACTAGCTGTAGCACTTCCCTCAAGTCTGAGTGAATGGAAACCCTCTTTACATTTCTCTTTTTTAGATTTTTACAAACTTTATTTTTTAATTGTTCTTACTCTTCATTTACCATTTAATAGTTTTCTACATATGTGCTTCTGGGGCTCAAAGTTGGTAACATCTAACTGTAGCACAGGTTTGCAGCTAAAATGATTTAGTATATAACAATACCAAACTCCTCTCAGTTTAATCATTAATCAGCCCTGCATATTTAGACTTCAGGCAAAAATAAATATGCTGAATAAAAATGATCAAATAAATTAAACTACTAAATTAACTACATTACCTAGTTTAGAGAGACAGGTATTCAATAACTAGAAACAAAATGGAAAACTCACCACTAAAAATGATATATCAGCACGTTAGATGAGACTCTACATTATGTCATTATATCAAAAAAAGTAAATTTTTCCTTAGTGTAAAAAGAAGAGCAAAGCCAGATATCATAGCAAGTAATCAATAAAAATACTTGAAAAACTAAAGTAACAGTTATGTCCAACATCTGATTGGCAACTACTGAAACATAAATTAAACAAATTTCCCATTGCTGCTTATGGGAAAATTATGCAGATTAGAATTTGATTAGGTTTATATCATGAGACTCAATTTAGACTTTTAATCTATTAAGCTCCAATAAATGAGGCATCTGAATAGCTCCCCTGAGCAGCAACAGTAATAACGACAGCAGTCATTTTTTGGAATATGTATTCTGACAATTTCTTTAGCAGACGAGTCCACATCTTTAAGTACAATTACTTTATAACTTCTACAAAAAATTCAGGTGTTTGCAGTGAGGAAATGGATACATACAAAATGCTTAAACAGACATTTTATGATAATCAACATCTGTCACTCTGTTCTAGCAATATTGTTTTTCCATCAGCTTGGACTTACTTACAGTCAACTTCATGGTCTGTGTGGGCTAAGTAGTGCCAGCAGACTTGCAAATTACTCAAGCTGGAACTGAGCTGGAAACCTATGGTAAAATGTCATTAATTTCTCTACAGGCTGGGTCAAAACTAAAATCCCACATTCAAGGCTGTTTTGGGGATTGAAGATTGAACTGTGAAGGCTAAAGCCCCATTTTATCAAAGAAATCTGAACTAAATTCCAAGAGCTGAGCTTTGAAACAGGTTGGATTCAGACCAAGACCACCTCTAATTCATCTGGCAGGTATGCTTCATAGCCCTCCTGCATATTTCCTGCAGTCTAATCTATTTGCAAGTATACAAAAGCTCCTCTCCTATATTGCTGTGTATTGTAAAATGCAACCCCTCAAAGCCTGCTGACTGGAGAGCACATTGTGCACGTCCTGTCCTGCCAGATTTCACCAAATCCTAGAGAAGCTTTTAGTGGACAGGTTGTCTTATGCACATAGTCAAGTGCCAGTAGGCAGGTGGCTAAAAAAAAAAAAAAAAAAAAAAAAAAAAAAAAAAGTATTTTAAAAAAATTTCAGGGCTTTATTAAATGCTTAAAAGTGAAGGAACATGGATCCTGTGTACCTGTGTGACTATATTTTCTTTAAAAGAAGCTTCAAGCTTCAACATGGAATTTAATTCTGGCACTCAAGCTTTCAGCATGCCACTACAAAGGTTTTCTGCAAGCCAAAACTTTTTATCAGGACTCCAAACTGAACATCATAAAGAGGGGAAAAAACCCCACAGTCACACTCTTTGTCATTTCAATACTGCCTTTGGTAGCACATAACTTCAGAGTAGCATATCTGTTAAAGACATCTTTGTGCATATCATGTGTGAAACTGAGTATCAGTTTGATTTTAACTACACCAGTCTATATAACACTAACTCAACCAACTTTCCCTTGGAAAGCACAAAAAAATCCCACAACCATTTATTTTTTTTTTTTATTTTTTTTTTTTATTTTTTTACCATTTAAAAACCCCAAATACAAAAGGCACAGAGGTGAAATCAGGAGGAATCTGAAGCAGTTCTCTAATTGAGTATTCTTGAATGATGTACCAGTAGCAATATATTAGCTGCTGGTAACACCTAAGGTTGTGTCAACAAAACTGCCTGAAGATCGTCAGTGCTGCCACTGGTATTACTGGGCTCACCCAGTCTGTAAAGTCTGGGAACCCCTGCTTCAGTCACAATCAGGAATTCAGAGAGCAACTTATGCCATCCAAAGCACACAGTCAGCAGTGTAAATAAAGAGGTAATTCACTCAAATATATCAAGAAAAAAGGAAAGGTATTCAGAAAACCAGTGAGGTGAAGTCTGCTCTTAAGATGAAAATTCCATTGCTAACTCTGCACTGTTTTGGCTCACTGTCTTTCTCCTCTTACAAACATTAATCTTAAAAAGAATATGAATTCTTTATCATGACAGAATGACTCATTATTTTATCAGAGTTTTTTCTAAAATCTATAAGGGTTTTCCTTGCCTCTGACAGCTCAAATGTCTTTTTATATTTAAAGAAGTATCAGCAGAAGTGTCTCTACACCAGCTTCTTATTTATTTTATTTATATGGGATCTGAAACCCATTACACTAGGAAACAAGCTGGTAAAGACAGTGGTAACAATAAAATGTAATGTGGTATTCTTTAAGTAGTGAAAATTAAATGGCAATCATAAAATGTATACTACAGTCTCCAGTCACACTACAGACATCCTGAAAACTTCCAGCAGTTTTTTGTGGGGTTTGGTTTGTTGTGTTGTGGTTTTTTGGTTTTCAGTATTGACTACTTATTATCATCCATGCATCTATATACTACTTTAATCTCTACAAACACTTAACACATTAATTTTCCTATCCATTATCGGTTAGTAGAGAGTTAAATGGGTTGATAATAAAATGTTCTCTTCCTTGCTTTAATTTTATTAATACCAATAACAGTGGAAATAACTTTCCTTTCACTTAGGCATTTTGGATATTTCTGAGGGTCTTTACTCTGTTTATTATTATTATTTGATATGATTCCAAGAATATTCAGGTTGCAGTGTGGACTTTTGTTGCTAGTGAGGCAGTTTTATAAGTGGTGATTTTGGGCCAATCTAAAATATAAATCTCCAGGTAAATTGTAAAGGCCAATTTACATGTGACACAGTGAGCAAGCTGCCATAAAAAAAAATATCTAGACACAGTCCAAACTTTTAGAACACTCTGACTGTATAATTCAGTCTACATCTTCCACTAAAAATGGAAGATATGTCGAGACAAATGATTTTACATTGACACTAAAGAACTGGAGATTTAATTAAAAGTTAGAATAGAAACAATTTGCCAATTATTGAGGATTTACAACAGATATATAGTTTCTAAAATACCCCCCATAATATGTTAAAAAAAAATGGCCAAGCACCTGTTCTGCATTTAATTTTCTTTGCAGCATAAACTATTTTTGAGCAAACACACTTGTGGCTAGTGGCTTAAGAATGCAACTATAGGGTTGTTAGCCCTATTAATCTGTCCTGAAACAAATAAGAATCAATGTTTATTCAGGCCCCATGCTACACTGCTTTATTTCAATCTCTTTCTTTTTGGAGGAGTTGTTTTAAAAATGTCTGCCTGTCTTTGCCCTCACTTGGAGATGCATTACTAAGTCACAGAACAAGCAGACTGGCAGGAACTCAGAAAGAAGAAACCTGACATGGACATCCAATCACACTATAAGCCTGACAATGCATTTAAGAAAAAACTCTGTCAAACTTACAGAAAATATTTATGCTATTAACACTGTAGGGATACTTTCCCTCTCACTACCAACCAGTAATCATGCTCCTAAATTAGTATTTAGAGTATTTGACAATTTAAGTTGAATAGAAAATTTAAGCAGGCAACCAAACTTCAAATCAACATGAAAGGTGGAATTGCCATTACACTTCCACAGGATCTACTTCAAATTTTTAAGGAAAGTTTACATATATTGCTATGACATTACAGACATTTTATAAGATCTTTATCTTGTCTCTAAATAAGCCACTACAAAAATTTCCATTAGCCATAAACTTATTTGGGTGTGTTGAATAGAAATAAATTACAAGAACTAGTTCAGAACTTTCTTCAAAAAAAAATCCCTCCCATACCATTTACAAAATTAATAATTTACTTTTTCAGCTCTGTTTTGTTCAGATGTTGAAAAGCTGCAAAAATACATTATTAGAAGCTCAGCAGTATTGATTCTCACACAAAGGCTGTGCCTCAAGTCAACCTGAATATCCCATCCTGCAGATACTGAAAGAACTAGCAGGTTCTGGATAACCAGAAGCTAGCAAGCTTTTTGAAAATGCCTATTATGGAAAGTCTGGGCTGCCTCATATTTAATCATGTCAAACTTAAATCAACAGGTCTGTCTTGAAAAGAGAATGCCAAGGATTTTATAAATTCTGTCTAAAGTTCTGCAAATCACTAGCAGGTGATAGATTCTGCTTCTCTGCTTTGGAGATCACAGGATTTAACTGGGAAGAACAAAAATCTACTTTCTCCTGCAATGCTATCAGACTGGTAAAGTCTGCTAAATACTGATGCTTTGTATCTTCTTCCACAGTAAAGCAAAACCAGTGACACTGATCTCTGGAAAAACCCTACCACCTTTATGAATATAAATAACCATTTATTAAGCAAACAATACGTAGTGAAGCAAAGAAAGACACCAGAATTATGCTCATGAGGCTGCCTGCTGTGGTACATTACTTTCAAACTATCTTGTATTCCTGCAATATATTATCTATATGTTCCATTTTCTTGAAGTTATCTTCATAATCAAGATGCTATCACAAGTATCATGGGCACTGGAACTATTTTTAATTTTCATTTAAAGAGCAATTAAAGAAAGACAATGGATACACAAGATAATAAAGTAAGTGATTAGCAGCATGCAAATGACATAGGCTTAATGATAATACCCTGCTCTATTCTCCAAAGGGCCTGTTGAGAGAAACCCTTCCTACATGTGGTTGTGCAGCTAATGTGCCTCAGCCTACAATTACAACATTGCTGACACCATTAACCACTGAAACAACATCACTTCATGAAATCCTTGTTGTCTCATTAAAATGCAAAGGGTCAGGTAATTTACCAGCATTGTGTGTCTACTTTTGTTGTGGGTAATTAGCAAGCATTACCCAGCATGGACTCCTACTGGGAAATAGTTAAACTGTGAAATATTAAAAAGAAATTTTTATATTTGATGGGAAATTGAAAGATTTAGAATTACAACCTCAATATACCTTTGAATTCAAAGCCATGAAACACACACCTTTTACACATTTAATGTCATAAGATTTTTATGGTTGGTTATTTTTGAAAATTACCTTCTAACTTAAAATTTTTTCCTTAGTATAATTGTATCTAGATATACATCCTTTTAAGCAATTAAGAACTTTAAGAAAATAGACAGAGGGAGGTGCAAAACACCTTACAGCTTCCTAAAGACTGACATACAGTTTTTAAGTTAAAACTTAAGAGGTTGGTGTAGTGCATTCCAATACTCATGTTCCCTTTCGTCTTGCTAATTGCAGCCTCATATCACTATTTAAGGGAACCTTGATAACATTCACTATCAGCTCACATCTTCTCAGGGAGCAGAATGGTCTCTTATTCTTTAAATGGAAGTTTTGGAACATAAAACACATTCCAATAAAAGTGAACAGAAAATTATGAATTCATTAAACTACTTTGGTATCTTGTGCTATATATAATATTTATATTCCAACTACTGTAAAATATGCTTTAATATCTTTAGGCAACTCTAAGGACTTAAATATTTATAAAATGGCTAAAGATAAAGTATTGCTCTCTTATTCCTACATAGAGATGATGTAAGGCATGCAATCAAAGACAATAACACTTTCAACCCATTTGTCATCTTAAAGGAGCCTTTCAACTTCAGATCCCTTGTGTGCAATCTACATAAGAGTTGTTGCCTACATAGGCAACTCCAGAGGAGTTTGCTCCTTAAAAACTACCAAGAGTGCTATACTTCACATAAAACAGGGTTTTCTGAAAATGGAGACAAAACTATAAATTTGCAGGGAAAACAGCTCCAAGTGGGGCTTCAAAATACTGCTGTATTTATCTCTGGGACATCTGGGAACAGGAAGCATTTTGATTTAATATTTCATAACATAGAGGCAATTGCTTCCTTGCCTGGTGTATAATTAATGCTCATAAAAAGAGTGGTTTTTTTTATTCCTCAGCATCAGAAATGCACAAAATAGTACACCTTCATAATAGGGGGTTTGCTTTTGAGATGTTGAACAGCAAATAATAATAAAATTGCGTTACCATAAATTTATAATAGTTTTGGGATGCTTAAATATACTTTAAGTGTGAGATCACATATTTGATGTACTGTATTATCTACCTCCTTCATCCTGTTTTATTTTTCTCTGGCTGAAGCAGAACATAACTTAAAGCAAAAGAAGAAGAAGCAATTGTGAGAACTTAAAGGTATTTGGGCTAGGACCTTACAGCATTTCTCAAAAACAGTCAAACTGTGTCAAAGGAATGTGTCTCTCCAGCCATTCATCCAAACATTTTAGTGTTTTATAACGTAAGAATTGAAAAAAAATATTTGCTTTAATAGTTTTTCTCTCTTTCCAGGAAAACATAGAGAGAGGTGGGAAACTACTTTGTGTGTGTAATTCCAGCAGGCAACATTGGTGTCCAGCTGCAAGGAAAGGTACCAAAACTGTGAAAGATGCTGCACAGGATCCTTCCTGCCAAGGGTTTCATGTGAAGACTGGAAGCCTAGCAAGGTCCTAGCAGAGCTGGTTTCCACAGCACAGAAAAAAAAGTTAAGTGTAAAGTCTCTCTCCCACCCAGTTTATTTAAGTCCAAATATTGCAAAGACCTGCACATAATCTAACTTTACACAGGTGGACAGTTTCATTGAAGTCAGAGAGATTTATTAACCTGTATAACATTGAGCACATAAGTTTTGGAACAAGCAAGGCATCAGATTGTAAACTTGCCAGGGCAAAGGCCATATTTTATTCTTGTATATATCAGGACTATGACAACAAGCTCTTAATTCCATCTAGAGTTCCAGTATGCTACCATAAAATAAATAACAGCTATCAGCTGATCCATCTAGCTCAGCAGGATAAGAAATTATGTGCATGTTGCAAAAAGGTAATACTGAGTTATTTATCACAGTGACCTGATCTTCAAAAATTGGACTATTTTTTTGTGAGTAGATAACGATATAGGACATGTCTGGCCTTTATCTCTTTTTTCATTTATTAACTTCACTACTTAAGATGGTCAGCCTTTGTTATGAAAAGTGCTAATGAAACCAAACTACAAAAAACACTTCAAAATTCAGTTAAGTAAAAAAAATCACTCAACCAAAAAGAAAATTTTATTAATTGGATTATTATTTTTGCGACAACTGATGCTAACAAAAATACAAGGAACATTCAGAACCCGGTATAAAAACATCCTTCATCAGATGTTAACTCCTACACTAAACTATCAGTGGTGCAAACCAATAACCCTGAATTCAATGCAAAAAAAAACCAAACATTTTTACAAATGTGACTGGTAGGATTGATATTGTCTTGGAGAATAACTTCCCAAAAATCTGTGTGAATTAGTTAATTACGAGCTACCTTTAGGTATAACAAGCATTCTGGAATCTAAAAGACACTGATATACAAAGACACTCAGGAATCTAAGTGTTGAAAATAATAAATCTAATGTCACACCTCACTTTGACACTTTTAAAAACTACTCAAATTTTTCACCTTCTGCCAGCACTATTCACAGATTTATTTTTTAATATTACATCTACATTTAACATTCTACATTTACTTATAAGCTTTCCTAAGGAGGTTAAGTATCTCCTTAAATTTTCCAATTATTTAGTGCAGTGCAGCCGAATAGAGTTTGATTTTCTGTATTTGAAAGTAAGGTTCTTTATTTCTATTGTTTCCATTAAATATAAGTAATTAAACATAGGAAACAGTGACAGAGTTGTCACAGAATACCAAATTCCATAAAAGCCTAAAAATTACCTTCATCTATGATTATCCAAACCTATATTCTGAAATATTAACTTTAAACCTTATGACTATAAAGTAAGAGAAATATGATTCAACATTCACTAAACCCCCTCCTTCAGGAATGAAACTGTTGCTTTGAATTTAGAAAAAGTTTTTTCTAACAGCATTAAAATAGTTATCTCTGAAAATGGCACAAAACCTTTGCTAACAAAGCACTTAAGACAGTATTTATCCCTTCCCCTTATTTAAGAATTTTCTATCATTTTCAATCCCAATGATATGGTTGATCTGCCTCTCGCTAACATTTCAGAGATAAAGCAATCAAGAGGCAGAGGTGAAAAAGAATATATTATCTGTAAGCACAACGGAAAACATCTTAAATTCATTTTAATAAGAAACTTATTGCAGCAAATTGTGAGACCAAGTTCATAAAATGTTGCAGTGGTATAAGAATTAATGATCAGATTGTGAAATAAATCTTATGAAACTCTGTTCCTGTACTTTCAATCAAAGTTTAGGACAGCTCCAACAGAAGGTGACAATGATGTCATAAGCGATTTTTAAAGGAACTAAATCAAATGGAATTAAACTTGTACAGGGCTATTTTACCTTGTGCAATCTGTTACACATGAAAGTCAGTGTGTAAAATTCTGAGTATGTTTACTTGATTTTATAGGATTTTCCCCAGAAGAATCCTGCCATGATGTATGAAATGTATTACCCAGGAGTTCATCCAATCTTCATGTTTTTCTCTTTATTCTTTCTTGTTGGAGGATCTATTATGAGAACTGTAAATGAAGGCCCTAAAAAGATCTCTCATGTGTTGAAATAGTGTTCCTTGGGAAAATTCTCATAAGTTGAAGTCATTCAGAAAACAGCTGCAATTGTTGCTTTGCTGAAATACGTCTACACTGCTGTACTGTGATCTGTCTTAGAATGTCTATAGACAAAATGTTACTGTACAGCCTCCCCTTTCTGTACTTTAGACCAGCCTGAAGCTATAAGATCACTTTTCTTTATTGTTTAGTAAGTGTTTTTTAATGAAATGTACTGCTCTTATTATATAGGACTCAAAATAAGCTCTAAATCACTATCCAATAAAAGAAAATTATTGAGTTGGATATCTAAAGTTACTACCCAGAGGCTACTCTGGTACAGTATTTATAAATCTCTAAACAGTTAGGTATAATTGTCTTTCTGGGTTTTGGGAAGAAAGCCAAATAGCAGCTTTAGTTACAACTGAAGATAAATATTTTGTGTTGGGCCGTGTTCATCTGGTGGATAAAATAACAAATAAAATTCCCACAAAGTAGGACTCTGAGAAAAAAACAAGAAACATGAAAACTAAATGGGAATAGTCAATAGATGATACTTGAAGAAGGAAGGATGGAAATGGCAACAAAATGAAGGAAAGGAAAATTACTGGAGGTCTCCCAGTTAAACAGCCAAGGCAGGTCCCATCATATACTCAGTCCTCCCAGGTTCTTTGGAAAAATGTTATGACTGAGAAGCACATGTTATGGCTATGGACTCAATATTATCTCTCCAAAATAGTTCTTGATGAAATAATCTGAATTTCTGTTTGAGAGAACAGAATAAGAAACAGAAAGGACAATAAAAACCAATCGCCAGTACTTGGGGGTGACTTTTTCTCCAACACAAACACACACCTCTTTACAGATCTTTCTAGGAAGACAGTCAAGATCTATCAGAGGAAATCAAGATAAACAGGGCTTCCTTGTCACAAATCAAACATTTGGTTGAGTTTAGAAATAATTTTGTGAAGAGGTGGGCCAATCTCCCACTTTATATTTTGTACTTCAAATCTGAGATATCTTAGTGAAAAAATAGTTTCCTGCAGTTTCAGTGGGATACACTTTGGCCTTTCTGTCCTTGGAATCTAGGTTCCAGGTCTCCCAAAAGCGATGAACTGCCCTGATGATTTCCAAAAGCTCATTTTCAGGACATTAGAGTTTGCAGCCCTAACCTCTAGCAAGCCCACAGAGCTTTGGTCAGCCCGGTCAGCTCTGAACGATCAATGCAGACAGTCCTGAGAACACTTTCAACACGAGAACTTTGAACAGCACAGGTTTAATTTGAAAGAGCTTCTTGAGTAGAAGTACACATTTTATGTAAAGGAGATCAGAAAATCCTTCCAGGACTGTTAGTAAGCTTTTCTTCCTTGGGAAGACAGCTTGTTTCCACACACAGTTCTGTGTAGCCATGCATTTGGTCGTCTGTTGCCAGACAGCTGAAGATGAACATAGATTTGACAACTTAGATAGTTTACTGCCATCCCCTCTGGATATGCCAGGTCATTTGTAGCTCTGGTCCAGATTATTATTTTTTTCCTATGTCTTGGAACTTGGAGCTGGATTTTTCTTCCATGGAAGGTTGAGGCAGAGCACTGTGCTTGGATAAAATGCAATTCTGGCCTGATCAGTTATGACCCAAGACAGGCAAACCAGAGGACAAAAATGCTGCTGCACTACTTATAGAAGGTCCAGATAATTACTGTTAACCAGTTCAAAAACCTGGGGATATTTTAACACCATAAGGAGGTACTATCAAGTCTTCATTTCTGTATGAGAATGGCTGTGAGTGTTTTAAGTTGGTCTTGAACTAGAAGTGAGAAAATCCTTTGTTAATTCAAACCAGATTAATTCAGAGCTGATTTTTCAGCAGTTAACTTAATCCACTGGGAACTGCTATGCCTACTGCTAAATAACTTTCCCTTTCAGCAAAGTCATGTATCCACCCACCTGTTCCTTCTGCAGGGTCTTTCCTGTCGGATTGGACCTGGGTTCCATTTCAACACTATGTCCCTGGCTGCAGAGGGCATGTTTGGGTGGATCCAGAGGGCTGGCTAGTGATGGATCTTTATATGCCTAGGGCTGAGAGTGACTTTGGTGTTATAGCAGGTGATGAGGATGAAGCTATAGGAAAAAGGGAATGAAATCCCAACATTTATGGATTCTTTTCCGGCTACCAACTTAAAGCAAAGGAGTTGTAGATATAGTCCTGTATTTCAGTATTTGTCAACAATTACGGCTTATCTGATGGTTAAATAAATTTGCATCCTGTTTTTATAGCACCCTTCTTGTACCAGTGTCATCTTTTGCCTAAAGCTGAGATGAAATAACCAGAGATACAAACTAGAAAGATCCTTGTATATTCAATAACCTATCAATTAAATGACTATTTTTTTTTTCAGAAATGTAAACATAAACTATATATCAGGTTTTCATATGAGATTCCACTGCTTAGTGACTACATAATTATATATATATAATAAATACTATTTTACTCAGAATAGCAAGGGTAAGGTCATACTGTTAAATCCCTCACCAAAAATCTTGTAGCTCAGCCCATACATTGCTTCGACTGCTCATATATTTTTTTATTTCTTCTCTTTTCAACACCCTGTCATAGGTCAACTGACCTTCTGCCACACCTCCAGATTTTCTAATGCCAGTGCTTCTGATGATCAGTAACAGAAATAACATAAAAGAACAACACAGGAGATCCAAAGCATGACGTTGATGAGTATGTCTTGATTCAAAATCACACTTTAAGATCTAGAAAAGTCAGGCTGGCAATACTGGAAGTTTGTACCAGCCAATGTGTTAAGGGTAAGTATGTCAAGCAATACACAAATGTAAAATGACAACTTGCTCTGTAAATAAAGGTACTTAATTGCCAGTAAGAATCTGTGAGTTTGTTCTAATATGCTGCATGTTGACCAGCAAAAGTTGAATCACCTAGTTTATGTAATTGTCATGATAGTTGTGTCTGCCGTATGCTAAAGCTGCATTTCACAGACAAAAATGTCACATTGCATATCATTTCCAGTAAGGTTTGTGCAATCGACTGATTTAACTGCTTCTGACAGTCTAATCATTTTATTCAAGGTCTTTCATGAAAATTTACTGTATTGAAAGGAACACAACCAATTCAGAAGTTGTGGATTTCATAAACAGAGAATTTACTGTGAAGACAATTATTTTCTGAAGGAACTGGGCTTGCAAGAACCCCTCCTTAATCAATTAAAACTGGTTGCTAGTTACCTGCCTTATGTTATACCCTGTTACCTCAGGACAGCTATGGAAAGAGTCACCTTTTATTTCTTAAAATGCAGTCTGATATTTACCTGAAGAAATGTCAAAAATTTCTAAGAATGTGCTCACCTATTGTTCCTCTGCTTGTCTGCATCAGTCACATTTAAAAGGGCTAAAGGGATTTGGACTATGGCCAGTGTACACTTCCTGACCTACGGGAGCTATTGCTGTAGCAACAACCTGGGTATTAGAGAGTCACAGAACAATTCAGTCTGGAAGGGACATTGGAGGATCTCTGGTCTTATTTCCTTCTCTAAGCAGAGTCAACAAGGAGGTCAGATCAGCTTCTTCGAGCTCTATGCAGTCAGGTCTTGAATACCTCCAAGGATGGAGAGTAAAAAATGACAGGTGTTCATGTGGTGCACGAGACTGGTTATTGACAGGTTTCTCTATCATTGCTGAGGGATGGTCTGACCCTGTGTATTCCCAGAGGTAAAATACAACAGTCAAGTGCTGGAAGTATCTCTAACTTCTGAGCAAAGATAGAAAATTCTCTCAGACTGTTCGTCCTTAAGAAGATATTCTTGATTATTTTAATTATGTGTGTGATAGGAAAGAGTTTCATCAAAGAATAGCCATTAGCCTGGTAGTGAAAGTACAGATCTAGTTTCGATACAGAATTTCAAATCCCAGGAGCCTCTGTGCCTGTGTCCAACTTCTGCAATGAGTTTTGAAATCCTGACTATAAGCCATCAGAGTGTGAGCAAGTCAGTCTCCCAAATTTATGAGGAAAGAACTCTAAAATATTTGGGGTTGTGTTATTTCCAGACCACAGATTTGAAACTTTCAGCACTCACGGGGTTGAAAACAATTAGTTTCTTCCTTTTCTTCTCTAAATCTACTTTTTATCCAGAAAACTGTCCAGTTTGACTTTGAAAACTTCAAACTTTTAGCTTCCTGGTACAATTTAATTCCAGTATTAAATTCCACTATGTTATTGCTGTTTCTAAGAATTTCTTATGCTCAAGTTTCTATATTCAAGAAGTTACATTGCAGCCTCTAATTTTTGGCACATAATTCCTGTTTCCTGATTAGAGTGTAAAGAGGAAAACCTGAACTTAAACTTAGTTCTCACAGTCCTTGAGGGAAAACTATCTCTAGATCAGGCTCTCAGGGAAACTGCAGACCAAAGCACAATCCTTTCCACCTTCATTTATAGCAGAACTAGATCCAGAGGGAATATTTACTGCTGCAGTTAATAGGTTTATCAAAGGTAGGACTTCAGCTGCATAAGCTGCAAGACCCTTCAGGGATGGGAAGATGATTGTTTTTACACTGATGGTCTTTGCCAGGGTGCTTATGACTGCTTTGCAGCTGCTTTACACAGGCACAGATGGTGTAAAATAGCCTTTGGCTACCTATGAATCAGTCCCCTACTCTCAGGAAAGATTGAAAGATTTTGTTCAGTGTCTTTAAATGGGATGAGTACATGTCAAACCATGGGAAGAAATAAGCTTTCAGTTAATTCTCAGTGGCTTCTTGAGCAAGAAGGTGCCAAAACTGCAAAGAAAACTTAAAGTTCTTGCTATTTTTATTTTACTTTTTGGCTTGTGTTACTCAAACTTGTATTTTCTCAGTAGCTGCAATGTGTTTTACATAAAAAGAAATTTTGTTAGACAGAAACTTCAGGTATTCCAAAGAATAACTGCAAGTTATCTCTGGTTATATAACAGCAACTCACCCTGTAAAGGAAGCCACAGTGAGAAAACGACGTTTTTATGTATTATCTAGGAAAATTTTAAAATGAGAAAAAATGCCAGTTTCATGTTCATTCATTTCTCCTCTGAAAGATGTGCTTTGTGATGTAGCAGAGAAACTACGTGACTGTCCCTTTAAAAGCCATCATACCAATCAGCAGGTTTAACTGTCAAGCAAGCTGATGTAGGGCTCTTTGAATTACTGAGTGAGGGATATTCTTCCTGCCAGGTCCTGTCCCCTGTAGGCACTGCAGAGAAGTATTATAGGGCAGTCCTTACCTTGGGAATTAGCCTGCAAGACCCCAATGCTGTCATCAAACTGCATAGATTTGATGTTGAGTGACGCCAAGATGCATTCCTTGTCCTGCAGCGAAGCATCATCAATATTATTCTGATTGGCTGACAGGATAACGCACATGTCGCAGAGGTTGATGTTGACAGCCCTTAAATCAGCCCGACTTAATGGTGTACCCTTCGGCACAGGGAAAAAAAAAAAAAGGGGGGTGCAGAAGAGGGGAAAAAAGAAAAACAAATTAAAGATTGAGAAGGAGCTTTGGGAAATTATTTAACAAGTATCTTTTTTATGCTCTGACATTAAGCTGGTCTAACTATGTGCCAGGGAATAGGAGATGTGTGCTAATCTAAAGGGTAGTTGGTGCTGATGGCAGCATTTTAGGTTCAGTCTCAATACTCAGTCAAGCTATTACTAACAAACAAGAAACAGGAATAATGCCAGCATTCTACATCTCATCGGTGACTTGAAATTGTCTTGATTTAAGTTGCTATCATGTGGCAACCTCTGGCTCTCTGAATATAACAAGGGGGGTGTTTTAAATGTCTATTTATCTCCTACCAACTCTCAATGGTCTTGGGCAAAAGAACAGCAATTTAAACAGGAAAGCATTACGTGTCCTGCACATTTGAAATGCAATCAGGACAAAGCTATTTTTTTCTACCTAAAGCAATACACAGAAAAGGTTAATCCTTTTCGAAGCACGCTTTTGGTGCTTCTAGAAGGAAAACACACTGAGCTTCAAAGCCGTTTGATTAAACCCTTTGAAACAGAAACAGGACTTTATACTAATGGGCACAACTTGTGCAATGTTCCCTGTTCCACAATCCTCAATCAGAGGACAGAATCATTAAAACAAAATGCTGCAGTGGCCTATGGATTTTTTTTCATAGTTAACAAACCTGAGACATGACACTTAACATGATTTTTTTTTGTTCAAAATTACATTTGCCTTTCACATTCCACAGTCTATAGCTGTAGTTACAGAATATTAAGACTACATTACACGGGTTGTGAGGTCCAGGAAATTCACTTCTTTTTTTTTATTTTTTTTTATTTTAATGGAACCTAGATTCTACTCTGCTGCCTCACATGGTTTGGTGCCCAAAGACCCCAATGATGAGAAGACATAACTGTCTCAGTGTCATGCAGTGACTTCTGTAAAATCAAGACCCTAGTCTTTCATCTCCTGATCATTCATGGTATCTCCTGAAATCCACTGAGAATACTCAATGCAAAAGTGAATTCAAAATGCACACAGTAAAGGAAGACCTCAATTCTTATTCAGTGATTGCCAGTTTAATTATTCCATGTAACTTTAAATAATTTGAGACATTAAACATTGTGAAAAACAGTATGTACCAAACATACATGATTTCATTATAAACTACTCCAAAGTTAGATTATGATTATTCCAGCCACTTTAATCCTGCCTTTCTGTCTGTACTGTGCACCAAGTGAAGCAGGATTTCTGTGGGGAAAAATAATATGCAATTGTGCAATTAATTAAAGGCTGACTCCTAATGATTTTATGCAAAGGGACAGAATTAAGGCTGCCTGAGGATATTTAAAATTGGCATTTGCCTACTTTTTAAGAGTTTACTCAGCAGCTTAAAGGCTTCTTTTAATACAGACTTTAAATTCCACTTTAATTTACTTTTTTTAAACCAGAACAAACGTTTTTCTATTCAGCTGTAACCACATCTCCATCAGATATCAGCAGCAAGTTTTACCTCGTGAACCAAAGCATGGAGAAGTATGAGAGTGGCCTCCCTTTAACAGGCTCCTACAAGTATAATCTCAGAAACTTAAGTACATTTTGAAATTAGTATAATTAGATCAGAAATTGCTGCTATTTTTAACATTATATCACCATTTTGAACCAGATAGGCTGGGAAAAATAAATGGAAGAAAAAGTAATGAAGTCTGTGTGGTCTTCAGCACCCTTGATTATTATGTAAGATATAATTCCTTTATAAAATTCTGTGCTTTTAAAGCTGTATCAACTAATTATTTAAGCCATTCAAATAAAAATTAATCTAAAGCTACTCTGAATTTTGGTGTAAACTGGGGAAAGTAAAGCTGGTGTGCATTTCTTTAATGTCTCTTCAGAATTCAGAATCAAAACTTTGCAAAAACACATTATAGTGATGAGTACACTTTATATACTGGAAGCAGCAGTAGGATTCTATTCTGCTCAGTAGTTCAACAGTATTATCAATTTAATTCTGATTCCCTAGTCTTTAGCCTTCACAGTGACTGGAATTAAAAGGAATTGGCAGAAAGAGAAGGATATTAACTGACCAAATCTGATATTGACACCATTTTTGTGACAGCAGAGAATCTTGTGACACCATCTGTTGGATCAGGTTACAGAAAAATGCCAAGGGCTAACACTAAAACTGCATTTACAGTAACAAAGACCTACAGTCTGAATTAATCAAAAAGCAAAGACAGCCCTTTCATTCTACAGCTATTTTCCCAATTATTCAGTTAAGGTTACATTCATCATTGATTGATTTATTTTTAAATGCTGAAATGAAATCATACTAAGAGCTAATAAACTCATAATTTTTCATTCTTAAAAAATAAAATCTGAACTAACTTTACTATATAACATGCATTTTCTTCCATGCTGATACCATGGGCTCCCACGTGTCATTTATAGCTATGGTCACCTTAGAACATCAGCTTGGAGGGCTTCATTTGTTATTCCTGGAGCTCTTGTTTCTACATTTTGCTCTTAAGAGTGAATCATAATGATGTACAGAAGAAAAAGGACCTTTGCAGTTTTAGTGGCTGTGTCTACTAAGATCAATAGCAGCTTTTCATTGATTTAAAAAGGGTCAGGGTTTTGCTGTACGTCCACACAGGACTCTGAACTGAAATGCCATGGCAATGTTCCTTATAAAGCAGGCCAGTCCACAGGAAGTCTTTATGAATACATATATATATATATATATTACGTAGACAGAGTAACAATAATTTTTTCAAAGGTTTTGTGGGTATAAAAACATAAACAACACCATAAATAACTGCTGTCATTCTGTCAGGGAAATCACAGATCAGAACCGACTCCATGCAGGGCACTACAGTGAATGTTCAATACATAACACAGCTAATACATCTGATAGCAGCTGAAACTCATCCAATGAGGATGATGAGGAACCAAACACTGCAGCAAATATCTTCTAATAAGGTCTCACAGGGCTCTGTTTTCATAGACACAGTAAAGGGAAAATCTAAGTCCTCAGGCCTATAAGTAGACAAAAGTAAAAAAGCCTAAGATCAAAGTCAATACGAATCTGTCCAGTTGGTGTCCTAAATAACAAAGTATCAATAATATGGCTTTTGAACTTACAGGCAAGATTGAAACCTTGGGGAAGTTATGCAGTGTCTCCCATTCCCTTCTCAGGTATTCAAGTGAACCCACAAACACAATATGCTTGAGTTCATGGTAGTGAAAGTTGCTGGCTCGTAATGGCATCACTAAATTTCTTAATCCAATCAAAGCAGATTTAACATCCCCAAATATGCAAACGACTACATGCCCACTTAAAACTGTCATCGCTGCTTCACTTCGAGTCTAAAAAAAAAAACAAACAAAACAAAACAAAAAGACAAGGGAAAAATGAAACAAAGGGAATCTTAAATCATATATTGAGTTTAAAACCAGGAAAAATACAACTGTCAATATTGTTCATGCACAAAGAAGCAGTTTGAGAACAGCTATTCATTTTACCCTTATTTATATTTCATTAAATGTGCTCAGCAGAAAAAAAAATTAAATTGTTCGTGTTTGCAAATCCTTTGGCATTTCAGGAGACATTATATTGGGTGAAATTCTAGTCTTGTTCAAGTTTCTGTACATGTGGACTGCGACTCTGGTTACAAAGTACTGTGGGTTTAGCTAAGGATTATAGGAAAGAGATGCAAAATCATGCCCTAGTTGACAAATCACTAGCTGGGCTTTTTTCAGGAGCAATTTGAAAATGAAGATGTTAAGTGTCCAGTGTTCCTAGCAGGGCTTTGTGATGTTACTCAGCTCTTGTGAGTTGAGGACCATAGTCTCTTAGAGTCAAAGCTCCCATTTCAGGACAAGCTCCTGTTTCCCTGTGAAACAATCCACGAATGCTCTACACTGCTCTGCTTTACAATGGATGCCCATTTTATGAGCTTCTCTCAGTGACAAAATAAAGGTGCAAGTTTGTGACTAATATTAAGTTTTCAGGCCAATTGGACTTACTGAGGGAAAAGGGCTCATGGAGAATGTTTAAACAGTGTCCAGAATTATCATCTTGTCTCAGTGGAAGAATAAATTTTTGCCCTAACTTCAGCATTTTTTACTTCAGTTGAGCAGGTAACTCAAACACCAAGATGATTAAATAAAGTCACACGGAAAAAATTACCTTGATTTCTGGAGCCAGTCTTGGCATTGTTGTGCTCCATCAAGTAGCTGGTGTACCACTGATACCATATTGCCAAGAGACTGTACACTCTGTACCATTACACAGAAGTTTTGCCAATGAACAAAATGAAAACAGTGGTGATCTGCAAAATTTTCCTCTCACTGATCCGCAGTATATGTCATTTTTCTAAATTACAGAAGCATGGTGGTGTGCAATTAAGATTGGAATATGCAGCAGATATGCTCGTTATGTCAGAAGAATGGGAGCTCTGATTAGAAGTTTTCTCATCACTTAAAAAATGCATGAGCTTTCAATTTCTCCAGGGCAATTACATTGATTTTCATACAGCTTGACCAAGAGAGTTGTCTTGGCCCTTCAAAGAGCAGAAGACATGAGTGAATCATCAAATGAAGCATGTCTGCTGTCCCATGCCTCTGCCCATGTGTCTGGAATACTCAGACTTTACAAGACAGACACCAAGTCTTGAAAGCAGGTATGTGAAAAATGCCACTCCATAAATCACTCCTAAGTCTGTATGTAGCCACATACGGCAAAATTCCCTTCTTATACCTGATACTGCCGAAATGTCACAGGGCCAAAACAGACCTTGGGCAGAAAAATTAATTCTTTTCTGACTTGGACATCATCAAGTATCAATTAGAAGACAACCTGGGAAATCCTGTCATCTTCAAATTATGCACTGATTTGTACTTGTGTGGTCTCTATGGACAGCATTAAATTTGCATAGATATGAATGTAGACATAAATTGTGGACTGCAAGCTTGAAAAGGTGTAGGGAAGCATTTTGCTGGCAGTGTTTTTATTGGTGATGATGCATGAAGCAGAAAGAACCTGGGCAGACTTGCAGATTCACAGGCTGATAGTGGAAAAAACTAACATGGCATAACCAAGAGATGATGACTGAGTCACTCCCCAGCACCATTTGTGGAGGAACACTTTTCAAAGTAGGGCAGCATGTAGTTTGTCAGCTAAAATGTGTTTCCACCACAAAGAAGGATTTCTATCTCTATTAGAAAGTGTTGTACAGCAGGGCTACCCCTTCTTGCTTGCTGATTACAAATAAATGATACTTTTTAAAGCTGTTCAGGCAAACTCCATCTCAATGCTCCATCTCTAAAATTTGGAATTTACTTGCTTGACTATTTAAATAGTGATGTTGTGATTCTAGGCAATGTCAGAGTTATAGCAGAAACCCCTGAGGAGAACTGGAGACAAGCTTTTAACCCCTGATTGCTGGAATAACTGGGGCTGTCACCATCGTTGGCTACACCACGCCACAGTGCAGGAAAATCTGAGAGAGCAGGCTTGGGAAAAGCTTTATGAAGTGAGACAAAGTGAAGATCCACCAGGGAGTTCATTTCAAACATAATCAGTTTTGCCTACGAGATCTGGGGTTAGTTACTTGCTACTCTTAGGTATGAGTACATGAACACAAGTGGCATAAACTTTCAAAATAGACTGTGATAGGCCCCCTAATTATTTTTAATGACTTGAGTCAGTTTGATGGTTTTCCCAGTTGAAGAAATGAAACAAACATAGACAGGGCTCCCTGCAACATGCTAGAGTCAGAGCAGGAGCACTACTTGCTCTGGCTTATTTGGGTGTCTTGAAATACTGGGATTTGAGAGAGAAGTTCTAAGAAAACAAAATTAATAAAAAATCAATTAACAATAATTAATAAAACATCAATAAATAAAAGGTAAGTCAAAACCACACCTGCCCATGCTAGAATCATTACTGCCTTGTGTAAAGAAAAAGGTGGGGTATGTAAGATTTAATTATTTCTAATCTTAATTCTCTAAAGATTTAAACCAAATATGCAAATTTCAGTTTACGAAAAAGAAATTTGCTACACTGGATGGATTTTTTATTGTTGCACTGGGCAAAAAGATTTATGTAATCAAAATTCCTTAACCAAAATCCCAGCTTTGGTTTCATCACTCTTGCTCCTGATTTCAAATACACTGGTTTTTGTGACAGTAGAGACTAAATTATTTATCCATTAGACATCAGTTCTACAGTTTAAATAACCTCTTTTCAAACACAACTTATCATCAATACCTACCAAAATGACCTTTTCAATGTCTTTGGCTGGACACCAATGAAACATCCCTGTAGAATCATATTTTTTCACGTTGGCATCCATATTGTCAATCTGCTCGTTGCCAGGAATTAACAAGGGGTCATGCCTGGGGAAAAACAAGTTGAGGACAACATAAATGGAAAATACTATAAATTATGGATGGAAAGATATCCCAAGAGCTGTGTATAAAGAGGGATAAAAGTAAAAAAAATATGAAATTATTTACACTTTAACATGCTTTCAATGAGGACATTTTAAAATAAAAGCTTCATACAAAAAAAAAATAAAATTAAATGTTGGGTGCAGTTTCAATGACTTTCTATGGTCTTCTATATCAATAACCATTTAATTTTAAATAGGTTTTTTCTGACATCATCACACCCATACAAAGTTTTTTTTTTTCCAGTACCACCCCTCTGAAATAAGTATCAAAGTTCCTATAGGCATCTGCAGTGAAGTAGAAGGGATAGGAGCAGAGCCCCATGCTGACTGACTGGCATAAGTATGGAAAGCCAATTACTTGCTTTTACCACATACAACTTCTGACGTGATGCTCTTCACAGTAAAAGCTTTAACAGGCTGCACTTTAAATATTTTAGCAATTTGCCCAATCATATTTTGCTTTCCCAAACTGAAGCCCTTTAAAGATTCAACAGTATGTCATTTTAGAGCAGACTGACTAACAAATGCCCATATCTGGAATACATGATTTTAATACCAAACAACAATGTCCATTTTCTCTGACAAGTCTACCTGTGATAACCTTCTAAGTGTTTCTGCTGCAACATTTTAAAGCACAAGGCTTCTCAAAGGAGAAGCAAATGAAAGACATTTTTATGAACTTGCTCTCCAGCTATAAAGCTACCTCTAAGCACAGACACATAGAGTTCTTTAATTTATATGCTAAAATCAAACATTAGGCTAAGTACTAAGAGACTCCAACACTCTTCACATGCTGGTGAAGACCCCTAAGTGACTGCATTATACAATAGCATTAGCAGAATTGTATTCACAAGGTACAGGGTAAACTGACCCTAACATCTTCTATTTAGCATGATTTAATAGTGCTTTGTCTGGAAAGCTACAGTCTTTACCTCAGGTTTTTGTCATGAATGCTTGAAATATCTTGACATAGAATTGTAACATTTCAAAGAAAGTATTTGCAATGTAAGATTATGCTAAGTAGTCAGAGACAGGTACCCAAATTTTAAAGCAGTTTGCCCTTTGAAGCCTGTTAAAGAAATGCCCATATTGTCTGAGCTCTTTAAACAGGAGTTTCCTGCTTTTAAAACATTTGAACCAGCAGGCTTTGGTGAGACCCTCTCTTCTGCATGGACTGCTAAAGCAGACTGTGATAGCAGATAGTGTGTGATACAGGTTAATTCACCCTGAACATGGTATGCTAAGTTACCATGCAACCAACACTTGCATTCCTATGAAAAGTATAACATCTAATTCAGTCAGGGTGATCAATTACTGATCACTGAATGTGTCACTTCATAGACACTGATTACAGACCCATTGAAATCACAGGAAAATTCTCATGCATTTCACTCAAACAGGGTCAACTCCAAAGAAAGTGGCTCAAAAAAACTTGAGAAACTATTAACACAATGTTCCATTTAAACCAGAATCTTCTGACACTTTAAGACAATCAATGCCCTACATGGCAAAGACGTAAGTCAGACTCATCTGAAAAAAAGAAACACTGTGTTTTCAAAGTTTTTAAATTCTCCCAATAGAGGTAGAGTTCAGTGATTTCACTGTAACCCACTGGCAGCAGAGGAGCCCTAGGACTACCTGGAGTCTCTGATCCTGGTCCAAGCTGAATAATGACAGGCCTTGCCTAAGTGTGCTCTCTCTTTTGTAGGAAGCAGAGGTGAAAAAGCTGTATCAAAGGGGTTTGTTGTGGGAGCTTGGTTGTTGTTTTGTTGGCTTCTTTTAATTTCTGGAAAAATATATGGACTCAGCATTCTCTTCCTCCATCCACCAGCAAGATGCAGCCATGGTAGTTTTGTCTGAGAGCTGACTGAGATGCTGCCATTCCCCATCTGCTCAGAGTTGCAGGTGGTACAGTAAGATCTGCAGCCATGAACACACTTCCATTTGAAGGTTGTTTTAATGTTCAGACAACATTCAGTGATGCTCTGTCCCAGCTAATTTTTCTAATTAAATGTGTTAGCTATGTGTTTCAAAATAAGAAAGTTTGCCAAAAGATTAGAAGTCTTCAGGAGTTTTCAGTAAGAAATGTTTTTCTTTCTGTTGTTTAAGGGTTAGGGATTTTTCCCCCCAATACTTCAAAAAAACATTTCTTCGTGAGTTTTTCTAGAGGAGCACTGAAAGGTTCACTTTTCAAAAGCAATGTTTACCAGTCAAACCACCTTCTTTTCCTTTCAGAAATCAAGCAACTATAAGAAGGAATTTTCTTTTCCCCTATCTTTCATCAGAGGAACTATAATAAATCAGTTTCTAAAAAATGTCACATTCTAGTTTTGTAATCAGTGTTTCCTTTCTGCTCTGAGATGTAAAATTAAATAGATGATCTGAGCTTTAACACAAGTGAGCATTTAGCAATTCTCTAATCCCAGACACAAAAATGATACAAATTGAAAGGAATGTTATAACAAAGCAGGTGGTATCAGATATCTGACATCCAATTATGGTCAACTGCCTTGAGGTTTGAGGCAATTTTTAGAGTGTGAGTGCTTAAAGCTTAGTGTAGTTCTTTTGGGCTTTGCATCCTAATTGGGAACATTCAAAGTAGCTTCTGCCAAAGCTTTATTGGAATATTTTAGTCTTAAACTTAAGTGGGCTGAGGGAAGAACAATGCATGTGAATCATCAGATATAACTCCCTGTTGAAGTTTTAGGTAACAGTGATTTTTTTTAAAAAAAAACACAGACCTTTGGATTTGGGGTTTCTTAATCAATATGTGCATTTATTTGCAGTGTCATAAATTGTTTAGACTCTGCTTTACTGCTTGAAGTATAGCAAGTGTGAACCTTAAAGGAAGCAAACAGGATGGGACACACAACATGGAAGCATTTACTACTTTTACTCCAGAATAATGTATTATTGCCTGAGAAGTCTGTGATATGACTAGCCACATTCTGTTTCACAATAGGTGGGGTTTATTCATGTAAGTGTGTTTATTAAATTTAAATCTTCTTGGCTAAGATATTATTTTAATCTCTCTTTAATCAATGTTCTTTCATTCTCAGTAAAGTGATCCCTGAATGTGTCTCTGGACCTTGGAAACTCTTCACTGCCTAGGTCCAACTTTGTCCTCAGATGTTACTGAGTGTATCACAAGATACACTGACTTACATATTTAAAAACTGAATTGATCACAACAGTGATAAAATAGTATTACTACTTTGGACATATACACCCTCATTAATCTGATGATCCAAACCTGTTTTGCACACACTAAAAATTAATTAAGATAGACACACAGAGAGGCCAAAGCTGTCAAATCTGCCTAAGGCATTTGGACACCCTTTTCCCATTAAAATTTATATTACACAAAGCATTACAGTTGTTGCCCTTACAGCCAAATCATGGACTGAATGTTTCTAGAGCCTCTCTGCCTCCTCATCCTTGAAGATGGCCTTGTCAAGCTGTGCTTGAGTCACACTGGCAGGTTACTGCAGAAACGCTGCAGTCATTATGTTCTCCAGGGCTACAAAGTCCTCTGATTCAAGAATTCAAGTCATAGGAAGAAATGCACTTTCTGTCAATTAAAACCCTAGTATTTGCATTAATTGAGATGTTGGTTTTTATGACTTGCAATGACCAAAGCATTTAGTCCTTCTGGCTGGGAAAAGACATGTATAGCCTGTATGGAAGGAAAGGAACAAAAGTTAAATTTCCCTCATCCATAACCCCAGTTTAAAAATAGCTTCTCTGGTTCTTATGGCAGATATTACATACGCATGACTTAAAATGAAGAGCAAAATACCATCTTTTCAAGGTTTTGAAGAGCATATAATGCCACTTATGTGCAATTAAACTTGAAAACGACGCTAAATGCCATGCTACAGCTGCAAACCCAAAAAGCCTGCCTGGAAGACAACAGCCTAAAGCAAAACCATAAATCCCACTTACAGCAAACCTATTGCAAGGAAGTCAACATTACATTTTAAATAGGACTGTCTCCCTAGTACACATTTATAACCACTGCAAAATCTGAGTTTTTGAGTCTGAAACTTTTGGGTACTGACTGGGATTGGAGAGAACTGAAAAGACCATTCAGGACTAAATGGCTGCCTCATTAAATGACTACTGTTAAACATACCCTTGTATTATGTCACCCTTGTCTTAGCCCTCTTGCTATTATTCATATGCAGTTGAGAATGAGAGCAACATACCCTCCCTGATTTGCAGTGGAATTATTCCATGTGCTGAGCACAGGGTACAAGAATACTGTGTGACCAGCAGGAAGGACCCTGGAGTTGCATGAAAATAAACTGTAATCTCTTAGTCTTTACACACTAGTAAGACAATGTCTTGGCTAGTTTTGATTCTGTCCTCTGATAAAATTCTCCTTATATAAAGCCAACAAAAAGCACACCTGAGAAAAACACTCCTCCTCCTCTTCAACCTGTGTTTGTTAGAGCCTGCAATTGTGCATTTCTCAGGTAGACATATCTGGTTTCGTGCACAAAAAGATGTTTAGCTGTCTCCTGCACAAGATTCACGGTCCTTAGAGACACCCTGCCTGTGGTTCAGGAATTCTGAGTTTTCCTATGTGACTTTCAGGTTTATGGGTATGTCTTAGCAAGTGTATGCACACAGGTGTTTAATTTTAGGAGGAAGGAGTGGGTTTGCTGAAGGTAAGAGAGGAATTGAAGACACACTAAAGAATGTCTCATGCCTTCGAAATTTCTCCTACAACTACCCTAACAAATTGTGGCAATTAACATGCTGTTAGTGTTAGATGTACGCAGCCACTGCAGGTGCTAATAATTGAAAAAGCATTTAGAGCTTTTACACCCTGGCTGAATATTTCATGATGTGCTGCATGTTTCACTATTTACTCAGTGGGCCTCTGTCACTTCAATCTTCTCTGACTGCTTTGACTGGTGCTATAAAGCTCAACCAGGATAGAGTGACGGCTTGTCACAGGAAAACTCCACTGACTCCAGCAGCTCGCTGGGACTAGCTATGAAGGTTGTCACGACATTCTGATGGAATTCACCAAATGTTTTGTGACTAATACACCCAACATTTGTCGGCTACCATTAGCCATTCCCTGTGACCCTGCAGTCTGTGTGGATGGCATTAAGTTGTAATGAGAATTTCTTGCCTCTGTGTGTTACACTAATGACACTCTCTCACTGATCTTTCTTTTCACAGGTTAATCAGAAATGAAATTTGTAAGGATTTGGTGCCCAGATGCGCCAGGCTTTAGAGAAGAAAACCCAGAGTGACAAGAGAAAGAAAAGCTGCATTTTTCTGCTAAATGCTTTCATTGTCATATTCAGAAGTTATCCTAATATTACTACGATCTCATACTGTCTTTTTCCCTAAATCTAGGAAGAAGATTATATCCAATACAGTGGTTGGTATCAATTTCCATGTCCAGTTTATGGGCTGAAATACGGTGTTAATTCTCCTTTCTTCCTTCTTGCTCTGCCCAGATGTTGCTGGCTTTATTATTCTCAGAAGCCTTACTAAAGATTTCCCATTAATTTATCAAGATTACTAAGAACATTGATATAAAGCTGTTTACTGTAACAATCTTGTTTTTTAAAGTATCTTGATACCTAAGGACATGATCAGAACATGCTTCTGAAGTATGAAGCCTCTTGCATAACATAGTAACAAAACAGTTTACTTTGAGAGTTTTGCATAAGCAATTGAATGAGGGAGAGAAAAGGCACAATGTGTTGCTTGTTTTTAATATTTCCCATTTAGATCTACTGAAGCTGCAGAACTAGCAACCTTTGAGGAGTTGTACCTGAAAAAATAATTTCTCATTTGTAAAAAGCAAACCCACAGTTAAGTGGCATCATAAAGTATAGGAGTGTTTTTGTCACTTAATTTAAGTGTGTGACCTTATGATAAAAGCTAACACTGTTGCCAGTCAGTGCCTATAGGAATATATTTTTTTCTTTAAACCCAGTTTGCAGCTAAAGAGCTTTTTATCTCTATTGCCTTGATCTGAGTGGATCTTCTCTTACCAAGGATTTTATAAAAATAATATTTTAATTCTGCTGGAAAATTCTCCTTTCCTTTTCTGACAGTGCTCTCTCATCCCTAAAACACTTGTGTAAGGCTTCAAGTAACCTCAAAAAAAAAAAAAAAATCTGATGCTGTTCTTGTTCCCATGGCTTATAACACAACTATTGTATTGAGTTTGCATGGCCAGGTTTTGGTAGCCAGGGGGCTACAAGGGTTGCTCCTGTAAGAAACTGCCAGGAGCTTCCTCCATGTCCAGAGGATCCAGTGTCAGTCAGGATCCAGGATGGATCTGCCTCTGGCCAAGGCTGGGCCATTTAGAAGCTACAGTAACACCTCTGTTATAGCAGATTTAAGAACAAGATAAAAAAAAGTTATTGTGCAGATGTAATGAGGCCAGAGAAGAGCAAGGTGAGAACATGTGAGAGGAACTGCTCTGCAGACACCAGGGTCAGTGGAGAAGGAGGGGCAGGAGGTGCTCCAGGCACCAGAGCTGAGGTCTCCCTGCAGCCCATGGTGAAGATCATGGTGAAGCAGGATGTCCCCCTGCAGCCCATGGAAGAGAAACGCTGGAAAAGGTGGATGACTGAGAGGAGGCTGGGACTCCACAGGAGGCCTGTGCTGGAGCAGCCCCCTGGCAGGGACCTGCACACCCATGGAGAGAAGAGCCCATGCTGGAGCAGGTTCCCTGGTAGCACTTCTGACCCTGTGAAGGACCCATGCTGGAGCAGCCTGTCCTTGAAGGACTGCACTCCGTGGAAGAGTGACCCAGACTGCAGCAGTTTTCAGAGAACTGCTGCCCATGGAATGGACTCACATTGGAGAAGTGCATGGAGGACTCTCCCATGGGATGGGCCCCACACTGAAAACAGGGAAGGATTACTCTTCTCCCTGAGCAGAGGGAGAAATTACATGTGATCATTGACCATAAACCCCACTCCTCATCTCCCTGCACCTCCGGGGGGAGAAGATAGAGCTGGGAGGGAGGAAGAAATGGGGGGAAGATGTTTTAAGGTCCGTTTACACTTGTCATTACCCTGCTCTGATTTTGTTAGCAATAAATTCAATACCTCTAATGCGAGTCTGTTTTGTGAGCGATCTCTGTCATTATCTCAACCCATGAACCCTTTGTTGTATTTTCTCTCCCCTGTCTAGCTGTGGAGAGCAGTGAGAAAACAGCTTTTGAGGATATCTGGGACCTGCCAGCACCAATCCACTACAGTCTTTTTGAAACCTGTGTACCATTCTTCAAATCAAGAAGCCAGTCCTTCAACAAAGAAATGTAAAGGAGACAAATTAAACAGGAAACCAAAGTTACCAGTCCCTGGTCTACCAACAGTAGCAAGAATCAGGAGGCTACAAGATACTACCATCTATCATTTAAATAATTCTATAAAATTGTTAAAAACTGTGTAAGGCAACGTGGTAATCACTGAATTGTTCCTGTTGTTCATGTTGGTCATAGTGAACTTGTAAAACAGAATCAAGAAGTGAATAGTGCTATTATATAACTGCTGGGTTGCAGCTTGGTTATCATTGCATATTAACACTGCATAAAGTCTGGATATAAATTTGAGAGTACAAAATAGAAACTTCCAAGGCTGAGGGACATAAATATATACCATTATTGTGGCTAACCAGTGGGCTTTCACCTTTTCAAACTTTACCTTCATGTTTGGCTTAAGGGAGTCATGGAAAATGATCAGAGCCAACTTTTTTTACCAGTTTTGGCTTGAAAAATGCTCCCCTAGATCTGCCATCACTTTTTATTTTTTGGTTTCTATGAGAAAGCTCACAGTTTCAGTTCATGGAAGGGCAGCACTACGATGGCAGAGGCAATGCAAATTCATGCTGAGTGGCACTAGCAGAAATGTGTATGTACATTTAAGTGTATGTGGCTTAGTGGGTGGATGAGAAGATAAATGTGCACAGCCATTGTTCATATACTTAAAATATTATATACTACTTCAGGAAAAAAGACAGGAAGTTTCCTCCTCAGCTTCAGATAAATAATCTCATTAGGCTTCTGGAAACGTATGCCAAAGAGCTCGCTTTTTTTCTGTCATTTAGCTGGGTCTTGACAGTTTCTGAGCAAGTTTTATTGTTTGGTTGGGAATTATTTTAGATCCTCGATCAAAAAAAAAATCCTCAGGCTTATGAAATTCTCCTTGGCAACACACTGAAAACCCAGTGTCCTCTGATGCCTCTGATTCTTATGTGATCAGGGACACTAATGATAATGACCCTTTGCTGAGTATGCTACTTGTCTAGAGGCCTATGTCAACTACACCACTACATCCAGAGTGGACAGGGACAAACTATTTGTTTGCTCTTCAGGCCCCTTGGGCCCTGTCATATGCTATTTGTTCTTGCATTAAGAGGTAGTTTGACTCAGCTGGGCTGACATTTCCTTCAAGTCAGTGTATTCCACTCATGCAGTAGCAGCTACCAAAGCATTAAGTATAGACTTGAGGCTCAGCAACAATCATTTAAGTGGCTTTTTTGATTCATATCCAGGGCTTTTCACATTTTTACTGGTAATTCTGAATCCAAAATGACACATTTTTTTAAAAAACTAGCTTTGCTCTTTGATATTCAGGCGACATAGCCTCCTCATAGTTAACGTGGCTGCTCATCAATAGTGCACATCAGAACCTGCAACTGAGATGATGAACAGGGACTGCTATTGCTGCATGATACCAGAGGCATTGATCAGTTCTACTTTTCTTCTCCACCTCATGAAGGGCACCTGATATGTGATTACTTTCCCAGTCACAGCTTGCCTTCCTTTTCCTTCCATTTCCTATTTAAATTTTACTTTTTACAGTAATAGGATGTCCTTGTGTTCACATCTTAACAGGAGAGGAGTATCTGTGAGTTTCAGTTATTTAAAAAAAACATCCATGCTCTTGTGGATTTCATGGGACAGATTTCTGCTGATGTAAAACAGGTAAAACCAGTCATGACAACGCTGAGTATTCTTCTGGTTAATTTGTGTCTGTGGGTATTGCTGGAATTTTAAAGGTTAGTTTCTGATTGATCAGACTCTTCTAGTATTGCATCAGTGTGATTCTGCTTGTGCCATTTGATGGGATGCAGCATTCAGTTAGAAGAGTGGCTTCCCAAATGTGAGTCTAGACCGTCTGTGATGTACACAAAGAGCATTCTTATGTCAGTTGTCTTTTTCTCTCAGTTAGTAATTTCTTGTAATTTAGAGTCATCAAAAAAGATGTTGTTAAAAAGATGTCTCAAATCTATCTATCCAGAACATATTTGGTAATGCAGATTTCTACTTATGTGTCAGTAAATATCAAAAATTCCCACTCTCTGACCAGGTCAGACCACTTGTCATGAGGTCCTAGGGAACCCCTGTGATACCATTTCCATCTCTGTTCTAATCCAGCAATTTAAAGTCATAAAGTTTTGTCTCATAGCACAATACCCTCTTCCCTGATGCCTTCACCACTGTGGGCATCTAAAACTTGTGCAGCATTTTTAACATTATCTTAACTGTAGGGCTGCTCAGAACAATTCAAAAGTCACAATTCGGATTTCAATTTATAGATGAATTTTTCACATATTTGTTGTTTTCATAATCCAGACTTCTTGTTTTCCAGACTCCTTCTAGATCCTCCATATCTAAAATCACAGCTGAGAAAAAATTTGCAAAGTAGCCAGCTATTTCTGGGCAGGTGGTACAGGGGCAAAGCTGACTTGAACAAGGGGCTTTTAAAGTAAATTTAGGAAAAAACTTCCAAAGATAAATATCAGCCACAGACATGACAGTGCTTTAGCTGATTTACCTCTTGGGTACTTCTAGCTGACACACACTAAAGATTTCTGGGCAGGAAAGCAAGTACCTGTCACTTTCTGTAATTTACAAGGATACGAAATAGCAGATAATAGAGTCCACCTTTGTTTTAGAGAGGAGAAAATAGTTTGACCATTACAAACAAAGCTTAACAGAGCTCTCTTCTGATTCAATCCACTTTGTCTCTTTTAGCACCTTGGACCAAAGTTAAGTCTGTGTAGATAAAGAGTAAAACAAAGAGATGGTTTGGTCTGGGGAGAAGCTGAGGGTGCGAACACTGGGCTGGAGAATAAATTTAGCAGCAACAGAGAAGAAGAAAACAATGTCTGGATTTGGAAGCCTGGCAAGTTCTCCACTCACTGCTCAACCTGTGTTTAGCAATTCTGATGTGCTACTGAGCAGACAGCTCAGGCTCAGGACGACTACTCTCCCTCAGTCCCTCTTCAGCAGGCAATGAAAGCAGGCTGTACTTTGAAAATCTTCCCCCATCATGCAAACTGACACAGGCATGCTTTTCAAAAACCCACAGCCAATCTGTTGATCATTACTTATTTACAAAGGCCTTCGGGCAGAAAGTCCTGTAAAAACCATACTTGATACGGTATACACTAGCTTTTTCTGCTTGTGGAAAAAAGTACCCCTAAGGCTACCTCAAACCATCACTTTCTATTGCACATAAAATGTACCGTGTAACACTAAAGTATTTAATATATATGGTATAATATATCTACAGGAAAGGCATTTGTGTAGAAGTATGTTACCCTGTATTTGGTAATTTGATGTTTTGCTGAAGGCTATGACTTGAAAAAGCCTGCACCTAGTACAGAGGACCTGTCATCTCAGTACCCAAGAGCCAATAGAATAAAGAAGTACCCTTAAGCAGCAAAACTTTGACACAGCTTTGAAGCATATGAAAACAGTATAACTCCCCAGAATTATTATTACTCAAGATCAAAGAAATGAGGCATACTTTACATAGCAAACAGGGACAGTGTGTTCAGCTCCAAATGTTTCAACTCTTTCTCTCTCTCTCTCTTCTTCTTTTTTATTGCACTTGCTTCCCCAAAATTAGAATCTGGAAGAAGGCAAGTGGGGGGAATCTCCACATGTTTAAATTTTAAGCAGTCAAAACAATTAGCACCAGGTAAGAGGACTGTCCAAAGGTAAGTAAATTGAAAACTATGCTAGCATGACAACTGGCACTATAAAAATGAGAAGTTTGCCAGTATGCTCATTTTATTCTTCCTCATAAACTGTAAACAAGCATGTAAATCAGTGTCATATGGGCAAGGCTGAGCTAACAGGAAGGCAGAGAACTTTTAATGATACCTTTAACAGAAATAGATGGTCAATAGGAAAAAAAAAAAAGCCACAGCTGGGTGCATTTTCCCTGTGTGAATCAATCTCACTTTTAGTTCTGTAGTCTAAACAGAGATGAAGACGGTTTGTGGAAGTTATGTCCTTGAATATGCCCTATATTGCAGAAACAATAAACAAATATGGATGCTCCTGTAACTGCCCAAAGAAAATTCCAGTCTAGTGACTGAAATACAAAGAGAAGTATCACCTACCTGTATCCAGAATCGTTACAGGAACAAAATCAAAGTCAAGAATAAAAATTATAGGAGAATTTATTTATGGAAATAACTATATATTTGAATCATTTTTTTTTCACTTAACCTCTGTGAGAAGGCACACTTATACACACATAAATCTCAAATTGCACGGATGTGTCTGTTTATACATGTAAACAAGTTTACATTTTTCTGTGTTTGTGTGTGTACACGTATATACACACAGAGTGGAAAATCTCTGCTATGCTATTTATGAATACAATTATGGACTGAGGGTCTAGCCTGGCTATATAGGATATGCAAAACCAGAGCAGGAACAGCCTCCCTGAAAACTCTGTGTCTACTATGGGACCCCATTTTGACTGACTTGAGCAGGTAAAAGGCAAAGCACAGTGAGATAGAATGGAAATGACATAATATTTTAATAGATTACAACTTCTTGCTGCAGTTCTAGTTTAAACAAATATTTTAGAGGTAATTTAAAGGAAACAACACAGTTATACAAAGGAGTACTATTGTAAAACAATGTACACGTAACAACAGGGGAAAATATCACTAACAAGATGCTGTTTTCATCACCCACTTTTAAAGTATATACTACCCTCTTAAAAATCCCTGTATTTCATAATTAATGTGCTTTTAGCTTGACTAAAACTGCATTAGTTTTGAACTTTGCTTTGGCAAGTACATATATTATTAGACTTTTTCATCAGTCTAAATCAATTAACAGAAATTTGATTTCAATCGACAGGATAAAAGGAAGGTAATATTCAGGTTCATTTTTGATTGTGATGATACATCTCACATATGGCCTTAAGTACAGAAAACAGTACTCAGAGGGAATCCAACAAAAAGAGAATTGCCTGAGGCAAACTAACCACATGAGTTCCCCTGATTGGTTAGTGCTATCATTAGTGCCACTGCTGTTTAAGAACTACACATGGACAGGACAGGGTGACAGCTAAGACTTTAAAGCCTATGTATTTTTCAAACAGCTTTTCAAACTGTTTTTCATGACAGAATTTTTTTTCAGCTCTATCATTAACTGCTGACAAGCTGACAGAATAAATACTTCAGCCTTTCAGAAACCATCTAACAATCTTTTTTTTTCACCCCCTCCCCTTATTTTTGATGTGGGGGGAGGAGAGGAGGAAGGAAGAAAGAAAGGAGATGAAGATATGAGTTTCTTACAGTCTTACCTCATCAGTTTGGGTGAGGAGTTGGGTGAATTTCGCATGCCTCCATTTCGCTGCTTTTTTTTGGGTGATAGTGTCGACGGCTGCTCATCTTCAACTGGAAATATAAGGAACTCATGAGATTAAGTACTGCTCTGAGTGCAATGTGAAATACAAGTGAAGTAGCAAAGAACACACACTCTATGTCCATTCACGCACTGATACTTCATTGCTAACATAGGCCCAACAGTAATAAAAATCAAATATGTGTTAGTCAAAGAGATTGGTTTGAAGGAGAAGCAGAGAAGAATACCAGGGTTTTGAACAGAGGTGTTCAAATTGGTTTCATACTTCAAAAACAAAGGCGGGGGGAACCACATTCGGGTTATTCTTAGTTATTATCAGTTAATCTGCGCTACAGAAAAATAGAATTAGTGCTCTGCTGTATTCCCAGACAGATAAAGTACTATTTGCAATATCAACGTAACAGCTGCCAGCCTGCTTTTGCTAATGAACTAGACACCAGTTGGTTCTCGCTCCTCACATGCCAAACAACAGAGTCTTCATGAAGAGATGTAAAATATTCAATGCCTTGATGTTCAATGATTCAGTTAGTCGGGAATGTGAATGCAGCCTGCCATTGTGCACGGATCTCCAGCACAAGTCAGACCTCATCGCTCTACTCTCCTCACAAAACAGAGTTTTAACAGGAGTGAACAGAATGAGGTTGAATGGAAGTGGGGAGACAATACCTGTATAACAGAGGATGCATGTGTTATGCAATCTTTTAATGAGGATGAGGTGCATTTTCAAGGACAGATCAATTCCCAGATATAAAATCACTTACAGTTTTGCCAGTCATAAACTACTCTTGGATAACTTACGCCACAGTACGTATTGCTTAAACAGGTGCAGCTTCCTAAGAACTCATCTACAAGAATTAACCATAATCTTTACTGTTTTGAGATTGTAACTGCACTTTACAATATGTATGTAACCTTTATGTGTGCTATCAAAGGGAATAAACTCATGCCTGCTTTCTCAGGTTCATGCTAATGCTAATTTACTGTGATATAAAGAAGAAAAAATAAACTTTTTTTCCCATCTTACTGTTAACTGAGAAATTAATTGGAAGATAATATAACTGATGCCTAGGAAGCTTTAACTTTAAAGCTAAAAGGAAAGGCATTAGTAATAGTAGTAGTAGTAGTAGCTGCTATATTTCAAGAGCTTAGTACACATTAGCAGTGCCCAAGCAGAGGGTGAGAAAAAAAATACTACTTACAACAAGATACATAGGAAAAACAACAAAATTGAGATATATGTCACCTGCCTCAGACTCATCTGTGAAGAAATGGAGCAATAGCCTTTTGCCATAGCCCTCTTCTGAGGGTTTTATTTTATTTTACTTTCTATTTTATTACAGACTGCATTCCAGCCTGCCACGTCTGTCTGTTTGACCAAGCCTGCTATGGAACTTCATTTTGCCTTGATCAATACCAAAGGGCTGGACCATGAAAAGACAGAATTTTCTCTCTTTTTAGATGACCTGGCATCACCTAGCACAAGGGAGTCACAACCAAAGAAAGCACTGCAAAATAAAAAAAAAAAAAAACAACAAAAAAACCAAACAAAAGTAACCAAACAAAGCTAATCCCAAAATAAATGTGCCAGAGTGGTGTAACAGATAATACTTAGATCAGAACAATGAGTGTCTAATAATGATTTCTTCACTAGGTTTCTTCTCCTTTTGGGCAGCATCCCGAAAGACAAAGGATTTTCTTCTCATTTGACTTTTCTTTCTTTTTCCAAATCAAAGTCCTATAGTGCATTTACACTTATTGATGGTTAGTCAAATGTCATTCTTTGGCTGAGAGATAAATAACCCCACAGAAAATTCTCAAAAATACATAAATTGAAATTTTCTTTCTGTGACAGTTTGCACATATTAAACTAGATCACTTCAGTACTTATCTAGGTGTATCATGAAGTGAACATGCACAGAATTGTTTTGTTGGTAATACTTTGCAGTTCTGATTGCAACCAAGTGCAAGGCTTTGTGCTTTTCAGAACACCCTCTTCAAATTATTCTCTTGAAAATGGACTAGTCTGGTTTTAAACTTCTCTAACGAAAAGTTATTTGTATGCTATTCCACACAGACAATAGGTTTCAAGATATCCACTGTGCTCTCTTGTTCTTCACTGGATATAAATATTCAGTTCCACCACTTAAAAGATCAAATTAACAAGAACCATGCAAAATGCTCCTTCCAGAAAACAACAAATTATCTGTTTTGCTGTCTTGGGAGTAAAAATTCTAAATTTCACTCAAATTAATCTGTTACCATATGAGGTAATAGAATGTTTGACCAGAGATGCAGTATGGCACCACAAGTGTATTGTTATACAGTTTTAGGCAGTTCAAGGAACATACACAGCCATCAGGACCATGGGCAAAAATCTTACAGTAACACAAGTCAACTGTAGACAATATTATAACCAGAAATATTTCTCTGAATGAGACAAAACAATATTAAAAAATAATATTTTTCCAAGTTTTCAGCTAGCTAATAAGAATCCTGTCTGATCCTTTCAAATTCTGAAATTTAATACAGTAAGGATGTTTTTGTACTCTATGGTCCAACACTTGTATTCTCCAGTGCTGCCAGGTGACCCTAACCTGCCACCCAATTTCAGTCTTACTACCAATCATTCAGAATAACATCTTCTGGAAGTACATCTCTAGCAGTCTGCACTTATTATTGGTACTGCATCTGCAATAAATAAGCTTCCTTTTTGGATATGTGCTTGTCATATTCAAACTCTGTTACTATCACCAGTTGCCTGGAAAGTCTAAGGCTGATGTGGCTCACTAGTTAATACCTGTTAGCAAAGCCTTCTGAGGGATCTCAAATTTTTGCTTAACCAAGAAAGCCATTTATTCTCATTGTAGCTATGAAAGGAGAACTACATTAATCATATGACAGAAAATCAAGTTTTATTTTTCATTGAAATCTCCACACAGAGTTTCCTGGGCATCTGCAGTTTAGCAACCCAGCTCCATAAGAATATGGGAACACATGAAGCTGAAATATGTGAATAGTATCTAATGGACAGTATTACCTATGGCTTGGTTCCCAAAAATGTTGCAGTGATAACTCCCAAATGGTTTCTTAGTAGTAAGTAGGATATAAAACATATAATTATTATCCTTCAGATACTCCTATCACTTTCCTGCCTATTTAAAGAAGTAGATCTAGCAAAATTTTTAGTAAGGTTATTAAATATTTTAGGTTCACGGTTTCTGTGTCTGCATTAATTTAAAAGGGAAACTTAAATTTGCTTATGAAAGACAAACATTTGAATAATGGGGCTGTGATACATGACAACTCAATTCTGATATTGTATGTTTGTTTTTGTTAAGGAGTCCCCATTTTTTATGTCTTTATACTACAGGATTTGCATTAACTACAGCCATATTATGTTATACAGACTTTTTTTTGCCACTATCATGAAAATTGGAAATAAGTTCAAGAATTGGACACAGAGTTTTATAGATTTGCCACTCAATTCAGCTTCTGAGTTCTAATAACATTCAAGAGCTTGTTTGCACATCCCTAAGTATAACACATATTGTACTGCTGTAACAACCCAGAGCTCACTTGTCTAATAGCAGTTTTGCAGTTCAGGAAGACTCAATGCTAAAAAAATGCCAGGCGAGTCTAATGAGGCTTCAGACGCTCACTTTTATGCTGGAGTTTAATTTAAAGTTACACTGATGTTTTAACATGTTTGCTTATTCTTTAGTAAAGAGTGTTCATTATTTCAATGACATAACCTCCAGACAATGTTCCATGAATTGGTTTAAGATGTGCTGGTAATTTTAACAGCCTTAATGTGGAGTTGAACATCTGTAACGACATATTACTTGACTTTTATCTTCATTTCATTTTTAAAGCAAAACAAAGGGAAAGTCTTTCAAAACAGTGGACAAGTTCATAACTTTTTCCTTTGCTATTTTCTAACTATTTTTAAAACAACACTGTCTCCTTGACTGCTTCTCCCAGGTCACTAGCTGAACTAGTTTACAGATACTTTTTTAGACGCCATAAAGAGCTGGAATTTGAAATAACATCTACATTACTGAATATCACATGAACTGGGATACCTGGTAAGTTCATTCTGCCTAGCATGTAAATGCTTCAAAGCAATTAAATCCTTTGAAAGGTAAAGCACAAACCACTCATAAACATTAGTTAACCAGCTATCTCAATTAACTTATTAATCACCACATCTGGAGAAACCCACATCTGTAAGCACTTAACAGAGCATTAGTAATGTCATAGTCACATTGAAAACAGACTGCAAAACCATGCACAAACCATTCTGTATTGCCTTATGCATCCAACTACTGGGCTACCTACGGAGATCTTGGTTCAGCCCAGGCTTTTGGGAATGGTAGCGGTATTTTACAGGCAAGCTGAGTGCCCTTTGCAATCTACAGTAGGTAGATTTTCCTTGTTGAACAGAACTCAGTAAGTTAAGGTGCAGCAGCGAGGGGTTGTTGGGTAGGAAGAGGCTCCCTTTACGGTTATTAACAAGTGGAACAGGTTCCGGGATTCCTTCAGTGGACTTGGCATCAATCAATGCATTAGTAGTTGCATTCTTGAATTGATATGAACATTTTGGGTAACTTGATCTAGCTGCATTCTTTACTTCTAAATAATAAGAAAAAATTTAAATTAATTTCTTTGTATTAAAAATTATTTCAAACCACAGGCATGAATCAATTTTGATATTATGTGGAAATACAGACATTAAAGCTTAAACTATCAGTTCCAACAGCAGAAATAAAGGTTTATACCTGCAGCTTTCTTAGGTTGTTTTTTTTTTTTTTTTTCCCTCTAAAAATGACTCTTTATAAAAGAATACTTATAAAAGGATTATTCAACAATATTATCAGCTTTAAGCAATAATCCCATCCTAGGGTAAGTATGTTCTGAGGTAATACTTATTCCCCCATGTTGATAAGGGCTTTGAGATTTACTATCTGTGGAGGATGTTTATTTCTTTGAAACTACTAAAAATGACAGGGGAGGTAAAGCACTCTGCTGCTATTAAAATAAATAAGGAATCATAGAAAACATAAGGTCACCACTTCAAAATTGTGCAAGCATACTTATGGAATTAAACTGATTTTAAGGAACCCACATAAAAGTTGTTGAGTATTCAACAGTGCTGCATATTGTAAATTTCAGGAGGTCATACATAGTACCTCTGAAAAGAAAGTTAAGAAATTCAATTTTCTAAACATGGATTTAGCTTAGAACTGTGATTCTTTTCCTTCCATTGATAATATATCAAGGCTATTTAAACACTACCCCCTACTAATGCCTCTAACAAATGGCACCCTCAGTAAAAACCAACAACAAAATGTTTCTCTGGTAAAAATATGCAATATTCTCCTAATGCTTGTTTCATTCTGAATGAGTACAGCATAGAGAAGAAGGTGTATAACTGAGCTGCTAAGACCTTATATTTGGTTATGTATAATGAAGTTAAGAAGTTTAGGTAGGCAGTAATTGGTGGACCGATAAGCTTGCAGCATTATTTCCATACGTCTCAATTGCCTCAAAGATTCTATGGAGAACACTGAGCAGAGAGTAGAGACAAAGTATTTGAGGAGGTCAGCATGTTTTTTGGGATCTTTGTTTAGTTTACCACCAGCTAGAAACACCATCTGGTAACAGGAGAAAGAAGAAAATAGCATTCCCATGCTTGCCGTTTTTCTTCAAGCACAAAATCTGTCTCTCTCATGGCAAAGCTCAGTGTACAGGAATTACAAGAGCCATTTGAAGGTACTTTTAACAAGGCTGAAATGGCTGGTGACAAAGCACCCATTCCAATTCAGTGACCTTTTGATGGCTTGCTAATACTCTGACTGAGATAGAAAAAATACTGAGAGAAGAACTAAAGTCTAATTTACAATGTTATTCTGATTTTTACTAATAGAATTAACATATGAAGTATAATGATAATAATAATCATATATACTCACCAGAGTTCACATGTATTTTAAATCATCAGAGGAGAACATATATATTTGATTAGCAATACCGACACAAAAATAAAATATACTGTATAAAATATTGAATACACTACTTGACAACTATCAATTTTACCTCAGAGTTACTGGGTTTTTTATCAAGTTTTATGCTTCTACTTTTGATATTCCTCCAAGTGAAATAATTTTTAGATAATAAAATATATCTGCAGTGATCTATTTCCCTACACATGTCACTGGTCAAGCATGTATTTGAAGGCCTCGATATGCATCAACCCAGTTCTATTTTTAAAGTGCAGAGAGTAATACTGAAAATAATCTCTAAAAATCCACATCCTGTATCAAAGTATCTTCACATGCAATGGAAGAAGACCAGAATCTATTAAGCTTATCGACCCTCCAATCAAGTTGTTTAAGAAACACAATAATCTTTTTACAGCCTCTTCGGAGTTCAATCTGTGATGGTTTCAGATACCAGACCTGACTATTAAGCCATAACCTTCCACAGCAGTGTATGTCTTATGGCATATTCCATGCAGACAAATTCAAGCTTTTCCAAGATTTTGTGCTTGCAGTGGCACAGCATGTGTAGAACAAAAATACTTTTTGTATTTTGTCTTTTGGTATGGCTTTGTATCTGGAGCTTGCCATCTTGTTTAATAGCACCACATGATCTTGTTCAGCAGGAAGGCAGACTGAGCTGCTTAAAATCCAAGTTATTTCCCCTTGCTTCCAACGGTGTGGCCAGGTACTATTACAGAGTATGGGCATAACAAGTTGCCAATTTTTTTTGGTCAAATTATTCTAATTTTAAAAGTTCTAACTACTGGTTTCATCCCATGACTTCTAGCCTCCTGCCTCTGACAAGAGCTCAGATCAAAGTGGAAGAAGCCCCACAATGGATCAGTGATACAATTCTCTGTACGTAGGACAATTTTCTTTCTTACTCCAACAGTTTATGGCCCATGTCTTTTTACTCAGTCTTCAAAAGCAAGGATTACAGAACATTATCTGAATGACCTATCTGTGGTAGAGATAATAATCTCTTTCTCCATTCCTCCTAAAATTACATCTATTTTTTACCAGAGACGAGTAAAACTGGTTACTCTTAGTGTAAATAGCCTGTCAAGCTGTAGATGCACGTTGTGCCACACACACAGGGCTGCCAGGATACACCCTGAACTGCATGAGCAAGCACAGAGCTTTTTTTTGGATTAAGCAGTACTGTACAATCAGGTGAGAAACACAGGCCAACTTCACCAGATCCAGACTATAGTGTGCAGAACCTAAACCACTTATGGAGCATCCCCCTGTACAGCAAAGACAGCTGATTTTTATTAATAATTGCTCTAAAATTCGATTGGGTTCTTGCACTATTATGTGGGCTGATTTCCATAGAAAACATATTTGGGAAACAAAGATTGCTGTTAATTATATGGAACTAAAGACATACTTACATATTGTCGCTGCCTCACTAGGTTTGGCAATCAAACTGTCTGGATCGGGGTAATCTGTCCTACCACTCTGCAACATCAAATCACAACCTCCAAATCCACCAGGGTTCTCTTCCAAGTATGGGAAGAGTTTAGCACCATCCAGTCTACTAAAACAGGACTATTTTTCTAGTCATATTTAAAGTAATTTCTTTTTATGTAGTATGACATATGACTTTATTTCCTATGCAAACAGCCACAGGCCTGCATTGTTTATACTGCCAAAGTTCCTTAGAACTGTTCAGTACATTGTCATAAAAGTCATTCTTACTACCTAAGAATATTCTGAGAGCCATTTTGAGAGCAAATTTTAAACTACTTTTTGAGAATGGCAAACATTTAGGAACAGGATAAAAGTAGAGTAAGGGTAAGAAATTCCATTTTCTGTAGTATTTTCTAATTGCACCCTGGGTGAGCACTACCTACTTTTTAATAAATGCTGTACAGAATTTTCCCAAGAAGCCTGTCACCATTAGAGAGATAAAAAATAATGTGTATAAAATATGATATATTAATGCAATTGTAAAGGTATTTTGAAGTTGCATATATTCCTATTCCTTACCCCCACCCTCAGGAACTCCCTTTCAAGCTCAATGAATATACACTTGCCTACAGACGGCGTTAGGGACTCATGCCTATTTCTATTTCTATACATTTTATTTATTATAATGAAGATAATTTGAATTGCAATCTGCAACTCCCTGAACATTTTTAAAACAACAAATGTAGTTAAACTAATGCCTGTGGCAATCTCTATTTATTCCTTGTGAGCATACACTTGCCATAACTTAAAACCAGGCTGAGCTTTAATTTAAATGTAACAAGGCAGAATACCAGTACAGTGCTTTCAACAAAATGGCTGAAACTGGCTTCAGCATGATTTGCCTGGAAGGGAAGATGAAAATGTGTTTTAAAGGAGAAAAAATATCCTGACCAAAACCAGACATTCTAAACAACCACCACCGATACCCAGTGCTCCCTTCCTCCCCCATCTCTATCAGCTGCTAGGCTTTCAGCACTGTTTTTCGCCAGACACTAGCACAGTGTTTTCCTTCAGAGTCAGCCATCAGCCAGAGCTGTCACTTGCAGATACTTCATTTTTGTTTCAGTCTAATTCATACTGCACCCCCTTAATCTCTGTAGTGAGTAATGCCATGTCACTGTGAAGATATGTCAGATCCAGCACTAGAAATACAGGGAGTGTTTCTAACAGTTGAACTATCTTGGTTTGAAGAAATATTTTATATCTTCCTCCAACTTAACCAATGTCTTTCTCCTGAGCATCTTCCAAGCTGACCTCCAAAGGAGCAATCACCATTCTGCAATCTGGCTAAGCTTCCACAGGGTGGGGGGTGAAGGCAAGCTGCAGCCCGGTATTACCAAATGCAAATAATCAATATGTTGATTGAGCTTTTGGCTACGAGAGTTCTTTTGATGGGAGTGACAGTGAGCATGACTTGCCTCATTCAATGACAAGCCTGTTTAGACTTTTCGCTACCTACCACTTTGTGAATCAGGCAACTGAAAATACCCACAGCAATTCCTCCAAACTGTCAGCTATTGCTGTGATTCCACCCAGCACCCCCTGTACAAGACAACAGATTAACCATTAGGCTAGATATGTTGAAAATATACAGCTTCAACCTTTCCCCAGCTAGCTCAGAGCGATGTATAGATGATTATTTCAACCGTCAGCTGCCGCATAGACTTAAACCCCTGCACAATAACTCCTGGATTCATCTGCCCCTTGTCAAACTTGCACAGCTTTAGTTTGAGCATACATAGTGTGGCAGTTTCACTGCGGATCTAGAATAATCCAGACGGCTGCTGTCTCTTTGTTAACAGGAAGCTAAACTGATGAGTTTGTAATGCATTTCTTATCAAAGGTAGTTTCAGAAAAGAAAATGTGCCAAATCAGTTGGGGTTGGAATTTAGCATAGTATAGAAACATGATTTAATCAAAACATTTGTTATTTGTTGGGAGGAAAAAACACCCCACGTTATTCATCCTCTAAAAATCATTTCATGCCAATGAACTATTTATTTTAGAAATTTACTTGATTTTTTTGGTGGTAACAGATGTAATGAAATCATTGACTAGAAACTACAATATAATGGTGCTTGATGAGATACAAGAATGTTAATTTTAGAAACTGGAGCAGCGTTTGCTTGGTGTCTGAAATGGTATTTCAAATGAAACAGGATTGCTGTTTTTGTTTTTATGTGCATTACAAACTCAGGGAAATGCATTTCATTCTGGTTTTTTAATACTAAAAGATATGCTGCATATCTCTACACACTAGCACCATTAGAATAGCAGGTGAGGCTGGTTCTTAGTTGCAGTGTGTGCCACTTGAAGCAGATAAAACATCAAGGTCTAAGAATGTCAAGAATGCATCATCAGAACATTTTGCAAATACTGGATGGTGCTTACATGAGACATTCTCTTTGAAACTGCAGATTAAGAAATCTTTCTTTTCTTTTTCTCCTCTTTTTGTCCCAAGCTTGCACCTTTTGGCTAAAGCCACATAAAATTTCAAAACAAATGTATTGTGTCTACTACATTTTTTCTTTTGTTTCTTTTTCTTTCTATTAGCATCCAATAAAAATTTCTATTAATAATACATGGTCCTTCAGTCTTAATTCTTCTCTCACATAAAGAACTGAAACCCAGCCACAGATATATTCCTCATCTTTGCTTTTCCTTGAATGCTGTAAAAAAGACAGTTAATAACAAATGTGGAATCTTGCCAGGCTGGATCCTGTTATTAATTTAAGATATCTGCTCTGATATTCAGTGAAATCAATATAAGCTTTAAGTTCCTGATCTTTTAGAGTAACTTTTATATAGAATGAAAAATAGACTACAAAGGAGTTTGGAAACCCAGAAAACTCGTAACTTGAATTTTTTGGTGAAAAAAGGTCTGGCATATGAATTTACACCATTTGTACTTATTTTTAAGGGTAAAGCAACTCTCTAAGGTTACCACAGAAAAATGATATTATTTGTTTGCTCCTCCAGCTTAATACAAGCACATAACTATTATAAATGCCGTATCAATTATTATCACTACTCTGTTACTATGACTTCAGCAAGCAAAGAAGTGGTTGAAGGCTGTCCAAACTGTGCTTCATCCAAAGCCCACTAAAGTCAGAGAAAACATTTACACTGACTTCAGTGGACTTTAGATCAGGAGCTGTTCATACCTCATGTGTATGCTGTTATAAATGAGGAGCAAGCCTTTCCCATACATACAGCATTTTGCACACATTGGCATGTGCATTTTTGAGAAGAAAGGTTTCTGATTTCAGGGATCTGGTTTCTTGTTCCAATACAGAGGTGTATAAACAATAGGACATTATTTGTACAAACAAACATCTTCTCTTTCCCCTGCCATGTTTGCACAGTAGAAAAAAATCTACTTCAATTCCTAATCAAATCCTAATTTATATTTAGACTAAGTCATAGGTCCATTGGACCTTGAACATCTTTTCTAAATCAAATTTTAGTATTCCCTCATATATTTTTCTTGATTTTCAGTCTTCATTCTCCACTGCATTTTCAAATTATGATTCACTCTGTAATTGTTTATTCAAGTCATTATCCTGCTATTGGAAAACTGTCAAATGAAAAGTTAAAAAAACAGCAAAGCATCAGTGGACTTTTTCCCCCCCTATACCTTTAATTGTCTGATTTTCTCCACATTCCATATCCATACAGAATACTATCTGGATAAAGTAAAGTTTGTTTTGGGAAAGGGCAAAGAAATGAAGATGTGCCTAAACTGTAGAACTTAAAAGAGAACACGGTCTGTTTTCAAGGGGGTCTGTTTTCCAGACAAACATCAAAGTGAAGGGAACTAACTTTGTCTTTTGTGAGTGCACTTCCGAGAATAAGGAAAGTCAAAGTGTCTCATTGGTATGGCAAGTGTAAATATGCCGAGTTAAATTTCAAATTATGTTGCTTCATTATAACAAGCTGTTCTGCTCTGAACGTGGAGGAGGAGCTACAGAAAATGTTACCCTGTCAGAAAAGAGCTGTTCAGACCCTGCGTTTCCTACCATGCCACGAGCTGCTATGAGCTACGATTTTGGAGCCCCAGCTGCTGTCTCTAGCAGAGCAAAGTACAAAAGGATTGCTCAAAGCCACATGTTAACATTTTAACAGACTACCTGGTGATCCCATGGCTACAAGCAGAGGACTAGGAATCTCCTGACTGGGATTTAGTTTTACCACTGATCTTGGGTTACACAGCCTTGGGTGGCTCACTTGCAGTAAATTCTGTTTCAAAGGATTTTCTTACTCACAGATCTTGCTAGAATTCAAGAGACCAAATGATCTGAAATTGTGGCTGTTAATCTCTAATTTTCTCAGATCTAGTAGATGTAAGACTAAGACGTTGCTATTGTTGTTTGAAAAGTACATTTGGAATACACTCCATAAAAATATACTATATTCATATGTGATGAAAGTGTATTTTAATTAGACATGAAAATGTGCCTCTAACATTGAATAACTGCAACATCCTTTTTATTTCTGTGTTTCTGTTTTCCTTCCTTAAAAAAAATAGTGTCAATTAAAGGACACTGATTTCCTTATGAGCAGCCCTTTGACAGTTCCCCAAGGCAGGACACGTAAAGCCAAAAGGCACATCTTTGGCAGATTCTTTAGGAGTAGCAGCACAGAGAAAATGATAATATTCCGTGCATTGTCACAGACCATCCTGTTTCAATGCACAGCTTTTTTTCAGTGCTTTGTCCTATTGCCTCAAAGAGGATTTTGACACCAACTATAAGGGACACAGAGGAAGAAGTTGCAACAGTAGCAAGGGCACACTGTGCTTATGCAGTTCTGCTAAACTGGAGGAGGAATCTGTCTTGTTTTTGCAAAGTTAAGGAAGTTTGCCCTTTGTGACTGAACACACAATCTGATCAGTCACTGCGGAAAACAGCGAAGTTCTATTTGTGGACAAAAATAAGCTACTATTAAAAAAAAAAATCCTAATTTTGAAAGGCCACTCATCATGGTGCCTGTGATCACTTTACTGTTTACACTCCCCCAGCTCCATTAAATTCAGAGAAAAATATACAATGCCTTGAAGTAACTAAGAGTAAAAGTAAGCACAGGAGTCCTTGGTGATTGCTTTGCTCCTTGGGATTAGAAATCTTGTATTTACAGCATAGATTGCATTTGTCAGGAAGAGTATTTCAGTATACAGGAAAGCGATATTTCCATGCCTTTGGAGCAGGACTCCACAAATTTCAGCTCAGTCTTGCTGCAACTGTTTCCTTCTTGTGGACCTTGGGAAGCGTAGATTTCATCCTGCAGAAATCTAATTAGAATTATTACTTTTGTTTTTCATTTAGAAGTGCTAATTTATCTTAACATCTTAAAAATATATATTTCCAGTGTCATTCCAACCTGTATATCCTGAAGTTTTAAACTGAAATAAAATTTCACCTACCTTGCTCATTACAAGAAGACAGAACTAGGTCCCTGCCAATATCATAGTGAAATAAAGATTTTCTTACAGGGGATTATATTCTTAAATTCTAAGATTTTATGTATTTATTTATTTTTCAGTTCTTCCTCTGCTTCCCCATGAGTTGCCTTACCTTTGAAAACACACTTGAGAGGATTTGGCTGAGGCTGTTTCTTTTTTTAACTTGGTGGTTAATATGTGACCAGTAAATTGGGGTTTTCCTCATATTTTTTTACTTTGTAAAATTTGATACCATTGAATTTCTTTTGGCTTGTGTTTATCTTTGAAAAAAGGGTGTAGAAATGTCTGTGTCTCTGAACAAGAATTGAAATATTAGCATTTAACTCTGGCTTTCTTATCATTAGTCTTACTCATTTTTCACTCACATCAGTGGAAAAACTCCCATTTACTAGATTTTCATAGGATCAGGCTCAGTGATCTCCAATACTCTTTCAGACTTAGCTGAATATTCCTCTGGGATGGAGGTCTCCACACTACTGTTACTTGTGTGGCCATCACATCATCTCATGTGTAAAGTATAAAATGCTGTACCTATTTACACAGACACTGGTTCTAGAGACAAGTGCTTACACTGCATACACCTTATTGGAAAAAAAACTGTATGCAATTTAAAAGAGCCATCTGAAGTATTTTATTTTTATAAAATTATTTCCTTAGCAAAGCAACACATAATGAAGTTCTTGCAGGCTTCTCTGCCACTAGTGATTTCTAAGCCAGCACCACCACCTGCTGGTTACAGGGAGTTTCCAGCCCCAGAGCTGTTCTCCTGTCTTCAAACCCATGCATAAATATAGAGCAGTATTTCTCAGCTCTTCTTACACCTAGAAATCTTGTTACCAGAAGAGATTTTTAGCAGGTTGGTTGCAGTTCAACAATATTAGCTGAATTATGGTTTTCATAAAAGAGGTAATGTTAACAAAAAAATATATTTTATGCAAAATACTGTAAGTCACAGGGTAAACAAAATTAATCAAATAGATTGAATCTGTTGTATTAAAAGGCTATTGTCACATATGCAGGTTTTATTACTTAGAGATACACAGTTAAATACTCTTCATAACACTAAGAAATGAGTATTTCTTTTTTCTAAGTGGTCCCTATTTTAGTGTATTCCATAATGTAATCAATTCTTGTGAAGCTTTTTTCTTGCTCTGAACGAATGCATCTAAAAAAACAATACCCCCTGTTAAATCTATTAATACAAAAACCAAGATACAAATAACTAAGATTAAATCTATAAACAACAGCAAAAATAGTGATAGCAAAAGTGAAGATGGAATATAATCAATTGCTATGGAAATTTAGGGAAGTATAAAACATAATTCCTAGGTAAACACTAGCAAAAAAAGAGGAAGTAAAACTGCACAATAATAACAAAAATCCCCAGAACTCATATCTTTGCAAAAAGCTCACAGTAGACAGGACAAAATTGAGTGCTGTGGGAAGCAAGGGTTAGCAATCCATCCCATAAGGGTGGGGAAAAAAGCATAAGCTAAGAAATATACTGGTGACAACTAATAACAATGTTACTTACATCATAATTTTGATTCTAATAGAAGGAATACTCAAAGGATGGATGTGTATAGCAAGGATCATATTTTTCAAACACAACTTGAATAGGCTCAAAATACCTCCACATAAAAACTTACTGTAATTAATTCTCTCTGACAATTTCCCTATTAGTAAATAAACCTGCTTTACTGATAAGACTGAAATTTTTGCAGCAACTAGGGTTCAACTCTTTTGAAATATTGTGAGAGGGGAAAGCATGCCATCTCACATTCACTTCATGTAAAATGAAGTGCCAACTAAAATGGCATAAAATCACACAGGCTAGCAACATAGGAAACAAGTAATACTGAATCTACCCAACTAATCTGATATCCATATTTAAAAAAAATGAAATTACATATCTTTTATCCTTTTAGTTTTTACTTTGATACTGAAGCTAGAGGGAGATGCCAACCTTGCTTAATTCATGACAAGGATCAGAGAGATCACAACCCATGATGAGGAACAGCTTTAGGAAGAAAATTTCATCAAACCACACTGCATTGTGCTTGGTCTGGATTCATTACTCAAACCTCGATGAGAATGTGGGCATGACCAAAGAAAGAGAAGGGAGCCCAAGAGAGCACCCTCACTGTTCACACACACAGTGCAGTGGATCAAGAGGAGAGGAAAAAAATAATGGAGAATTTTGGAGAGTGTCAAGGTGTTGAATTAGTTGTGTCCTATAGAACACCTAGTGTGCTCAGCGCTAAAATCACTTACACACTATGAGTATAAAATTAAATACAGGTGATATCCCTTTTCAAAGTAGGTATCATGATAAGGAAGAGAGAAAATTGATAAAACTTTAAAAAAAAAAGGAAAGAAAATTCTGGGGGAAACCACTGAACTGACAGAATTTCTGTTGTATTATCACACCAAACTCACAATAAACTCTACAATCACCTGGAGCTGAGGAACTCTCTCCAACAAAGAAAAAAAAAAATGATGTATAAAACTTCCTAAGATTTACAGGTCAGTTCCTACCCTAAAAGAAACTGTATCAAACACAAATGCCACAGGATGCCAGTATATTTGGAAATACTGTTGCTGCCAGATGTTTTGAGAGTCAGATACTGAAAGCATCCAGAAATCCTATGCTCAGGGGACACTGACAGCTGTCAAGAAAGTCATCTTCCAAAATCAAATTGCTTGGAGCTCTACCTCTGAGGGTTTTATTTTGTTCTGTTTGAGGAGAAAGAAGAGGGCACACAAAAGACTCATATGCTAAAGGCAGATTAAAACCAAATGCATATTTTGACATATTTTATATTCCTCATGGGCAGAACTCAAGGATACTGCTGCGGAAATCTGTGAGACCCAAGGGACAATTTCAGGATGTTTCCTGAGGAGTATGTGGGGCTTGAGTATTGAGCTGAATGTACAAACCTAAGGATAGGATTCTTGCAGGCCCTCAAGCTACAGTTTTAAATGCAAAACAAGAATTTTGCTATTTAGCAGCGGAAGTACCAGTAAAACTGTGGATGAATGAGCTGCAGCACTCAAAGACTCAGTCAGCCAATCAAAAAGACCTTTAAAGTTTGATCAGCCACTAGACATGCTGATACTAGAAATCCCAAATCCAAAAACAGAGTAGGCACTTTCATTAAAGTAACAGAGTGTATTCAAGGATTATTCAGAAGAAACTGAAAGTTCTCCACAGATCATGCTCTAATAAAATCTATATGTGGTAATGGTAACAGGGGAGATCTGAAACAAACATTTAAATAATCCTGTGCTTGAAAGAGGCAAATTCAGGCGTAGGGAGTTCTAGGAATGCCATAAGCACATGATAATGGCATACTGAAGTGCAGATAGGGCACAGGATTCATACTTCATAAATTAACATGCAGAAGGATCTGGTGTCAGCGAGTTAGATGAATGTCAATCCCTGCTCTTACAGAATTTCACACTGATGTAAAATGAGTCAAGTCCAGACTATGTGATTGGATTCTTGGCTTGAGTCTTCCCTGGCACCACAAATTGTTCATCTACTCCTCTTCCAAACATAACCAAGGGTTTCTGCTGAGTCATGTAACTCTCCAAAGCCTAAGATGCCTGCATGTTGGACTCCTTGTATGGAAGAATCCTGTCAAATAGTGAGGATCACATTACTGACTCCAGGCTCTGCAATCTTTGCACCGTGATTATCGTTACAGAATCTCGGCTGAGACTGACATCTGTCCCAGCCCTGCTGTCTGCTCATCTTTTCTCCTGCATCTAAATGAAGAAAACAGTAAGGCATACCTTGTTACTCAGGGCAGAAAGACTCTTGAATGCAAATAATCAAAATATATTTAATTAAATTCTTCATATATGCATTCATCTAGTTATTTATTTATTTATTTTTCCTTGAATAACTTTTCTATGGAACACAAATTTTGGTGGGAAAAAAAAAATCCATCTTTTAAGAACTATTGAAAAATTTAGACCTTTCAGAAATGAAAACTGATTCAATTCTCTACAGAATTTTGTTCATAAAATGAAACAAAAATTACACTTTCATGTCTCAATTTACACAAAATGTCATTTGTCTAAAATTTTAATTTAATGTCAGTAGAATTCTTAAATGTGCAACCTCACACAACAGGATAAATACCTTTTTCTTTGGAATGCCAAAAGCAGTTATTAGCATCCAAGAGTTTGCAAACTATGTTTTACTCACTAGAAAACTTATTTGCTTTTTTCAGAATCAAGTAAAAACAGTGTTTCTTTTCAAAAGCAAGACAAGGTACAAGTTAAGAGTCCATTATTGATGAGAAACATTACCATGTCATCTGAATATTTGGGAAACAAGTCCCATATGTTGGAGAGGACAGTATATGTAGTGGAAGCCAGAGAAGTACATCCTGCTCTATTCAGCAGTGCATCTCACTTCTTCTCATCCTTCTGCTGTCTCATCGTGTGAATTATAGTCATTTTCATACCCTGCAATTCTAAATAAATACTGTATCACTTCCTTGCTGCCGCCCATCTTGTGATTGACTGATCACAGAGAACCTGGCAGTCCTTGCATGTTCTGCTGGATCAGGAATAATTCTAATAGGGGTAAAGCATGAATAAAAGAAAAAAAAAATAATCTTTGAACAAATGCCTGCTAATGAAATATGCTATCAGTTTGCATCTATTGATTAACCACATATTGCTCATGGGATAGGAATAAACATCTTTTCTACATTAGGTTCAAAACTTGCAACTGTTTTTATTCTCTTCAAGAACCTTTGTCCTATCAGCCGATAAAACTTCACCAGCTAGGCAAATATTTATCTTGACTTATAAATTACTGTCCCAGTGTCAAGCTGCTATTTTTACTTAATGACCAGTCCCATAAGGGATCATCTAAGGATGACAGGAGCAGGGCTGATTTTAGACTAAACTGTGTCTATTGTTATATGGCACACCTGCCAGTTCGTTCTGGCAAGAGTTTGCTCAAAAACAGAGCCTCCATTTCCTGTTGGCACTTTTCCTTCATAGAACAGGGTGATGTAAAAACTCTCTCCATATTGTCAGACATCATGTGAGTCTCCATGGATCACCAAGGAGTGAGAGAGTGAAGATAATGTCAGGAACATGGGAATGGAGAAAGGAACATGCGTAGTGCAAACAAAATCTTTTATGCAAGAACAAACAAAGGAGATTGCATGACAAAGATCAAAGATGTTATAATGAATTTTTTGATTTCCTTCAGCAGTTCTTCAGCGTAAACAAGGCCTGCATTCCAATTAAAGTTCAGAAACAGCTACAAACTTCAGATTATTTAAAAAATATGGCAGCAGAGATACTTCTCTGCTGATGCAGATAACCTCAAGTTACTCCTGCCCTCTCATATAATATACCCTTTGTAAACCTCTCTACATTAGACAGCAGCAAGGCATTTATGGTAATTTCTCCACACCTTCTGTCTTGTACCCCATTTCACTCTCCTCTCACTCTTGCTGTGCATCTACATTCTTAAGCAAAGATCAGAAAATCTGAAAATTGGCCCCTGAAGGGGAATAACTATGTCAAAATGACATTCGGGCCTATATTTAGGACTTCAAAATGTAAAGATCTCAAAGCACTTCTTAGCACAAAATGCAATTTAGTGTAATAGATTGAGAATACAGTATTTTCATTCTCTGAGGGGAAGAACAACTATAGTCACGTAGTAGTAAGTCAGTGGCACAGTCAAGATTGGGATCTTTGCCTTGTGGCACTTTAGTTTCCCACTTGCCTAGGTAAAACTTCCAGTCAAACTAAAATGCACACAGGAGTGTTTGACCAGATAATATTGGACACATCTTACACAGGAATAATGCTTTCTCCAGCCTTCCTTTTGGGAATAATTGTGCTGTGCTAACAAGATCTGATCAGTATCAGTGAAGCATGTCTGTGTGGAGCAGCACACATTATGCTTCCTAAAATCTTTGATAATAAGTGGATCACAGAATTACAGCATTCAATATTATGTAAAGTATCATAAGGAAAGATATATCATTGTATTACAAAAACATGCTAAAAGAAGCTGGCCTTCTTTTAAGAAGAATAAAAGAATTTCTTCTTTTAAGAATAGTCTCAAACAGTGAAAGGATGACTGAACTAACCTATTTTAAAGTATATTATAAACACAGTTAAGAACTTACATACTGGAATAAATGTATCTATGATTTTTTAAAAATAAATTAAACTTTTTCCTCATGTGTTCTGTCCAATCTCCTCCCGTCTACGATAACCCCAGTCAAAGCAACAGTACAGCATGGGTGCTTGTCTTGTGGCACTTCAAGAACCACATATGGAGTTATATGACAACAACCTCCTCTTTTCATACAGAACATAAATAATTCACAAGGTTGTGTTTCCTGGCATACACAAATACCTCAGAAGGTTCTAGGTAGTAGAAAATACAAAGACCCAGAAAAATTGTCTTTTAAGTTGCTTATGACTTCCAGACTGGGGGCTGATCCGCTCTGCTGGACCTACACTGACCTGGATAAAATCTGAAGATCTCTTGCTGTAACTCAGTAGATTTTCCTAGCCTAGGTAAGAAATAGGTTGGGTGCCCCCGCTTCCAGTTCTAGAAGTATGAGCCATATAGTATTTGTATTAGTCACTCCTAATGTCACTAGAAACCTGATTAAAGGTATGCACATATTAAATATGCTAGGGCTCTCGTGGAATAATCAGATGATGGATCCACTGTGATTTTTTGCCATATTTCTCCTGTTTTTACAGCAAAATTCATCAAAAGCAAAAACACTGCTATATTATGTAAGAAAGCAAGAGCTTTCATTCTAGGGGGTTTCATACTAAGCTGCATTCCACTTTATACGTTGAAAACTTATTTTGATTTGTTGTATACTTCAATGAGCACCTCCTTCTATATGCTACAATACCTTCAGATTACCTGAAAGGTGTAAGATGTAAGCCAGAAGATTTCTTTTTCTCTCAGTCTGAGAGGAACTATTCCAAGTAGGTGAACATGTTTTTGTCTTGAATTATAAAAGGAGCCAAAGAATAAGGATATAAAAGAAAATAAATTATAACAAGAGTATGATGTGTACAGGATTTACATATCAAAACTTTCGGTTTTGAAGTAATTGGAAAAGAACATGAACTACATATCAAAGTGTGTCTGTGATTATCATGAGCTGATAGTTTTCTGCTGTTGTCATTTCAATATTAATTTGAGACCCTGCCCAATAACATCCACACAGACTAGCTAAGCGTCAAAACAGCAATCAATCTGGGGGACCCATCCTGAAAAATGGTATAACAACTTCCCAGCATCAATGAGCTTCTCAATCCTGCAGCTGTTTTAAAAAGCTTCCTCCCAAAGGCACATTTAGAACTAAATTAAATGCAACTTTGACTTAATTAACGTTTTAAATGATAATGAATACAATGTAGATTCATAGAAGGCATTTACATTGCGTTATAAAACTGATAAAAATTTAATAACTCTTTGTTAATAAGTTATGTCTTTCCAGACCCATAAAGCCTAAGGCAGTCAATGCTGTAGTCCAGGGTCTAATCCAGGTTCCTAATGCAGGTGGTATAAGGAGGCAGGAGACTGACTTGACACTTGACATTTGCTCTAAGCCTGCTCTGGATCAAGCCACTGCTTGTTCATAAATACTTTACTTCATGTAGTAAAGGTCAGAATTTGGGCTCAAGGCAGGGCTATGACAGAAATGCTCAAGCTGAAACCGAGCCAGCTCTGGCATCTGTCGCTTGAAATAGCTTGAAAGCAGTAGAGAAGGAGACCTAACCGGCCAGCATCTGTCCCACACCACAGAGGTAACAGGAAGAATCTGCTGCCTGGTGGTAAGAAACTGTCATGGTGAGTTTCATGACAACCAGCCACACTCCGGAACTAAAAATGCAAACATAATTTCCATGTCACCTTGCATAAGACCCTCTGCTAAATTCACTCCACAGGATGCAGACAGCATCTTTCCTAGCTTGTACCCATAAAAGCAAGCCACTCACTAGTCCCTTCCTGTGACCCTGGCAAGAATCACTACTCAACACAAAGGCCTAAAGGAATTAAATGCAGACTTCTTGATCTTTCCTTCCCCCACCATCCCAATTCTTCAAAGGTTTCACTGCTAAACTTAGCAGTGCCTCCACCCCCTGATGATGTGATAGTTCCTCTCCTTGTTTCAGACATCACAAATTGGGCAGAGCTCACTCTCATCAGAAATATATGCTGCACCACAAAGCTCACCCAAAAAGGTACATGCCTCATTATTTATATTATCTATCAATAATCCAGATTGTCATCTTTCTACCTTCTGAAAACAGCTTAGTTTGGAGGGATTGTTCTGGGGTTTTTTTCTACTATTGCATTTCTACATCCCAGTATTCACCTATATGCTCACACTATGCCCAAAAGAAGGTTAAATAATTTAGCAGCACTCAGGTTCTATTAAAGTACAGAACAATAAAAGGGATTAATTTTTTGTCTTAGAGCCTTACTACACAGCTGAAGTCACCTATTGCAAAATACCTATTGTTTCATGTAACTTTTCCCTCCTTTGTAGTTAACATTGTATCTTCAGTGTTTTAAGAGGAAATACAAAAGTCATGGTACACGGATATATATGAAGAAAGTATTGGTATATATATATTGGTAACTATCTGTTACCAATGCAGAGAAAAGTACAGCTGGATCAAAGAGGGGATCACCTGGACATCAGGAGGGCAAGAAAGGCACACAAAGGGTTGGCTCAGTGAAAACACTGCTCCAGCAAGCAGCTCTTGAATGCTAGTTAAGAGTGTGATTGCATTTATTGAATCAATTCATCCCATCTTCTTTAGTGGAAACACCTGCACGCTTCTCTGTATGATTGCAGTGAGGAGAAGATGGAAAGAAAGTAGGTTATGCAGAATTGCAGCTATAAATCAAGTCTGAAAGTAGAAGAGTATTTTCCTGTCCCAGGAAAGCAGATCTCAAAGTGTCTGGCTTCTGATTTGCCAGTATCAGGCTACAGAGCTGGCTGCAGATATGGAGATCTCCAGCACGTACAAGCTTTGACTTCATGGCAGTGGCTACACCATAAGACCCCTCTATAAAACAGCAGTGTGGGATTCTCCCACAGTGGTATTTTTTAAAATTGCTCCATTATCTGGTTTTATATGTTTTAAAACCTCACTATCCAGTTTTAGCAATACCAGATTTCTCAGCAGTGGCTAATTCTCAGAAGATGGCTAAGGAAGGCGATTCCCTTCATTCCCCAGAAGCAAGATGTATATGCTCGACTTCTTTTTCAGTTGTCTGGACTTGTATCTTAACTGAGTTATCTAAAATAGTATTCTTTCCTAAAAAATGGCAACTAAAATAAACACAGGTACCCATTTTTACATTATTTTCAGTGTTTTGAAAGGGGAAACATAGTCTCGTAGAGGTACAACACTGAATGCATGGAAACTAATGTAACTGAAGTAAAAATCTGTCACCCTAAAAGGACAGTATCTGGAACCAGCTTTATATAAATCACTATTTCACACACAGTTCTTTTCAGGGGCTTAATATTTATATTCTCTGTGCCTTTGAATTACCAAGAATTTATTTGGCACTATGTCTCATTCTAATGTTCCATTTTCATTAATCTCATTAAAAAAAAATTTAAAAAGTAAGTTAGACTATACAAATTTTGCTCTCTCACTGTCCACTATACAGAGGTGAATGTAACTTTCACAGAAGTTAGCTTTAAAAAAAACAACAATCTGATTAAAATTGCTTGTTTAGGACCTTATGCCATTTAGAAAGAAGAGCATGTCTTTCCTTTCCCAAGTGTTTTCATTTCCAAGACCCACTAGTTTATTTATTCCTTCAGTCTCTTTTTTCTCAAAACACTAAAAGCATACTTTTGGCTTTTTATGCAGGACAAAGATGAGAAAATGTGACCACAGAAAGGTCAGTGGGCTATATAAAAGAGGAAGGATCGATGCAGCATGAGCAAAATTAAGAGTTTCAAAGCAAACATGTCTACTTTCCTCCTGTGGCCACTGCAGAAATCTCACAGCTCAGAAAATGTGTGTAGAGGGAGGGAGCAGTAGTACCACCCCACCTTGTCATAATCAGAGCATTATAAATATAATGTAAATGTGATGATATTCATAGGTGGATTGAGCATCTCATAGTCTCTAGCTACCACAAGGTGGTATACACATCCTGTGAAAGGAAACCCCTTGTTGCTAAAGGGTGAAGAGAAAATTCTAGTACTGAAGTTGCCTCCTGACAGGCCACATACCTGCCCTTCTGCATCTCAGCTCATGCATGACAGCAAGGAGTTCCTCTTGTCTGGGCTGATATAGCAGGACAAGAGAAGTAGTAGGTTAGAAAAGCAGAGGATGCTCTCTTGCATTCTAGGAGAAATAAAGTATGCTGGCTTTTCAGACAGTATTTCAGGAACCTGGGACTTAATAATTGTCAAGTCATTTAGAAAAGCCCAAGCACAGTTGTACAACTGGTGAGTTTCAGACACCCTGACCAATGTCTGTGTGTGTCACACAACCATCTCCTGGATAAGTCAGTAAGTTAGACATCATTTCAACTCTCAGTATAGAATTTGACTTTTTCAGTTGTAAAGACACACAGGCAGAGTCTGAAGTAAGAAGTCAATAAAGAAACCAGATCTTTTCTTGGCCTAACTTGCTAAGGTCACATCACCAGTTATAGTTTCAGCACAGTTTACCAACCTTGGTACCCAGAATGTTCACCTAACCTTGTAGAATGTGATTTTAGGTACTTTGAGAAAGATTCAGCAGATGACTTGTCTGTACAGAATAAAACATGTCCTGACACTAGAACACTATATGAAATACATGGCTTTAAACTGGGTCTGGCACAAAGGTAGACACATGCTTTGATTCTTTCAAAAGTTAAGCTTTTTCCAGCTTGTCTTAGCATGGCTCTTTCATGTAAGATGTCGAAGAGCCTGGGCTGAACCCTGAATTCAAAATATAGTAATAATTATTCTTGTTTGTCACCAGAGATCCCTGATATTCACCAATGCAGAAGTCTTCCCATAAAGCTTCTCAGAACTACAAGAGCATGCCAAAGCATGTTTTCTTACAAGCTGAATTAGATGTGTCTATGAACTAATATCAAGAATAATCTTGAAAATTTAGATTCCCATGACAGTGGGTGCAGTGACAACTTTAGGAAAGGTTTCCTTTAGGAACATGAACTTTTCATGTTCCTGAGAAGCACAGCCATATGGTGACGGAGAAACACAGAAATTAAGTGGTTCAGGTTAAGATTCTGTCTGTATCAATTAATCATTTGAATGGCACCCCCCAAGACTTGGCACAGACCTAAGCAGAAACATCACACTTGTTAATAACATAATTTCATTGTATAAACCACCTCAGGTTTTTCAGTGGCTTAGTGCCTCTCTTCACTCTAATTGACTTGAGTCTCCAATGCAAAAAATACTTGGACCATTTGCTATTTATGCAGCAGTCTACGAAATACAGCTAAACCTGAAAAAATGTAGACACATTAAGACTTAAAAGTCTCTTTCCTTACATTTAGAAAAATTATAAGTATTTTTTGCAGAAAACAGCCTGTAAACTCAGAAGCTCTTTTAATGTAATTATACTTATTAAAAATATGATTTTCATTTGCTGAAAGTAGAAACAACAATATAATAACAGAGAGACTTATTCACAGTGGAAAATACACTGGAAGTGTTATTTTCTCTGCAGATTATACAATCAGAAGATTAAATCCTGTGTACACCAGTGAATATGTAAATATATATCTTCTACTCCACATCCAAATTTTAGAAAAAGCACTAATTCTTACAAAAACTACTCATTGTTTCTTGAAGCTTCATACAATGGTCTGTTATTTTATTTACCTTGGAAAAAAAGCCTGCTTTTATAATCAGAAGTTTTTTTTTTAAAAAAAAAAAAAAAAAAACAGGACAGAAAGAAATAAGTACATTAGGCAATTGTAGAAGCAAACCAACTCAACTGGGGCACCACGACCAAAGCAAGCCCTGTAATAGTATAATGACCTTTAATGAGTGTCTGGGGAAACAATACAGTCGTAGCATAAAAGACAAAGGGCAAAACCCATCATGGCTCCACTGACACTAATTTAAAATGATTTTCAGAACAACTAAAGAATGTAAGAGAGGTAATCTGATCCACCAATCTGACCTCACTTTGATTCTGGGGCCCTGCTGCTGCCATTTCTAATTGTCAAACACTCTACATTTCACATCTGCTCATATTTAATGAAAAGCTGACTCTCCCCACCATTCTTTGAGCTAACTAGCTCTGTCAAGATGGGCATCGTCCCACCCCTGTGCACTGCAAAGAAAACACACTGATTTCTATTGAAGCCCTGCCAGTCTAACACTTTCTGCATATATATATTTTAATTGGAAAAGAAAGGCTTATGCTGCTTTGCAAAGAGTGTGAATTGGTATTGATTTTGGTACTTATTTTAACAGTCAAAGGTGACTAGTCTCACAAGGGGAAGACTGAGATCTCTTTTGATTTGATGGAGTGACGAAGGGGGGAAAAGGCCCTTGAAAGATAGGATGCTAAAAATCCTCGAAGGTATCAATATCACTTATCCACCAAAATATAACATAGCTAGCTCTAACATGTTTCCAAAAAATGCACTAGCTTTTGGTGGAAATAATACCATTATTGTGGAGGATTTTGGCTCAGCAGGCAACGCAATCAAAAATGTTTACTTTATCTGCCTCTGTAGAGTCTTAAGTGGACTTGAAAGCTATGGTAAACCTACAAATTAGTTTTTCTTTCCTTGCCAAACAGTGCTAATGGCAGAAATTTTACCCACTTGCAGGGGACATATTAATTTATCCTAATCTGGTTGCTGTTAACACCAGTGCCAGGACCCAGCCACATACTCTCTGTACCAGTCTGTACTTGTACAAACTCCACCAGGCACGGTGTTACTGAGGCTGTTACACTGTACAAAAAACTGCCTGCAGCAATTCTCAATGCAGGGAGGTTTCTTGTTCACTTTTCTTAACAAAATATGTTTTCCTACATTTTACCCTGATAAAAGTCTTGTTAAAGGATAAATCCTGTGATTTAGAACAGGACTTAAAACTAAGAACCGTCCACCTTATGGTGATAACATGAGTTTCAAGCAAGTAGCTAGCTAGGATGTTCAGAGCGCTTATACACAGGTAGAGAAGACATCATTTTTGGTAAAATCTCCAAGAAATCCTATTAGAATACCTCTAACTAATATGGTCTTCAGACAAAAGAAATTTAACAACTATAGGATTGTTATAACTGTGACTAGAAAAATAGTTTAGAGGTCAAAATAGTTAAAGCACAATCATTCACCACTTGGACTACATACTGCAATGCATATGGTACCAAAAGACAGCCAGGTGCATAATCTAAAAACTACATTATAGTCTTCATAGCAGAAGGCACTTTGTCCATAATGACTTGCCTTGGAAAATGGACATGCTTCCTGATCAAAACTCCAATCTACTCTCATAGCTGTATCTGAATAATTTTAAAGCTTCTCCTTGCCATTTGGGTAGGGAAAGGAAAACAGCTCCTGTCCCAAGACATAGTTTTGCCTGTTAAGAATGACTAAATAGGACAAGAAAACAAAACAAACAAACAAACAAAAAGCCATTTAACAATCTTCCTCAGCTTTTGACATCACACTGATAATCCAAGCTTTGGAATACCTATAGTTTGTCTGAAGAATTAATGACCATGCAGAATTGTGCTAGGCTCACTGTCTTCTCCCTCTCAAATCTGATCTTTCAAAAGAGCTTTCAGGGCATGCTTCAGAATGTTACTGTCCCTATGGAACAGATTCCACATTTAATTTCAAAACTTTTGTACCAGGGATTTGCATCAGCCTAATTTTTCTAAAAAGGCACTGCAAAAAGTGCAACTATTTTTACAAAAAGTACAACCATTTTGGTGGCTTCAGTATTAGACAGAAGATCCTGCCTTACTGAGAATGAAGAATTACAAACAAAACTAAAGATAAAAGTAGCAGCACAGAATAGAATTCCAGCTAGTACAGTTCAGCTATTATGTTGTATCCTGTGTATTTATCCACTGCCCATCATATGGTGCTCCAGTGCAAGCATTATTAAAGCTACCCACTATGGCACCAGTCACAGATTTAGACACAGGTCTGGTCTTCTACTGAAGCACTTATTGCTAAATAAATGACAATTTGTATTGTATGAATTAAATAGAAAAGATGTCACCACACTGCACTACTAAGGTCCTGCAGGCTATTGCAAGAAGATACTTCATAAAGAGCACACGAAGCAAAATAATGATTTACAATTTTTTTGCATTAAAAATAAAAACAGAAATATAAATAGGGAGCTGTAATCAAATCTGGGGTTGATTTTTTAAAAAAGCATCAGCCCGGTAAAACTCACAGAACTACAATGCACGACACAAGACAGGGATGATACCACAGACACCACAGACATGGAACAGCATGTGTTGGTGTTAAAACTTACAGGCACGTAAACTGGTGGAGCAATCATTAACAGAGACAGAAGAAAGTGGGAAGGCTCTCTCAAGGGTGTCCATGTTACTATGTACACTGCCTGACATGCAAGAGCAGTCACGCTCAGAGCGTCCGCAATCAAAACAACATGCCAGTCTCATTCTCTTGTAGATGGACATCTTGGCTATAACCATGTGTTGGATGGGAGGAGAGGAAGAGCAGCAGGTTAATGGCAAGGTCATATATATAACAAGGCAGCTGGAAGGTAATTTAAGGGATTTAATACAGGCCTTAGTTAATGTTAACAGTCTTGACCCAGGAAAAAAAAATGCAATGAGATTATTGATAACACTTTGGCTGTACATTAAAAGTAGGGCAAAAGATTAATTGCTCTTTATTTCTGTTCAGTCTTAGAGGGTGACCGCAGCCATGGGGAAAAATTACTGTTTACAGTCAAGTGTTTGGATCAAAATAGAACACAGTAAAAGCACAGAATACTAAGAATATGCTTTTCCCTTGGCACAATTAATACCGTTGGGTAAAAATGAAAACAAAATTTTCTAGACCATTAGATATTTTTGGCCTATCCCATTACCTGTAAAAATGAGAGATTTCTTTATATATAAATATATATATGTATGTATACACACACAGAAACACACATACACATATATTCTTACATACACACACTCATACACACATATGCATTACAGACACACACACATATATATACATATATATAAATATATTTATTCTTAAACATGTTATAAAAATTTCTCTGTATTAAACTGTGCCAAGGAACTCCTTTACTGCAATTCATCACACATTATTAAAGAGTTACAAGATATTCATAAAATTTTCCAAAAAATTAATTTTGCTTACATTATATCTTCAGGAATTCAAATTAACTCTTGACAGAATACCAAAATTTGCCCATATAAGAGACAAAACTAAAAATGGTAAATATGCTCAACATTAAGATCAGTTCACAAATAAGGCATCACCAAAAGCACACAGAGCATTGGTCCACTGAAACATGCTGAACCAATCATTGGCATGGTTTCTGCTCTGGATTTAAAAGTCAATCAAGAACAAAATAACTGAACGTAGAATTAGGTGTTAGTTCCAAAGTATGTGCCAGGTTAGACAGAACATCTGTATCTTTCAGTCATCTGAATGTCCTTGTTATGTATTTCTAGAAATACAGAGCACCCTATTTTATAAATGCATGTATAAATACCATTCTGGAATTTTGTATGTCATCTGAATCAGGTATGATTGCCTCTCAAGAAATCCAAAGGCCATTTAGATTGTTTCACATGTTGCACTGAACCAACTTTTGGTAATGGTTTAGATTGAACTGACTCAATTATACTAAAAACAAAACAACACTGACAGGCAAAAACAAAACCTTAAAAGCAAATGCAGAAAAAAGGTAATGTTTCTCTGGCCTGTACCTTCAGTTTAGGATGTCTTTTTTGTATTATGACATTAAATTTAAAATAATTTTTTTTTCCAGTTTCTTAATCCCACAGTCACCAGGAAAGAGGGATTGAAATCACTCAGATGGGTCAAGTCCTGTTCTAAGGCCTTGATGGCTTGCCATACAGTATACTTGTCAAGCAAGGGTAACATTATGATTGTGGAAAACAGGCATTGAGGGAGATGAATGAGTGATCTCTTCAGCAGCGACTCCATTCCTCTAAAACTTTGCTCACATGACTAATGCCATGTTCTTTTAGCATCCTAGTAGAGTTATCTTACAGCTGTTCAGAAATTCATCATGCAGCATCAGGCTTGTTCATTGCATAGTACATCATTCCTCAGAGCTTGGCTTTTAGTAAGAAGGTTTCCACTGCAGCTTTTGATGCATACACATTCAAACTACACAGAAAATTCAAAACAGCATTTTCCCATGTTTTCCCTCTGTCTAACTCTTCCCAACACATTCTTTAGTTGAAAAGTTGGACAGCAAAAGAAAAGTGAAGTAAGTTATCAAAAGTGTGACAGTCTTTCCAGTATGTCTTTTTTAAGGAAATGAAAGAAAAATAAAGGGTATTTGTGAGACATGCTAACAGTAGGTGAGGTAAAAAATGCAGGCCCATTTTGCTATAATTATAGCTGTTTTGAAGAACTTTTTCTAATCAAACACTGTAGCAAAACACACTGCTCAGAAATTCTCAACTGCTATGTCATTGGTTATTAACAGTCCCTGTTTTCATTTACTTCTGGCCATATCTTGTCAACAGTCAATAATAGGCTAGGACACATTTATGAAAATTAAAAAGAAATCATCCTTAAGGGCAAAGAAGTCTGGGAAGGAAAACTTTTTGTATCATTTTCATCCAACTTATACCAATAAAGTTGGAAATTTAAGGCCTTCTCTTCAATAGGGGAAGGACATGATGGCGTTTCTCAAAAGCAATGCCCTTCAGGGACTGTTTTTAACTATTATTGTCAGTTGTTCTGGAGATCATGCATCATTTGAATATTTCACATCATTAACATGCAGGAAACAGGCTTGGACCTGGAAATATAAGTAGCAGAAAGGACTTGCCATAAGGGTTTTAACCAGTATATAAGCAACTGCATATCAGAGCAATAACTTTTGGAAAGAAAACATGCTGTTACTCTTCATTCCTTTTATACAGTCAGTTACATTCACACCAAATACAATACTTATTTTAAATAAAACAAAACACACATTATTAGTAGGGATGACTAGTGACAAGATCAAAGACAGGACAGAAATGATTTTGAATGGTTCAGCCACACACATACCATTGTCTATAAAACTTCCATAAACATTAACAGAAAATGGGAATCAGCAGAGAGACAGGGGGACCTTAAGAACAGCCTCTGGGTGTGTGTTAAATTTATCTGACACCTGTAGAACCTGCATAAGAATCAACTCATTTCTATTCCTAGATGTGTTATAAATGTTGAATAGAATTGTAATTTGATACTGGTGAAAACAGTAGTTGGGACATAAAGGAAACTACTTCCCTATTTTCAATTGTATAATAAATAGGAAAAAAAAAAGGAACAACAGATCCTTCTACTTAATATGATGACAATCACATAACATTTGTAAAACTAATCAGTAAAGCTATCAGGGAAAGTTTTTATGGACATTAAGACTGCTTAAATCATTTACAAAACAAGGCACATATGAACTACTCATTAAGAGCAAAAGGAGAGCAAATTTTCTTTAAATTACTTATCAAGTAAATAAATACCTCTAGAAACTTTTAGATGCAATTTTTCTCAGAAGGCAGTAGCCTTCCATTCTCTAAAAGAAAGAATAGTTCCCCAGATGTCTAAGCTGCTTACAATACCTTGCTTTCTGATCTCAAAAAGTCAAAAAGTCCAGTTAAAATGTGTAGATTGTCTGGATCTGAAGTGTTACTTAAAGTTCACTAACAGTAATGGGAAATATTTCCAGCTGCAAAAATAAGCAAAGGAAACTGCAGATTATTCTCTACCTAAAATGTCAAGGAACAGCTCCTTTTTTTTTTTTTTTTTTTTTTTTTAAAGAAAGCAGAACAAAATATTCTTTCTCTCCTGATTTTTCTGTAGCCCATAGGCTGTGCCCCATCCTGGTACTGCTCCCATCACTGCGGTGCTTTCCCCGGGCTCAGCGGAGCCAGAGTAGAGCTCCGAGGACATCTAGTGGCTCTCTCCCAGGCAGCAGCTGCTTAGAGCAGGAACGGGAGGTTTCCTGACCACCCAAAGCTATGAAAAGGTATAAAAAGGTCCCAAAACACTTCAGAATTGAAATGCACAATGTTATTTCAATTCATCAAGTTCTCATGATCCAAACTATGAGTGAAAAATCATCAGCATTGAAGGGCGACCGGAGCGGTGCGACCGCCTGTCAGCAATGCTGGTTAGCATCATGAGACTGAAACACAGACAGGACTTCCCCCAGCACAGTTTCAGTTTCCTGAAAAATACAGCAGCCTACCTTACACTGTTTGTGAGAATTTATTAACCCTAACACAACAGGCAAACCTATCTCTCCTTTATTTAATTTTTACAAGACAACTTTAAGACTAGCAAGTGAGCTTGTTCACTCTCTTGCCATTTTTTGCTGTGAAAGACAACCGGTTTCTTGTTTGCTCCAATTCACATGCTGCTGTTCTAGGTCAAAACTGCAAAAACAGCAGGAGACCTGAGTGGACATCTTGCCCTATTTTAGCAGATATAAGAATGACTCGAGGTTTTGATACAATGGCACATTTATAGACCAATTCACTTTAATTTTCAAATCTGATCATGACCTTTCCTTCATTACCTTACAGAAGACTCTCAGCCAGTGTACTCCCAAAGCAAACTGCATTTCTAAACAAACTTAAGCTATTGGGGAAATGGAAACAAAACAAAACAAAACTACATGACCTTTTCTTTTCTAGTTCTTTCACAGCGTGAAGAACTCCCTTACTTGTTTATTTATTACCATTTAAACAAATTTCTTTAGTTCAGAAAGGTCTCAATATAAGAACATATTTTAAATAAACACATTGCTTCAGATAAATCCAGATTACTTCCAGTATTTGGCCTCAAAGTCATTAGGATTCACCATTTCATCCACAGAAATTAATTTATTTCTTTTATTGCTGATCCTTATCATGCTGACCTGTTTCACAGTCTGCTTTTTCCTGCTGCTTCATCTTTCTGCTGTGTCATTCTATTGGCTAAAAATAGATGTTTGGAGAAATTTCTCTTCTCTCTTTGAATATTCTCTTCCACAACAGGATCTCAGTCCTTTAGTGTAGTTTGCAGGCACCACAATAACATAAATAGTAAATAATGATAATCATAATGCAGGCCACCATGATTTCAAGAAGGCCAGACTTTATCAAGAGAATAAATTATTCCTGGATTCTTTGCAAGATCCTACAGTGTGTAGAGCTAAGAGGTGAAAATTATCTCAATCCTGATTAAGACCTGAAGTGTTTTCATACAATACATTCAAAATATGTGTTAAAATGTTGAAGTTTCATGCCCTCCTTTACTTAGAAAAGCAGCAGTTTCACAGTAAAGTTACAGCCTCAGTCTGGCACAGCAACACTGCACGGCAGCTAAGAGATACTTGATCCCCCCTGCTCTTTGAAAGAACAAGCCCATATAATCCAAACACTGCCCTACAACCAGTACATGTCTTTGAAGCATTTGTATTTCTAAGCAGCAAATTCTTTCCATGTCCCAAATGCTGTATTTACCATGAGTGTACACACAAAGTGGCTGATGAGAGCCTTCATAGATTCTGAACACTTTTAAGTGGTATGACCCGGATTGACATGAAATGGTCCATAAAGCTCATATTCTATATATAATAATACTGTTAAACTTTACAGCTAAGGTCCTGAAAAATCAGTGTGTGCCTAACTAATGTCAAACCCAGCAAGCTCAGGAAAGTAATCACTGCAGCTTGTTTCCTGGAAGATATCTCTGGGTTTATACATTAAAAACCACGCTTTGTCTGGCTTTCCCCCGTAACTCCTTTTTTTTCTGTCACTGGTGAGAAAAAAGTTAGATAAGGACAGTAAAAGACTGGCTGTGCTACTCTTTGTGTCAGCTGTGCAGTGGAAAGGACAAAGTATAGAAAAACTAAATGGGGAGCTGACAATTGAATTGTATTTAACCAAGCAAAGAGTGCTACAGTGGCAATTATCCCAGCCTCACCAATATCCCTAAAAATTCAAGAGATATCTCTACAATAATTTCAAGAAAATGCTATTGCCAAGATCTCATTTATATTTAGGGATAAAAAATAAGCTTGTGGAAAAAAAGGGCAAATAGGTGGAAGAAGGGGAAACTGCTGTATTTTCTTCAACGTCACCCTAATCTCCATTGGTGTAAACGATGAGAAACTTGTGGGTATGACGTCACTGCTACATGCAACATAAATAAAGAAAAGAACCAAAATACTGAACAAAAATACTCTCTGCTAGAGAAAGACAGGTTGGACCGCACTCTGGGCTACAGGGAACCCATTTTTACTCACAATAGATCACTATCAGTGTGCAGTTAAAATATAGTAGGGGCCGTGTTCCAAGGCAGCAAGAGGAAAAATAAATCAAAAGTTTGTCAATTGTCATCAATTACAAGAAATTCCGTCAAACACATCAATGTACACATGATTTGTCCCTTCTGGGGTTCAACCCCCACCGTTCACAGCAAACACTGTCACTGGAAAAAATATATAGAGAATTAGACCATAGCTGTTGCACAAAATGAAAGAAACAGGAGGAATAGGTCATCCAGTTTAGAGATTTCGTCCCAAAGTGGTTGCGTTCTATACAAATATATACATGTATCTGGCCTCTTGCTGCAAAAACTACAGTTAAATGGAATAGGAAAGAGATTTATAACATTAAAAAAAAAAATAACAATCTCCAAATAGAATTTCCACACAAGTATTTCTTTGGACAATATGCCATCAGCATTTATGTGTTATTCGGGGAGTGGGATGGGTAAGAAGAAAGGGATGGCAAAGAAACTGCAAAAGGAAAGCAGGATTACATGAATTATCCTTGGCCTTGTAGAAATGTACTGATCTGCCCTGAATTATTAATTTTAGGCCTAACAAGTTTGGACACATGGCTATGGAGGTCAGACTCACGTTTAGACCCCAACAATACCCCAAGCTAATGTTCAGAAGGTATCTAAATTGAAGTGCAACCTCAAATACATTATTAAAGAATGTGGGTTTTAAGCATTATGGGAAGCTGCATTAATTAAAGCCACCATAATTGAGTTTTCCATGTAAAGATAGTTTTTCACATTTCAACAGAATTCAACAGAATTTAATTCACCTGAATGTGTCAGTATCTTTATACACAACCTTTCCTTTCATCTTACATATTTTCCACATTCAGCTGCCTCTAATTACTATGTTACTTGCTCATTAAAGCATGTATTTGTCATAGAGAACTATACAGATGCATGTGTCAAAAATCAAACTGGCATAGTGACGTATTACATGCTGACAGAGCAGTTGACAGTTTCCTAACGAAATAGGGAAAAAGTTTCCTCAATTTATACTTCATTTTGGTTAGAACTGCATTTTTAAGACCAATGATTTGCATCATTTACAGATGGATAACATACATAAATTTTTTCAAAAGTGCTCAGTGATTTGAAAGCTAAAACATTGTATGTGAATAACAGACTGCACTAAAGACTTACCTTAAAAACAAACCTAAACCCAAAAAGCAGGTTCCGTAAAAGGGATTTCAAAATTGTCAATAAAAATTGAGAAAAAAAAATCAGTAATTACTATCAAAATTTTTAATTTAATTTTTTCTGCTGGCTGACAGCTCTTTAAAAGCAAAGTAATTGCCTTATTTCTAGTACTTGTGAGCATGCTCCTCATTGAAAGCTGTTCTCAGCTCTACAAGCTGCCTGCTGTTGTGGTATTTGTGACCCCTTGCATCTAAAAAACAGCAGGAGATAGGGTAGACTAAGGAGAGGGGAGACAAAAGGGAAATTTATAGTTTATAATTATATTTTAAATTTTATTCTGACTGACCATTATTCTTCACCTGACTCAGAGGATTCCCTCAGTGTTCAGTGCTCACTGCACCACCTCTGCCAGCCACCTCCTTCTTCTGCCTCACTAACTCAATCATTTTGTTTGTTCATCTGCCCAACACCCTTTCATTTACTGGACTGATATGTGTGACCATGCCATTTGTAACCCTTCTACTGCTACTTACAGAAGTTGCTGCTCTTGCCTCTCCATGGCCCTACTGCTGGTAATATCCACTGTGTTGGCTGGGTCATACCCTGCTTCCTCCCAGGTTCCAAAATACTGAGAAGGTTACCTTGATTCTCATTAATGTATAATAAAGGGCTCTTATCCTCTACAATGTGAGTTCCTGATTCCTATCTTCTAAGAGATGACAATCAAAAGTGTAGTTCTCACATTAAACTCAGAGATCTTTGGGATTTATTCTTTTTTTAAGCACGACATGTTTAAAAAGCATACACCATGTGAAGGAGAAGAAAATAGAAATAATTTTTTTGTTACTGTTGTTTTTTGTTGTTTTTTTTTCCTGACAGTACCAGATAAAATGAAGCAGGTAACATATTTCTCTTTAACTGTTGAGTAATTTGGAAAAAAGATTTCATTTGAGAGTTACAGGCACCCTGAGGCATCTGTAACTGGCTTTACCAGAACTTACTCAGCAGACTCATTGGCTTTGGCAGCAGTTCAAAGGTCACATTCTCACATGGATAAACTGTTCTTGAACAATTTTTTTCCAATATGTTAGGCAATGCATACATTCCTTCCACATCAGGCATGCTTTCCATGTGCTTTGCTCTCCTTGTGGCTACTGGGAAGATAAATACCATTTTCTGTCAGTTCCAGCTGCTTTCTCCCTATCATACTATTGTTCCACACTCTTGGTGTTTTGGAGGAGAGGAGTTTTTTAAAAAACCTCCAGTGATAATTTTTTTTTCTTTTCAAAACGATCTTCAAGAGTTCATCCACTTCAGATGGTACTTCAGTACTCCAAAAGGCAGAGAATGTTCAGCTTAGGCTTTCTTCCATCCTCTGTAGTAGTGCACTGATAACACAGACTCAAGCTACAAATAAGAGAGCTTTTTCCATTCTAAAAGTAATGGTAAAACAGGCATGATCAAATTCTTCTGAGATCTTTCAATTTACCTAATCAGTACTTTTGAACTGAATGATCTTTTTATGGCAGAATACCATGGAAAACACATAAATATTTATATATTCAATGAGAAATTGATTCCTAAATAATTTTGCTATCAGTATTACAAATATGCATGGGTCAAACACATCTTTGTTCAAAGTGTGGTTGTGATAGTTCCTGAAATGGGTCCTTTCAAAGTATATATGGGTAAAATGCTGATTGCTGCATATTTACAGAAATTCAGATGCAAAGTCTCATCTCCATTCAAAAACTCAATTATTTCTCCATGAAAAACTGTCCAAACAGTTTAAGAACTTAACTAAACCTCATATTAGCATTAGAGCTAAAAGGATATATGTAAGAGGCACTAATGTTTTATTCCACACAACCCTTTCCTCCAGTAAAACTGTTAATTTATTTCAACCAAAATTTATATAAATAGCTATATGATAAAATATAATTCCCTAGTTTCTTCTTTTGCAGAATCAGGTTCATCAAGACAGTTATTTACTTTACAGAAAACTATTGAAATTACTGCATCTCTGCATGTTATGAATGAGAGAAAAACTTCAGTGTTGGCTAATTAAGTCAGAAACCTCCACAGTTAGGTTCTATCTTGACTTGATTCTTCAGTTTTTGTTAGCTTTGGACTTCAATTTACTTTTTAATGAAGACACAGGTGTGAGTGATGTGAAATGTAATAAAAACACATGGAGTTCAGAAACCCAAATAGCACTTACTACGTTGCTGTGCATGTATTTCTTAGCTTTTCTGTACCATTGTGTAAAACACATAAATGCATGTGCAGGTATTCTTCAGGGCTGACCAGTTCACGAAAAGGAGAGGAAGGGAGGGATAGAAATATTACTTACGCCGTTTGCAGCCACATTTTTTTATCCTTTTTGGATCCGTGATGTCATCATGACAGGCCTTGCAGTAAAAATATGCCCTGGAGAGACAGAATGGAAAAAATGACACATTTCTTAATCCATATAAATGAAATTAGTCCCATATTTCCTCTTGTTCCAGTGACCAATTAATGAAACACGCCAATGCTAATTTCCTTTAATCTTTGAAAAGGTTTGGACATTTAAAGCAGGAAATATTTACTGCAAGACCATCAATTTCAAATATAAGGCTCCAACTCAGTATTTCTTTTAATATACTTTTATTTAAAAAGTAATTAGAAGAATGTATGATAATTATGCCACAGTGTACTAGTTCATTTGTTTTTCATCTTAGAAAAAAGAGCATCCAACAAATTTTGTCACAAAAAAAAGAGTTTTTTGTTCTTATCAGCTATACCAGGGTGATTTTTTTTTAAAGACTGTCTAGCACCCTGTGCCAGTTATTCAGGTTGAACATTTGATTGTTACTGTATGATCAACATTGTATGTTGATCTTTAGTGAGGGCAGAAACGACCCTGGGAGCTATCAGCCCATCAGCCTCACCTCTGTGCCTGGAAAGATCATGGAACACATCCTCCCAGAAGCTGTGCTGTGGCTCATGGAGGACAGGCAGGTCATTCCAGACAGCCAGCACAGCTTCACCAAATCCTGCCTGCCCAACCAGCAGCTTTCTGTGGTGGTGTGACTACATCAGTGGATAAGGAAGTGCTACAGATGTCATTTATCCAGACTCCTGTAAAGCCTTTGACATGGTCCCTCACAACATCCTTCTCTCCAGACTGGAGTGATGGGTTCCATGGGTGGATTAGGAATTGGTGGGATAGTCGTGGTCAATGGCTCAGAGTACCACCAGGCACTAGTAACAGGTGGTGTCTCTCAGGGTTCTATATTAGGTCCAGTGTTATTTAATACCTTCATTAATGGCACAGAGGCATCAAGCGCACCCTCAGCAAATTTTCAGATGACACCAAGCTGAGTGGTGCTTTGGCCACACCTGAAACACAGAATATCATCCACAGGGACCTGGACAGGCTCAAGAATTGGGCCTTGGGAAACACATGTGGTTTAACAAGACCAAGTGCAGGGTCAGGGCAACTCCCAGTATCAATCCAGGGGATGAACAGATCCAGAGCAGCCCTGCTGAGGAGAATTTGGGGGTGCTGGTGGAAGAGAGGCTGGACACGAGCCAGCAATGTGCACTCACAGCCCAGAAAGCCAAATGTGTCCTGGGCTGCATCCAAAGCCCCGTGGGCAGCAGGACAAGGGAGGGAACTCTGCCCCTCTGCTCCACTCTGGTGGGACACACCCGCAGCGTTGGGGCTCCCTAACACAGGAAAGACATGGACCTGTTGGAGTGAGTCCAGAGGAGACCCCCTCTTAGACAGGTTAGAGAGATCTTGCAGGAAGGAGCACCTCTCCTACAATGAAGGGCTGAGACAATTGGGATTGCTCAGCCTGGAAGAGAGGAGGCTTCTGGGTGACCCAAGTGTGGCCTTTTAGTACCTGAAGGGAACTTAAAGGTAAGATGGGGCAAGAGTATTTACAAGGGCATGTAGAAACAGGACAAGGGGGAATGGGTTTACATTGAAAGAGGGATGGTACATTTAGAATCAATATTAGGAAAAAGATCTTGTCTATGACAGTGGTGAGACACTGGTACAGGTTGCACAGAGAAGCTGCGGATTCCCCATGCCAGCACAAGGAGAAATAAGGAAGTGAGAAAGGATAAACTTCTAATTCCATATAAGATTTCCTAAAATTTCTGATTTAACAAGTATCACAAGCATCACACTGCCCACAGGAGCATTCAATCATGACCACCAAGTCAACATGTCCTGTAAGGCTGCCATGACCCTTTTCATGGGGATCACCCAGCTGGACTCTAGAAGGACAGTTACAGTTCTTGCTGGCATAGCAAATGAAACATACTTTTCAACCTGATGAATTTTCCCTGCCCTTGTCTCCACTCAGGATAGGTCAGCTCCCTGCCTATCTTCCCAACTCCCTCTTATTGCATATTTCTCAATATAATTTGGCAGTAAGAGGCAAAGCCCCCACTTTGCAACCACCCACATATTTTGCTGACAGTAAGATCGTTAGATTGCTACAACAGCTGGGAGGCCACTGAAACAAAACAATCTACAGTCCAAAATATGAAAAAAACCCAAAACCAAACCAATATTAATACACAGCCTGATCAAACACAGCCTTTGGCCCTGCAGCCAGGATGATTACTACTATTTCTTCTAGATTAACTATAGCATGGCCACTGCAGGTGGAACTATACTGTTGGTTAAGGGACCCATCATGAGAAAGATAGCAGGCCTAGCACACAAGAGATGAAGCATATCAGTGCTTCAAATTTAAATTGAAGAGAGACCTCACTGATGCTATTAAAACATTTCTAAAATCAATATAGTATGATGCTACCAATGGAATATGTAAGTCCTAAACACAGCGCACTTTATTTCTCTAGGAAACTTCCAGGAAGATTATTCCTGCAGGCTGTGAAATTGCCTTAGTATTTCCAAGATGCAAAATGTAAAAGGAAAATGTCTTCTCTGAGCATGTATACTTTGCTGCAGAAAGTTTCTGCTCTTTAAGATATTCACATTCCAGCAAAAAGAAAATAAACTATTTCCACGGAAATGAGAAGAAAATGTTTTTCAAACCATGAGTCGATGTCAAGATGTAAGTCAGGAGGAGAAAACTGCCTCAAAATTTACAATTTCTCTCCAGTCCATCTGTAAAGTCTCTTTATTAAACGAGAATCAACTACCACAAATAGTTCCTTCACAAAAACTTCATAACATGAACTGGATATTGGTAATTGCTAGAGATCTGTTTCTGAAGTTCAGTGCAGGACAATTGTCCTAAAGGGTACCTTCAATCCTATGTCCAAAGTAAAGAACAAATACCTGAAGTGATTGCTGTAATAAAATTATTCTAGAAAACTGGGGTAAATTTAGTAGATTTGAAGAATGTGGATTTCTGATGCTAGCACATGTAAATGAATAAAGAATAATGAAGAAGCAATTCATATAGTTTGTATTATATTTAAACAGTCAAGATTCTATGTGAAGCTATTTACCTAGGCATAATTGTTTGTAGGTATAATTGCTTCTTATGGGAAACTGCTCTTCTAAAAATGCAAAAGTGATTTTAACAGAAGGAGTAATTGAACATCATATGTTATATTTCACTGTGGGATATATAAATATGAATAACTTTAGCTTAAGGGAGCTGAAATGTCTTCATTAACAAAGCCAGAATAATTTAATTTGCATTTCAGGTATAAACCATGTTTAATTATGCTTTATTAAAAAATCATTTTTCCCCTCCAAAAGACCCCACTTTTAGAACATATTTCTGACTCTGATTCATAGCTCAAAGGGTGAAATTAACACTTTTCATAATTGGCTATGTTAGTTGAAACACATCTGATAACCATTTACTTTGCACAGAGCAGCTAAGAAACGTGGCAAGGGAGGCAGGATATTTCTAAACACAGCCTTCTGCCAAAAGCCAGGCAGAACTGGGAATCTTGTTTTGTGCTCACTATCAAATAAAACATGGCAGATGAATGATGTGAAAAATTTGTCTAAACTCCTTAATAACAGTTAACTTCTCCCTAACCTTAGCAGTTAAAAATGCTACATCATTTTACTTCCAGTCTGAGAAAAAGTTAATTGGAGAGTGTGAAATGCCTTATAAATGAAAGAAAACTAGCAGGTCAGTAAAGTGTGAAGACAGTTCTGTATATTCAGCTGGAGAAAAGCAGCAGAGAGGAAAAGAACTGAATGCTGCAAGCAGAGTCCCTGAGGCAGTGCAAGGTGCTCCTGCTCCAGGGATGCTGCTACAGATGTGACAGGACAGGACCTCCCTGCTCTGCATGTCTCACCTAGGCAAAAACTATCCTAGCCCTTTCAAGGAAAACAAAATTCAAGTTCTCTAATTTCATTGTGTTGGTGTTTTGATTTTCTTTAAGTATTCAGGGCAAGTATGCATAGTTAGGTTTTATTTCACTATTTTTAAACCTAAAAGGTTGGAAGTTAATAAAGGGTATAATTTGAATACTTTATAATTTTAAGATTTAGCTAAAATACAAAACTTACAGAAAACATCAGTAAAAACCTGATTGCATGACTCATAACAAAGATACAAATTATGAGGAAGCACTCAGCTGCAAATATTAATTTTCTTTTTTTTTTTTAATCATAGGGACACTGAATATTTTTCTTTGAAAAATTATTTTATCGTATCACTCTTTTGTTCCTTCCAAGCATACTGTAATCCTAAAAAACATGAGTATACATATTTGTTTCTCAACACAAGATCATAAAACTCCTTTTCGTTCACTCCAAATCTGGTAAAGCCAGGTACATTGAGCTTGTGAAGTTGTCTGCAATGGATATAATGCACTTTTGTAGTTTGATTTATTATCATGAGGCCATAGAGTTTGCAGATCCATTAAAGAAAAATGACAAGAACATAAATATTATTTTGCTAATGCAGTTACAGAATGAACACCGTAGCTCACATCAAGAATTTGCTAAAGTCAGTGTAGACAAGAACTCCTCTAAACCCAAAAACAAACTGAACTGTCATCCCTGTCCTCCTCTCCCATCGTAATTCCTCTTAGATTCAATAAGTATAGAGAAAACAAATGAAAATATTTCACATTTTCTAGGAGGGCTCAAAAACCCAGCTTCTTTATTTCTTTTCATATCTGCTGCAAATTTCATTTCCTTGATATTGAGGACAGTAGTTAGAAAAACTACATGCACACTGGTGGTTCAAGAGTAACAACTCAACTCCCCCTCAGAATTTTTAAACAGCTAATAATGAAAATTAGGTGAAGTATTTACATGTAAAGAAAAAAAAAATAATTAAATATATTTGTTTCTATTCAAAGGTAAAAATGTATGAATTACCTTTTTACTTCTTTGGCATCACTTGCAATGAAGAATCCTAAGGTACCTTCTTGAATCTTGACGTGGTTTCCAGGATTGATTAATATACTGCTCAGTGAAACAAGAACAAAACCAACAAAACAATAAGTTTATATTAATTTTAACTGAATCTTCCAAATTAGCTTTATTTGATTCTGTTATAGAGGACCCACTAGTTAGGAAAGACGGCAAGGAAATTTTAAGCCATTTTTCCTTGATATTTCCAATCAAATAATAGTTTCACATGCTTTTTACAAAAACTTTAGTTTGAGACAATAAAATGCCTCTGCCTATAATCACATCATCTAAGTGCTTACATGTGTTTTCTTATCTTTTTGCTTTAAACACAGACTACATAAAATCCTCTCAGAAACGTGAAGTGTGAAGTTGAGCATTGCTGTTTGCTTGCTCTGTCATGCAAAGTGGTGAGAAATCCACAATATGGTGAAAAGGAAAGAACCATCAACCACCACTCAGTAACAACAAAAAACATCACAAAATTAAACCCTTTGATGTAAATTTTTGCCAGTTTCTAGCGAAATAGAAAGTTAATGGGACCCCTATCTGGACATACAATGTTATTGTTTAAAATAATAAATACACACATACACTCAAGGGGAATGGTACAAGACAACCAGTCACGACAGCTGAAAAAACATAAAATGAATAGAAAATTTTTAAAACACTGCTATGTAGCCATGAAAGAACAAAAATAACCCAACCACCATGACAGAAGAGCCTTAGCTAACTTTGCAAAGGAACTGGTATCAACAAATGAGGTATTCCACGTCTATGAAATATCTTCTTTATTTTCATAATAATTTAGGCTTTAGGTAAGGCGTTCTGCAAAGTACCAAGCTAAATATGAATATACAGATAGAGATAAATATAAGTATATTCTCCAGTAAGATTTAATAATGTGTAATATATCCTGGCTTTTGACTCTCTACAACTTAATATACCTTTTCAAAAGTTTTGTCTTTTTTTGTATTTTATTAAAGTTTAGCTTTTCTAACTCAAAATGTAGTAATGGTATGCATATGCAATTTAGAGTAAATAAAGACTACTAGGAATTTAAACACTTGTCCATCTAGAAAAAATTGATTTTTGGGAAGAGACATATATACAAAAATAAATAAAGCACAATGCTGAACAGACATACATTACTAAAATTTGATGGTCCAAAGTCTTTCATGCTATTGTTAGGAGGCAAAATGAATCTCAGTACATCTCTTATTCAATATGTTATTTATTCTCTACACATTAGGAATAAATTAGTATGACAACATAATATATCTGAAAGATTAATAATGTGCACATTGTTTTGTGTTATTCCACATGCCTGCAAGGCCCTATGACAAGAATATGCAGGCCACAAAATAAAGTGCTCATCAGTTCAAAAGTAAAAGGTTGGTCATGAAGTCATATTTCAGCCCCCATTATGTAGATCTTATGATACAGTTTTAATTTAATACCCACAAACTCCTTCCTTCCCGCAATCTGAAACTTCATTCAGTGGTATTTTACTGCCATTACTTCAGGCATGGCTTCATGTAATTTATCTCTCCTTAAAATCAGCATCATATTTTTCTTGTGTGTTTTTCTGCAATGTTCGTCACTACCACATGCAAAAGATTCACAAACACATAATTTCTTTTACAGGAAGAATGAAGATATAGTATTACCCCATTTTGCAGAGGAGAGATTAAGTCACTATGAGATATAGTACTTATTAATTTGGGATACCTACAGCCCAATTTTTTTAAGTGTTTAGCATTGCGTAGCTCCACTCTACACTTTCTAGAACTTTTGCTGTGAAAATGCTCAGTATTTCAAAAAGCCTAGCCTCTGATTCCCAAAATAATGAATATACTTAATAAGAGGTCAGCTAGAGAAGGTTTGGTTTAAATTATGATCTTCTCTCTCAGATAGCCTGTGTAGGAGGCTGGAACAGAAATAAAATCTCAAAGAAAGCATCTACCCAGATATCCTTCCCTTTCCTTCATTCACAGTTTCAAACTTTGTAACAAATAAAAAGGAGAGGAGAACTACAGGAATTGGAAGGTATCACGACAGAAAGCAGGTTCATCTCCACAGCACACTTTACTAGTATTTGTAAAAAATGAAATGTGAAGGTATAAATAACATCTGTATTACACACACGGAAAAATGGGATGAAATAAAGTTACACTAAAGCTAAACTAGTATCATCCATCATCAACTATTATCATCTAGTGTCATATCTAGTATTTCTTTGTGAATTGGGCCTAATGGCTGCAGTTGCAATGAAATGGAGTTTTAAAATGCAATTTTACAGAATCAAGATGGAATCAAAAAGGAGAAGAGGGAAAAAAAAACAAACTACCACATAAGAATTTCTTCATATGAAACCAGTTACTCAGGTCAAAACAGGTTGGAAAATTTTGCTTTCCTGCACAAGCTCTTGTCACTTGAACCCACAAAGCATTTACTAGTGCTTGCAGGGTGCTGTACTGGCCATCTTAGTCTCCACCTTTCCTCCTCTCTGTCTGCTAATACGTAATAACCTGCCATTGCACTGAGAACTCAACTGCTAAACTGACAAAATCTTCTATAGAGGCTAATCTAATGTATTTATTATACTGTTCCTTATAAAATATGTGAGGTCGGGTTGGCTGGTGTTTTTAGGTACAAATGGGTACTGCTCTATCTGAAAAATACTTTCTATTTCCTTACTTGATTCTTAAGTGACATAAGTGTTACAGCTTTTCAGTGAAAACAGATGAACACATTTCTTTACATAGACCCAGGCTGGTTTTTTTTTCCTTCTTGGATATAGAGAAACTATACCAAAGAGTCAAAATCCTACCCAAACCTCAACAACCCAAACTCCACAAACTGAGGTAACCACTAGATATAGAAATGTTCACTTCTCATAATGAAACTTAAAATTTGATGAAGTAATAAGCAAATGAAGCAGTTCTTTTGAGATGCATGGAACATAGTCTTAAATTAGAAGTAACTGGCTTCATTTAGGATGCAAAGCATTGTGAGCATGATTTTGTATCTCAAGGTTTTCTGAGACACATTAAACCAATTCACATGGGTCAGTGTACAGACTTTATTTTTGTCAGATCTTATACTTCATTCACATATACCTCTTTTCTCAAATACAATGTATTTATAACCACAAAATATAGATGTGGTCACAGGTAATGTAGTATGAGCCCAGCAGCAAAATCTTCTGTTGGAAATGAAAATTAATTTGCCCCATCACTGCTACTGGCTAAGAGTTACAGCAAAAGCTCATAAAGCTTTGGGTGTATATACACACTGATATATAACCAGGGAAAAATCATGAGTAATTTCTACTGAGCTCTGTGGATATATTAAATATACTACTTATTAAAGCTGCAACTGAATTATTTCTTATGACACCTGTAGTGTCTTTAGCTGAAGTTATGCTTTGATAAGCACTCACTCTAATATTTACAGCAAGGGTAATGTTTTGAATTAAAATAGAATATAGGAAACAAACAGCACAGAGAAAAAAAGTCTTCTGAGTATTCCAAGAAAAATGCATCCATCAGAGACACATGTGGTTTTTTTAATATGAAAAAATGCATATATATGTATATCCCCATAGTTGAGAATATAAGTACAGGGCAAAATAAATAGGAGTTTTAAAAGAGACAGCTTCAGCTAATGTCTCATTTTAATGTATCTCCAAGGCTCCAAAGGAAAAGGAAAAAAGGACAGAAACTCAAGAGGTTTAATACCAATAAATATAGCTAATCTGTATGCATTCTGTGCCACACATTAGAAAAAATATTACTGAAAATGACACTGATTTTTCCAAATACATGTTTTTATCGTAAAGCACAATTTGATTTTTTTATCTCCTAAATCAGCTCATGAAACCAAGCAAGGAAGGCCAAGTACTTAGAAGCTTGTACGATATTGATCAAACTTTGTAATTTTATAACATTTCTAGTTTAGGTTACCTCAGAAAGTAATCAAGCAATAACAAACTCAAGAACATTTAGTCATAGATTTCTTTAACTATTCCAGTTCCAGAAATACATTCCTCAGGACAAAACCTTTCATGGCAGGGCTTACATGACTGCTTGCTTCTTCACACGTGACTGTTTAGGACACATGGCAGTTAAAACCATGTAAATTAAATATGATTTAATATGTTCAGTGGGAATTTTATTTACTTCACCACCATAAATTTATGAAAAGTCAGTTCCATTTCTTTTCAATAATATTACAATTAGGAAACCACTTGTGGAATAGAATATGCACTCTGGAAATCTTTGTTTTACACATATCTGCAAAAGCTACCCCATTTGCTAAAAAAGATTCACTTGGTGAGTAGGTGCGAGATCATGCATCTAACAGCAGTGAAAATGTCCCACACTGAAAATGTGGAAATCACCCTTGAATTCAGTCGGATTTTTAGGAATCACAGACTGAATCACAGAATGGTTTATGTTCAAAGAGACCTTTTAAAATCATCTAATTACAACTCTCATGTCATGGTCAGGGATACTTTTCACAAGAACAGATTGTTCAAAGCCCCATCCAATCTGACACTGAACACTTAAAGCACATGAAAGAATCATAAATATTATCCACACAGCTGAAAATGAGTTCCCAGACTGACAGAAATAGAAGCAGGTGTAACACAAATGGAAATCAGTGCACATTTGAGATGCACAGTTTCAAAAAATTAAAAAATTAAAAAAAAAAAAAATTGAAACAAGGTTACAGAAATTCTAGACAAACGTTTATGATTTTCTTTACACAGATTGTTCAATGAAAATTTCAGATAGGACATGATGACATAGTTATCTGATCATATTTCTCACTGTGTGCTAATTGTGATCAACATTTATTGGATTGTATCTTTCTGATGGTTTAAGTATACATGTTACCTTTAATAAAATACAGATACATGAAAATATCTGTTCATCCATTCTTATCTACCTGAAACTATTCCAGAACATGAACGCTGCTCAATACAATTTTTGGTAGTGCATGGATGACTGACTGCATAAGACATGAATATTCTGACCTAGCTAAAGCATACCATATTATATCTTCCTTTAAAGCACTAAAAGTAATCTAAGGTTTCCATCACTAATTGTATATCTTCTATGTTTTTGTGAACATAAAGATATTTGATGGACAGCCTAATTGGAGACTTGAACTGTAAGACAATTTCTGAACTGGCACTTGGGGTAGGACTAATTCCCTCCAGCTATTTATTTTTTACTTATAAAAAATAAGTAAAAAATGCTGCTAGGTGATTTTTGTCTCCTGCTTTCAAATATCACACATATTTCACTCAAATTATGTTTCTTGGTCTAAAACACCATTACAAAGCTATAGAAAGCTGATATATTTTCATATATTTCATATATTTCATATATTTCAAGAATATTTAAAACATTACATCTAATAATTTATCAGCATACAAAATATTTCAGTAGGAGATGGAAAATGTTTACTGTAGTTTTCTAGAATATTCAGCTATCTTCTATGTGAACTACATGGAAGAAACAACCAGTCAGTGTCAGAGTCTGGACCATCATTATGCAGTTTGTATTTATTGGCAGGCCACTTGCTAAGTGGCATGGCTCCACAATTTACTTTGCATAGCTTGAAACTGAGCAGGCTTCCACTACTGCTGAAGTTGGGAATGGATAGAACTTCCACCTCTTAATCTAGACATAGCAGTACAGCAGCTGGCTCTGAGGTGTGCAGAACCATCAGCCTTCTCTGAGAAAAACAAGAGGGATCTTATTAATATGGAACAGGTATGGTGAAGGTCTTTAAACTGAGCTGACAAAGGCATGTGGAGATGCCCAGCAAGTACAGCACAGCAAAATGCAAGGGTAACATTTTAACAGCACTACATGAAGACTAAAAACTGAAAGCACAGATAAGGTTAATCAATAGAAACATGGACCAGGAGAGGTCTTTTAAGGATTTTCCTTATCCATGCCTCTGTTATGTACTATTCCTGTTTGGTCTTATTTTCAACTTTACATTTTAGACAGCACTAACGGTGGGATTCATTTAGGATTGAATTCTAATGCATTCAAGAACTGTCTCTCTCTTCCCTTGCAATTATGGACTATGTCTGGATACCTAACAGGAGATTAGACATTTAACATTTTGATTGATAAGGTCAGGTGTGATGAAACAGACCAATTGAACAGTTCATCTCTGCATCAAGAAAACTGGTCTGATTTTGTAACCCTATTTCTTTTTTTGTTTGTTTTCAGCTGCATGGCTACCCATGTAACTGCTATCACCCTATTCTAAAGAAAAAGAAAAGACCAATTGTTGAATTAAACGAAACACGAACACCAAAATTTTGACTAAACAAATGACAAAAGCTGTAACAATTCTGTTTTAAACCTTGTGGTAGATGTGCTGTACCATTCCCCATGCAACTCAAACAGTAGCAATATCATCCAGTAATCAGGAAGATATAATATTATTTAATTACTATGAATACATTACCTAAAACAAAATTATGTGTTATTGCTTACTATAGCTACCACACTTTTAAACAAAATCAGCTATTATTCTTGACTGCTTCATGCTATGCCCAGATAAAAAGTACCACTATTAGCATAATGGCCTTTTAGAACATACTATGTCATTCATACAACTACAGAAGTTATTTGAGATAATATTTTTCTGTTTCAGGGTATGTTTAGAAGTGGAGTGTGAGTGTAGGTGCACAAATCTCATGGTGGAGTTGTGCACATACCAGTTTTCACACTAATTGTAATTCATAAATATTGCTTCTTTTTTCTGGGCTCTATCACTGACATTAATTCATAATGCTCCATATTGCTTTATACAGCAAAATCTAATAAGACTCTAAAAAGAATACAAGGCAAAAAACACAGTGCACATTACATGCTACAGTATATTAAAGCTTAATTACTACAAGCATATAAAAGGTTGCTCCCAGGAGTTAAGTTTTTTTACAACAGCACCTACTAAGTCATGGTCTACAGGATGTGCATGAGGTATTTTATTTGGGCACAGTCCAAACTAGTTCAACAGTGGTGGTGAACTCGGTACACTTGGAAACAATTAAGTTATTCCTTCTGGTTCCAGAAGTGATTAATTATCAGTACAATGAGGCAGAACAGCATACTTTATTCTGGGAGCAAGCAACTTCACTTGGTACAACACGTCTTCATATTGCTTATCATGCCAGCATTAACATGCCTTCACCACAAGATAAGATATACTTAAAAGCAAGAAGCAAAGTAGAGGTGCAACAGCTGCAGATCCTTGGAGATGCTATGTGTTGCAGTAACTTCTCTGCAGTTGGATCATATCAATAATGCCAAACTGACAGGAAGCCACCTCTCTTATCACATATCTACTCAGAAACTATAGGAAGGTAAGACTAAAACTGAAACACATATAACACATACAACATCCACAATAGAACAGACATGGAAAATAGAGTTTGAAGAGAACAATGAAGAAGGAAATTGAAATGTCTGGACAATGCGAGCAGGTCTCCAAAGACCATCACTGACAGGCAGACAGACTGCTATAAGCAATTAGGAAAAAAAAAAAAAGAAAAGCTGCCAGGGGAAGAGAGGTGAGGAGAGACAAGGATATGGAAGAGCATGCCTTATTTACTTCATCCAAACCAAGAGCAGCATGATAGAATGTAGACTAGAGAGGGACTCACAGCATGGTGCACCAAAGAAAATGCAAAACATGCCATCTCAAAAAAAAACCCCAAAGCTGAGAAAAAAAATACATTCAGTAACGTCTTCATAAATGGGTTAATAAATGTCATTAAAATGAATGTGACATGTAAGACAAACTATCCATGGCACTTTCACTGGAACAGTACAATAGCTTTAATGAGTACTGTATTATGAGTAACTGGACTCAAAACAGAACCAGAAATGCAAAGAATCAGGTATTTGGTTGTTGTTAATGGAAGATGAGACTGCAAGAGAACATGAACTACTGTGTTGTAAGACGTGTTTTAAAGGAGGATTCTGGGGAAAGAAGGACATCAATGAAGGTGTGAATATGAAAACAATATGGCAGTACAAGGGCTGGTAAAGACGAAATATACATCGTCATGATACAGTCAAAATGAGGACAGGAGATATTAACAATAAAATCTGCTTTCCAAATGGCAACAATCTGATACATCAATGACTCCACAAAGGGGGAAAAAAAAGCCTAAAAAACTAATCCTGTTTTATTTTGTACTTCCTGCAAAGAAGTTAGTGCGTGAGTCACAAGAAACACTGGAGAGACAAAATGCTGTTCTCTCTCTCCTCTTTGAGATTGGGGGCTCATATATAAATATACACACAGATATATATATACACACACACATAGATAGATGAATATATATAGGTATATATGTGTGTGTATATACAGAGAAAGATAGACAAAGATGTTATCTTCCTGTGTTCTTGGCAAGGAATTAGTCCTGAAGTTAGAAGGAGGTAGGATTGAGGTTGGAAGGAAAGGTAACGAAGAGGGCATACCGCTTTCGGCTTCTGCAAACGACAAGAAAAAAATTGCAAATCAAACACTTTGATAAGAAATCAACTGACACCAAAGCAAAAGCAAAAAAACCCTTTATTTAAAAGTCTTCAAGGATTAAAGGTTTTTCTGCTGAGAATGAGAACAAATATATGGATAGACAAAGAGAAAATTTTACAAGAGGAGTGCAAAAGAGGAGCAGGAGGGAAGAATCCTGGTTAGGCTTTCCTTCTTGCTTAGTTATGTAGAACAAAAATTCAGGGGAAAAATGAAGGCAGAAATCTCTCTAAAAGGGATTTCAGATGAGGAATTTGAATGTCTGAATTTTAAACTGTTATTTTTTGCTATATATTTAACATTGGGATATTTTCAGGTTCATGTTCTCCATGTTTCCTTTGCATTTTTCTACAAAAAATCAAAACCTCTCCCAGTGAGCTAAAAGCATTTTTTAAACTATAGTATTTGGCTTGCATCAGGGAGACAAAAAATCATTATAGTGCTCCCTGTTTTTAATCATGGGTTATAACATTCCCAGAAACTAATTAGAGATGAAGGAATGGTTAACTCATATCGTGAGCTGGAGTTACGAGAATGCAGACTTTAGTGGCTGGTCAGAAACACTCTAAACTGAGTTTTTTAAACTCTGAGATTTCTTTGATAGCTGAGAAATAATTTAAACGTTATCAAATATATAAATACAAAGGTTAAAAAAATCTAATCATGTTTTTTTTTTTTAATTAATCTTCGAGAGACCTCAATAAGAAGCAGTTGCCTAGAAACTCTACCCATTATATGAAAATTAATATGCATTTATCATTTATAACTCTATTACTTATATTTAGGCTTGACTATCTGCTTTTAAGCAATCCTGTAATATCATAATTGTTATTAATTACCTACCTAAACTGACAAAAACTTCTTATCAAGGGATACTTTCTGTTTTGTGCAGCTTTATTAGTAGTCAGGAAAAACGAAGAAAAACATCTGTAGACAGGAAGCTCAGCTGCCACTAACATGTACAGTAATATGAACTTATTTTATTAGATAATTTTTAAATACTATTGATTTCAAATTTTCTACAGTAGAGTTAACAAAATTTGACTGTAAATCAGAAAGGTTTAGAAAACCAGAATCTAGGTGACTGCCTGGCCAAAAAAAACATGCAGAGGTAAATTTGTATTTATGTCATTCTACATCTGATGAAGATATTAACAGTCAAGTAAAAGTCTGCCATTCAATGAGATGGGACCAGTATTTATCCTTAAGACTGAGTTGAAAATTTAAAGAAGGGATTAGGACATTTAGAATTCTCTCACATTACTACTGTTTAGAGCTGCACACACTCTTTAATCTTATTCACTGCTTTAGCTCTGAGTGCAAAGTGATGAAGGCAAATGAAACTAATCTTAACAGGAAACTCCCTGTGTAAGGAAGCAATCTGATAGATAATTTAATTATATAGACATTTAATAATGACTAGTAATAAAAATTCAACAGTTGGTAGTAAGACCTTCTCATCCTTTAGAGAAAGAATGTTTTGAAAATTTCCCCTGCTTCTGAAAATACCATTTCAGGAGCTGTTTCAGATATGGCAGGAAGCATTAGCTTTTAATGAAAGGGTGCCATCTTCATCATGTTCTAAATGTTTAGTTATATTTAGCACTGTTTCTCTAAATTTTAAATGATATAAAACTTCTGTAATAGTTTTACAAAATATGAATGCAAAGTATAATTATAAAATAAATCAGCATGTATCTACTTTTCGTCACTCTCACAGAGACTGAAAGTTTAAAAAGAATATCCATAGTCAGCTCTCTCTTCACCTTTATTAAGAATTACCAGGAAGAAGGATATGAGCAGAATAAAATATTGCCAATGTCAGCATCAACAAACTTAATTGACAAATGACAAATGTCCATTGTTCAAAAAGAGCTTGTGTTTCTAAACTGTGTTATTCTTACTTTTATTTTAATTCCCCACCTTTACATTTAATAAGATGCATGGAAATGCAAGTGTACTTAGGAGGTGAGAAACTGAAGTTTTGTTGCATTACCTTTCTGGTTTGACTAAAGGATCAGAAAACCACAAATATTTAGTTAACATATTTGAGTTGAAAAGTACAGGAGCAAGTAAAACAGTAAAAATATGCTGCAGGTAGCTATGTGATTGATCAAACAGTGACCATAAAATTATCACTGGTTAATGAAATCAGCAGATATTACTGTGGATCAGAGTTACAAAAAAATGTGTCTATCTACCTTATATGCCCTCCTCTTGTTACATACATATTCAAAAGTTCCAGCTGTTAATATCCCTTTGATAGTATTGTTTCCAGCAATTTTAGTCTTTTTTTTTTTCCATACTATAATAATTATTTCAAACTGTTACCTGTGTGGCTTTAAGTAAGAAATATATGATTGTATCACACTGTGTTACTTTTTGTGGGATCCTCTGCATCACCTTTTGATTAAGAACTCAATCCAACTCCCACTGAAGTTAATGTAAAGAATGATATGGAAAGCCAAGAACAATCTGTTATTACTGCAAAAGACTGTAATATTAGCACTTATGTAAGTAAATGACAACTGAAGTAATGGCAATATAAAGTTGGCCAATAATTGTTAGGAGAAAAAACAGAAACCAAATATTTCTTAATACTGAAGGCAAAATCTGGTAAATTGTTCCACTGCTGTTACTATCATACTCCTTTTTCTAGAAAGAGATTAAATTGTTCATAGAAGAATAGATTGTTTGTTTTACATTAGCTAATGCAGAATGAGGTCTTTCAATGGAAAAGTATTTTAAGAGTCCTACAGGAGTTAACTACAGCATAAAAAATCTGACAGTAAAAAAACCCTAATTTCTTAATCAGCATAGTGTGAACAAAAATGATATCCAACAGTACATACACCACATTTAATTTTATAACATATGGAAGAATCCAGCAAAACCAACTGTAGGGCATGGAAATACTCATAAATAGTTGTAACACTGCTTTTTCCGTGTCAAATGTCTAACATAGGTTTTATAATTTCTTTTAATAAAGAAAAATTATGAAAGTCAATACTAAGTATTAAACTTTCAAAACCCCAGAAATTGCAGAATGAGGTCAATTGATAGAATTGGTTCTCCTATGAGAAGAAGCAATTGTCCCCAAAAGTGTCTTTGGCCACTAAAAGGTGGCCAAAAAGAAGATGAACTAGTATGTATCACTCCAGGTTTACTATAGCAGTATAAAACATAATTTCGAAAGAGGAAAATAAAATTCCTCTCAGAGTCAGTATTGTCATATTTTTATTATCTTCCACATGTTGCAGAGAACATTTATAACATTTTTCTTACATAAAAATGAATATTGTTTAAAGCAGTGATGGACAAGTTGATGGAAGATTGACTCCAATGTTCAATTAGTTTTCTATGAACTTTGCACAAAAAAAAAATAAAAAATGCACGAAACACTTCCCATCTGTGAATTTGTACTAAAAATAATGATTGTTTTCTTTTTGGTTGATGAAAGTAGCCAGCCAATTGGTAATTTCAAGGCTAAATGAATCTTTTCTAATTTTATGATGTTATTCATGTAAGTTTTGTCACAACAGATACCATTTAAATATTCTGTTTACCCTTTATTTGCTTATCCTGTATCATATAATAAACTAATTTAAATTAAATTTGTATTTTGAGAATACACATAGCCATAATGAATTTTGATATCACATCTGTTTTCTACTTCTCAGTGGTGTAAGCTGGACCTCTGATTAAAAGTGATACACTATAAACACAAAAAAAATTAAGTTTTTCCATGAGGAAAATCACTCCTGAAGATAAGACATTTGTACTACTGCACGTTTTACTAAACATTCTGACTTGGGTTAATTTTAGGGAGAAAGAGGGCAGAGATAAGTCCCTTCCAGTCCCATGTGAAATGCTGCAATGCAATGGCATGCTAATTACATTCTGAAATGTTTAAAAGAACAGCTATGTTCATTCTGAAACAAAAAAGCAGGCAAAATTCTTGACAGGGCATTCGAGAACTTCAAGCGGCGGCGTGGGACGTACCTGCTTTCGCGCTTTTCCGACTTGTATTCTATGGCTATCATTAAGAGCTTTAGTTTCGCAAACACCAGTCTGCAGGAAGAGAAGAGGCCAGGAGTCAGTCCCTTTCCACAGCCAACATCACACACGGACAGTTCCCACCGCTAGGTCGAGTGTCAGTTCAGAAATATGCTGGCCTCATTAGGAAAATTTGGGGGAGAGAATGGTAGGCCTAGAACCTGGGTGAAGGTTAGCCTTATGTTACTAAACATTAGAAGGCTCTGCACTAGTGGGAAATAGATTGGTTAGTTTATCTTCAATCATCATCATCCACACCTGGTCCAGAAATATCCAAGGGCACAGAATGTTAGGAACTACATTTGCATCTTGAAAATATATTGGTTGGAATATGCTCACACAGTACACACATGTGGAGTTACAAATAGAACTTGCAGACTGATATTAGCTTCTGTTTCCATCTAATTCTTCACCCCAGTGTTGACATGAAAAGCATGAAATTCTTCAGCAATATTGAATGTCCCACCCTCACTAAATCTGCACACTCTTTGTTATCCAGGCGTATGGCAGCCTATTTACAAAAGAATCACATTCCTAGACTTGCATTTATGACAAATAACCTGAGAAAGCAGAACATTTCATTTAATTTCTGACTTTTAAAATGCCATTGACTGCATGAATTTAAAAAGCTACACTACAAAACCTGTTCTCAAAGTCTGTATATTTCACAGGTAGCTGAACACACTAAGCCTATCCATTGACTCAATTTCCCCTTCACAAACCAATGTAATGGACATTTTGCTGTCCTTGTCCTTCAGTTCTTCTGGAAACTGAGCAGTCATTTCTTACAGTAATAAAAATACTGATGCACTAAACTCATTAATAAGTAGCACTACATTTTAATTTTCAATGTGCTTTTAATAGAGCTATTAGTGTGTTGGAAAATTTGAGATAAATCTTTTTGTTTCACTTTAACTAGCTAAGAGTTTGCTGATGTTTCAGATGTTTCAGATAACCAAAAGATAACTTGAGGAGAGCTCCTAAGTTTAGACATGTTTCTAAATCTCAGTAAGCACTCTTTCTTTATTGATTATTTTATCTCCATTCTATCAGCACAGATAAATGAATGTCAGCTTTATGTCAAGTACAGTCTCAGTCACACCTTCTTGCAAACTCATATAGAAACTTGACACATTTGAAAATGGTTTGGCATGGAGACTTAACTGTAGCTAGTGTTAACAGCAAAACTACTGTTCATTCTTCATATAATATACTTTTCTGAATGATGAGATTTCCTGTTTCAAGAAATCCACATAAACTTTTGTACCTATAGTGAAAAACTTTTCCCCTCAGCAAACTCATAACACTGAGGCTGACACAGTAGAAGGATGGATTGAGAACCCCTTAACTTTATTAGCAAATTGATGACTGGGCTCTGTCATATCTGCATCCCAGACAATTTACAAATGGATAATATTTGTCTAACACTTGTTTCCCCCTCACTGCTATGCCATGTTTTTGCCCCTGTAAAAATTGGGAAAGTTGGGGAAATTAGAGGAGTAGAAACATACTCATCCTCCTTCACATAAGAGATGGTATTTTACTTCCTCATCTATTTCCTCCTCTATGAATGGAATCTTCAGAAGTTTTTCTGTTAACCAGTTTGACACCAAGCTCATCCAAGCAGGGTCTGTTTCCTTTTAAGCATTTGCACAGTCCCTAGCAAAAGCTGTCCACTCCCTTGTGGTGACCTTTCAGTATGGCTGGAATGAAGAGCAATGCCAACCGCAGAGAAAATACGAGTGTGCTAAACTAACATGATTATGTGGACAGAGTATTTATTATACAAACCTTATGCATGCAAATCTCTCATTCACAGACTCATTGTAGGATAAATATAAGCACTTTTCAGTCTCCAGAAATGAAGCTGGTACGCTATGGTTATGTACCATGTGCTTCTGTCTCAGAACTGAATAGACCTATCTTCTCTGAGATATTTCACTTGTAACAAGTGATTTGCAACCACTTCCACAGAGCTCCAGGTGCCACACTGCTTATATGACTCCGTGACATCTGTTAATTAAGGAATAGTTTCCTTGGAATGGAACACAAGCCAAGGTGGTCATGCTGACCACCACTATTCAAAGAATGGGAATCATTAAAAAAATAACAAGATGGTACTTGTGAGTAAATAACTGAATTTAAAAAGATTGCTAATGGGTTTGCTCCATACCAAAACCATTTATGCTTTCATTTACAATCACTTATTTACAAATCTCGCCTGAAACCAGGCATTACAATTTTCCAGACACTTCCATGCAGTGATTGCTTTAATGTTTATTTTATTAGACACCATCGGATGTAGCAACATTTGGACTCTAGTAGAGTGAAAAGGTCTCATGCAAAATAATTAGATTTCTCTTGCAAGAAGGGATATACTTCTGCATATTAAATGTATTTCTACTTACTCACAAACTGCAGGGAAGGACAAACCCACAAAGGCACTAGACAGATATTCTGTATACATTTCATTTGCAACTCCTTCCAGGTAGTATTTCTGCCACGTATCCTCCTCAATCTAAAACCAAAGAAACAGATGCAGAGTTCTGAGTAAAAATCACAGCTTTCTTTGAAATTTACAAACAACTGCTTAAACATAAATCAGATTTTAACACGTAAGCCAGTACACAGTTAACATCATTTATTTTTAAGGGATTTTCTAGAATGCTGAAAAATCCCTTAAAAGCAGAATCTCCGTAGTCAGTAAATCAAGAATCATATGCAAAAATAATACACTGAATTCTTGTTAGGCACACCGAGCATGGAGTGGAATGAAGTTTTAGAGAGCATGAGGAAATAAGTTTCCCAATTTTCTCTTTTTAAAAATAGTAGAATCATAGAATGTTAAGGGTTAGAAAGAACCTTAAAGACCACCTAGTCCCAACCCTTCCTGCCATGGGAAGGACAGCTCTCACTAGACCAGGTTGCTTAAGGCCTTACCCAACCTGGGGCATCCACAAACTACCTGGGCAACCTGTTGCAGTGTGTAACTACTCTCACAGTGAAGGATTTCTTCCAAATATTTAGCCTAAATTTTTCCTCACAGTTTTTACCTCGCTCAGTTTTTACTCCTTGTCCTACCGCTACAGTTCGTAACAAAGAATCCCCCTCTGCCTCCCTGCAGCCCCCTTCAGATACTGGAAGATTGCAAGGAGGTCTCCACACAACCTTCTCTTCTCCAGGCTGAACAGCCCCAGCTTTCTCAGCCTGTCTTGGTTGGGGAGGCATCACCAGCTGCAGGGCACAGGAGGGAATTGTCCTGTTCTCTCTGCACCAGGGCAGCCACACTCAGGTCCTGGGGGTAGTTTGGAGCACCACAAAATGAGAAAGACATTGGGCTGTTAGAGCGTCCAAGGGAGGACAGTGAAGGTGGCGAAGGGTCTCGAGCAGAAGCCGAATGAGGAGTGTCTGAGGTCACTCGGTCTGTTCAGCCTGGAGAAGACCTCACCTCAGTTTCAGCTTCCTCAGGAGGGAAGCAGAGGGGCAGACACTGATGTGCCCAGAAACAGGCTCTGGGGGGATGGCCTGAAGCTGTGTCAGGAGAGGCTTGGGATATCAGGAAAAGGAAATCACCTTCACCAGAGGGAGTTTGGGCACTGAACAGCTCCCCAGGGCAGTGGGGACAGCACCAGCCTGACAGAGCTCCAGCAGTGCTTGGACAATGCTCTCAGGTACACGGTGGGACTCTTGGGGATGACCTGTGCAGGGCCAGGAGTTGGACACAATGATCCTTGTCAGTCCCTTCAAACTCAAGATACTCTATCATTCTATGGTTCTCTTGGGACAAAAAATTTCAAGTTTTCAAATTTCAGTATTCCAGAGCTGTTTTGACAGGACTTAATATAGTATTTTAGATAAGTTTGCATTTTTATCCCACAGGGGAGTATTAATTTGGGATTCATCAATCTTTCTCTCATGTTAAGCTAGCCAAAAGGCACTCTTTCAAAAAAATGCTCTAAAGAACAAGATGCAAACTTGTTAAGAAACCTGGTAAAATGCAAGTTACAATGATTTTCTTTCCTTATATTTTTTGAGGGTTTTTTTCTTTGTTTGTTTGGTTTTTGTTTTCTTTGGGTATCTTTGTGGGGTTTAGATTTTTTTTAAATTTTTTTGGTTTTTTCCCTTTTTTTGATTGTTTGTTTTTGGTTTTTTGGCTGGGTTTTTTTGTTGTTGTTTTTCTATTCCCTCCTCCTGTTGACAGGCTGCCAAGTAATCAGTTACTTTAGTTCTGGAGATGTAAATGACTGCAAGAATAAATTGCAATATGGAGATGTTCCAAATCATATACAGTCTGACAAGTGGGCTGCAAACAATCAGGAGAAATTTCTTCCATAGAAATTCTTTCACCATGCAGAGGCCATGTGGGATGGTAAAAGGGATTTGCATTGTGTTATTCCCCACCACACACAGAGAAGCCATATCACATTTTTTATAACCCTTTTATTTATAGGAAGCCTGCAAATGTTGCTGATCAGCAACTCTATATACATAAGAGAGATAAAGTGCAGGCTTGGTAAAAAACTAAGAGTAATGATAGCAAGGGCATGTTTGTAACTTTTGGTCTATTTTGTGGCTTTTTCTTAGATTGACACCACCTGGGGTTGGAAAAAAAAATACAAATACATTACAAATCTCCCTTTCTACTTTCTTCCCTTGCTTTCTTTTCTTTAGGCAGATGGTTTTGATTTGGAGGAAGGAAGTCCAGATCAGACCTACAGTTAAATACTCACCCTTAGTCAAGGACCAAGGACTGGAAAAAAACATTCATTCACAAAGCAATGATCAAGCTCCATAAATACCAGTTAGTCGTACTAACTTATTATCTGTTAGGATACCACAAAATGTTGGTTATAGAATTTAAAGAATTAGGGATATTAGGGATGGTATATAATATTATTGTAAGATGATTATAACAGTCTACTAAAGACGGTATTTCTGTTTTATTGCCTCCTGAACCATGACATTTTCCCATGATTTCAAAGAGACAGATAGTATCTTTTGTGAGGAAAAATACTTTAGGAGTAATTATGCTCATGACTTTTTAAGCCTTTGTGATGGTATTTTAGAGTTTAGGTAACTGATGGAACCAATCTAGAATGGGCTGTAGTACCAAAGCAACTTCAATCTGTATCTTCCTGCTTCCTCTCTAGCACTGCACACACATGATTATCTCCCCCTAAGTCACACTGCAATTCTGTCTCCTGATAGTCATAAAACAAATTATCCACTGCTTCAATTGCCTATATGAAGAATAGCTGGAAAATTACATACTGCAATCCAAAAGAAGAAATGTAGTTTTCATCTGAATCTTTTTTTAAGCCATGATACTCCTCTGCTCTCCTCCATTTTATATATATTTATACATATATTTTTTATATATATATTTATAGATACAATATTGTTATCAGCAAATATATTTACATAACACAATCAATTCCTTGTGGGACATAGTGACAGAGATATGAAAAAATGATGTAGCTCTTGTAAGCACAACCATTAGTATTGTCAGAAGAAAATGAAAACCTTTAATACACCTAGCCCTACACCCAGCAGTGTAATTATCAGGAGCTCTGTAGCTCCAAAAGATCCATCTTGCTCATAGCATTTGCTTTTCAGTGTAATGACATAAATAGTCATATGAAAGAGATTGAGTGTATCTGAACCTGATCGTGCTATATAATCTCTTCTGCCAAGATCTAAGTATCAAGACAGAGAACAAATGCTAGAGTTGCAGTGTAACCCAGATGATCTTAGTATTGATTAAGTCTGATCCTTAGCATTGAATAAGATCAGCTCATCACCACCATGGAAAGCCCACAAAACAGGGCAAAGCCTTTGAGGATGTTTAATATTACAACTCTGTCTCAAAAAACATAGATGAGAATGAAAAGGAAGTACCCACATAATCATAGAATGGTTTGGGTTGGAAAGGACGTTAAAAACCATCTTGTTCCAACCCCCTACTGTAGGCAGGGATCCCTTCCACTAGACCACGTTGCTCAGACCCATCCAACTGGCCTTGGACACTCCCAGGTATGAGACAACCACAACTTCTCTGGGCAACCTGTTCCAGTGCCTCACTACCCTCACAGTAAACAGTTTCATCCTAATATCCAACACAATCCTGCCTTCTGCCAGTTTAAAGCCTAAACTCAATATTCTTGAGCCCTGGAATATTCTTGATTGGTAGCTGAAAAGGAAGTGTACATTGGAAGCAACGTAGTTCAAATATTTCCTCGCATTTACCTATAATGCCCTTTCAGCCCACACAAATTGCTTGAGTGAATGTCTTGTTTTGTTATGCCTTTGCACATGGATATCTAAATCTGACAGAAAAGTAATTGTCTGAAAGCAGTTCTTATGGTCATATCATAGGGTGAAGCTTCTTAGATTTACAGTCTTAACATTGCATTTCCTTAATTACTATAAATTATCCAACCTCTTTGCTCAGTTCCATTGTCTGCTGAAATCAAAGCTAACAAATAACCTTAGTAGTATGAAGACTGTACAATCTCAGTCAACTATTTCCACAGCTTTTTGTATGCACTGATGATTTTTAAAATTTGTATAAAGAGAGTATATTTTATAAAACATCAAATATGCTAATTAAGATTAGTTCTAGTTTAAAATGAGATTTATGCACTTTTCCTCATTAATACTAAGGTAGAATTTTGTAATGTGTCAAGGCAGAGAGAGTACCCTTGAAATATAATGACATCTAATTCTTTTTTTAGATTCTGGCCTTGATGGATTTGAACTGAAAGGCATACAGGCTCTGCTTCCAATAGCTTCAAATATACAAAACAGGGCAAGATTTCTATCCAGTCATGAGGCCAAGGATAGACTGGTGTTGATCTGTTCAAATGATTGACTGAAAATGCAGTCCCATGGTAGAATTTAGCCCAAGACAAATACACTCTTATCACAAGGACTGATACTATGTATGCACAGCAAACAATTTTAAACACCAACAGGTTTTAATTCCTAGAATCAATGATTTAAAAACATTACAGTCAGGAAGATCTATACATGATCTTTGAAGATAAAAGTATTTGGTAACAAGCTACATTTCATATTTGGTCTAGGTCCTGTGAGTAGGATCATGTAATCAGTTTATCATGCAGCTTCCTGAAGAACCTCACAATAAATCGAGACATTGCATTTCCTTCTCACTGCCCTTTTAAAGTCCTCCTACCGCATGTCAAGAAATTCCCTGTTCATATTCCAGTTCCAAACTTTAAACCAGTCCAAGGCTGCCTAGGTGGTCAAAAATAAATAGCAAACAAACTGATGTGTTCCAACAGTGTAGGTAAGCACCCAACTTAGGTAAATCTGTGTGGCTTTACTATGTCTCTCTTTCATCCTGGACTAGAAAGGAATGTAAAGCCAGTACTGAATATGTGTAGGTGTGAGCAAAAGCTGCCAAAAGCCCACAAAACATTCCCACTCTCAAAATAGCTTAGAGGATAACAAAGACAGCTCTAGATAATTTACACATCTGCAATGAGGTGCAATGGCTGTCTTACCTATAAAGACAAAACTAATTTGGCTGTACTAGATTCCATATTTTATTAATTTAGACAACACCACCAACTTGGCTTGTAGGTTGTAGATAGGCTTGCAGGATTGTACACAGGGACAAAATTTGATCATCTCTGCCTATTATTACATATATCTGCTTCTTGCAATGTTTTTCATATAGACAGACTTCTGGTATGCACTTCCTAATTCAAACAATACAGAAATTGTAGTGCAGTACAGTATTACCACCTTTTTCTGAGACTGCGCAAGTTAATAAAGGGTCCAAATTCCTTTTCTAATATAACAGTAACAGTCTGTGTTATAAGACTGTATTATTAAAATGCAGGTGTAAAGTTTTGTGGCTTTTTTTTTTCCCTTAGCATATAGTTTGGTGCAATCTATCTGTCTTTGTTTACAGAACATTAATCTTTTTGAACCGATTTCCTTTTTGTTCAGCTTGGTGCCAAAATGAATATAAAGGATTCCATATGATATTACATTGCTAAAACCAAAAGGAAAATATTGGGAACAAATATAATATTTTGAGGTTTCTTAGTTTGTTTTACTTCTAACACCGAGCAGACTGTTTACACAAATAATTTTGCTGTAAAGTAAGACATAATGAGTTAAATGTGTGCAATGTCACCATCAATCACGCTCATTTGTGTTTGACTGACCAAACATTTATGGCACATTAAATCACTTTCTAATCACACTATGGAGGTGGAACAAACACACATTCCAAGTCCTCATTAAAAAATACAGAAGTTTCTGTACATTTTCCTGGCAATCTCCTGACTGGTGAGAGACTCCACTAATAACGTTTACCCAAGGAATTTATGAAGGTCTGACAGTACTTAAATGGAATGTTCTTAATGTAAGGGGGTAGTTCTTTTAGGGAATGGACATATTTCTCTCCAAGAGAGTCCTCTTCAGCATTTCTAATCAATGTAGCTGCTCTCCTGTGAAACACTGCTGATTCACAGACACTATTCAGTCTTCAAGTTTTTAGAGTGAGACAGACATGAGAAAGGACATCATTTCAGCTAAATAAACAAACCTTTTATTATCACCAATAGGGCTAGAGTCACATAAAGAAATCTGTCTCAATTCTTGTACATTTATTTGGCTTCAGATTTTGAATTAGTCAGAGATCTTTGGAAATGAAGATGTGCATTTTACTTGCCTGGAAAATTCACTCTTAATTATGTAGCAAATATATTTTTAACAAGTATTAACAAAGTATTGCAATTTTAATGTACTCTTACAGCTTTTTTTGCTCCCAATACCATGTGAAGATGACATTTAAAGTCACACAAATTAAGGTATGTTTTCACATTACTCTGTTTATAACCGTATTTAATCAGACACAAGAGCAAAACTAACAATGACAGCTTCCTCCAAATCAAATTCATTGCCATTTTTATGCTTATTCTGTGTACAGAGAAATACTCAGACGTAATTTGAGTAACGCCTTGCAAAGCTGAGCCTTCAGCTTAAAACTGCTCATCAATGAGATTGAATCTGTAACTGTACTGGAACCATTATAGAAGTGTTATAAAATAAGAAAACATAGGTGGCTAAGTTAATGGCAGAAGTGGTTAGATTATCTTCTGGAAACATGGTACCTGTACATATCCAGATTTTGACTTCAAGTGTTTTTAGATAAAAATCCAGGCCATAAACATGTGTGTTTCTAGTACAGTTCCCCCACAGTCAGACATTTTTACACTTTATCATTTTGTGAATCTCTCCACTTTGTCACTGCTTAAAATCAATATTAAAACAGCTTGAATTAAGACCGAGGCTTGTGAAAATACCCATATATTTGGATCTCCTTAAGAGAAAATTGGCCCCTTCTGATTCTGGAAAGACAGAAGGTGGACAAAATTTTCACAGGTACTCTGGTTCCTAGAGTGAGTTCATACAGCAGGCTGCCTCAGTACTTTGCATACATTAGTGTGGCTGTTACAAATGTTTGAGACTCCTGAGAGTCACCACAGCAGACAAGAGTGGGAGAGACCAAACTGACTGGTAAGGAGAATGATGTTCACAAGAGATACGGTTTTCTTCTGGGATATAGGTAGAAAGGATTAATATCCAATTGGCCATAAACTGAGGAGTCACAGACAGATTCCTGGTTTGCTGAGGTAAAACAACTTTTTTTTTTTTTTTTTTGCTTCTTTCAGTTGGGTTTTTTTTTAGAACATGAATAAAGATGAAGATAGTGTAACTGCAGGTGGTAAAGTGCAGAGCCCAGACCTGTTTCTATATTGAAAACTGGCCTTTTTGCAATAGTATGAAATATTTTTAACACATGGGAACCTGCTGTCTTCTAAGGATGCCTTCATAAAAATGCCAGGACTTTATAAGAAGCAAATAAAGACTCACTGTCCTGCACCAACATATTCCCCTCTAAGAGAACGTTCCTGGCTTTGTCATCTGAGGACATGACGGTATTTTTATTTTTAGCGTACTGGCACAATGGACTTGAAGTGGACCATGGCATACCTTTTACTCTAGTGTTTCCCATCCCATTTATAACATCCATGAGACTGGAAACTGCCCACCCTTTATGTTTGGATTCAGTGTCTCTGAAATGCACCAGGAAGGATGCAGTGATTGCTGCAATCAAAGCCTTGGTCCAGTGAATCAGTACAGCTCCCACAGAAGTCTAACTGGGTTAAAATTTTGCAATCTAAGTCCAAAAGAGCTCTTAGACTGAGGAGAAACAAATACATGAGTGATGTTATGGGAAGTTTGGGCCTCAGTTCTAACACATGCTCCTTATTTACTCACAGCTGGAGGGCCACTAATCCCTGGATGTAAAAGACCAAAATGACCAGTTCCTTTTTCTTGGCACTTTGCTGCTACATGGGACTTAGATAAATTGTATTTTTGTTTTAGCAGCAGCAACTTAAAAAAAAATAAAAAAAAAAAAAAACAAAACCACAAATTGATAGAACCTGGCTTATTGCTCAATTTTCAGAAAAAAACTTTAGCATGGAAGTGTGTGCTGGTATTTTTCAGTCTTAAAAAATCTGTTAATGCCTATCTGTTTCACATTTGAGTCATGTTCTCTACTCCAGTCTCAGACTACCTGAATGGCAGACTAGTATGTTCTAATGAGATAAGGCATTACCTTTATGAATGACCTCATAGAGAAGAGGTTGGCTAACATTGTTGAAAGGCCCGGTGCCAGGCAGCTCTGGGCTATGAAACCCAGCTTCAGCTCAGCAAGACAGATTGCATCATCCCCTTCTTTCCAGTTCCAGCTTGGGATATTTAGTAGATGGGCCTGGAAAATAAACAAACAAACAAACACAATATCCCACAGGTGAAGAACCAGAAATGGAAGATAGCAGTGAATGACTTTCTTAACTTGACTTTTTCTGAGTAGGCAGAAGCACTTCAGGTGTTTCAGAGCTTAATTCTATGCTAAGAAATGTTCCACTCTTACCTACTAGAGATAAAATCCTACATTTCTCAAGACATACTGGCTGTGGCACTCTGTCAGATCTGTCCTCACACCTGAGCAAGCAGAATATGGAGAAGCTTTCCTTCCCTTCTGCATGTCCCCCTTACAGCACTTTGAGCTACTGTCTGACTGATAAGGAACACACATCAGGAAACTAATACACTTAGATTACAACTAACGTGAAGCTGAAACCTTTAAAGGATACTATAATTTAAAAACATATACAGCATCTTCTGTCTTTTCTATTTCATTTCTTCCACTTTGAACAACAGTACTTGACAGAGAAAATCAAAACTTTTTTTTCTAAGAATGCTATTTCTAAGGACAGAATGAAGAAAATAACTGAGCAAGACACATCTGAAGTATTGAAATAGATCACTTAGATAAGTATAAATATTGTTCAGTTATTGGCTTAACTCTGTTGGATTTTCTCTTACGTAACTTTTACATTTGCACAGATACAAGGAAGCACAGAGTCTTTCCTCCTTGTTTCCCCTCCTAAGTTAATTCCACAGTTCAGCACTTTGATAAAAGCTATAACCATACATAACCATTGGAATAGCAAACAAACTGAAGCATTTAAAAAAACTTCCCCTCTGTGGCTGTTTAAAGCAGAGAAACACCTTGCTTTGATTCTATAAAGACAGGCTTCTTCTATAACATATGGGAAGAGGACATAACAAGCAGCAGTAGCTGCTCTTGTTGTAGCAACAGGTTACAGGTATAAGGAGTTGTTATCAAACCTTCCTGGCACCAGATTTATTGTGTATTTCATTGAAAGGTTTAGCCAGTCAAGCTTTTTCTCAAACACTGGGCAGTGGTTGATTCTTTCAGAGCTAATAAAAGAAGCAGGTCACATATGAGTACTGTGTTATCTGATACATCCTTCATAACCCTGTAAGTCAGCAGTTCATGGACCTTCTCATCTCAGGATTCAATAAATTGACTTTCATTGTGTACAAAGGTCACAAATTTACCATCAAAATGTTTTTTTCAAATTCCTTTCCAAAGTGGATTTGTAATTTTGAACTTCACAATACTCTTAGTACCATATTCCACAACTGAGATATGTTTTATACTAGAAAACACCTAAATTTATTTATTTTGTACCCACTACTTGGCAATTTCAGGTCTACATGGTTGTGCCAGAATCAAAAAATCATAATAACCTCCAGTAAGAGCAGAACTTACAGAATTTAAGTGGTGAAAGGTCATCTGGAGTCAATAACAACTATGGACACTGTAGCCTTGAGAATTAGATCCCAGGCAATTAATAAATGTCATGATTTTGATAAAGTCCCTTGCATATATAAAAAAAGCTAAATTACTTTGTAACTGAAGAAAAATTCTTGCTGTTACAGGAACTAGAAAAAGTATGTATGAGTGAATGCAATGTAGCAAAATACTGTGAGCAGAAACAGTGGCCATCACATTACCTTATTGTGGTACTGCAACATCTGAGTGATAATTCTTATCTTCGGATGATAATTCTTTATGGAAATAACTCTAAAAAGAGAAGGAAAAACCTATTAAGATAACTTTTAACTGATAGGGTATTTGTTGACAAAACTTGACTGTTTTGTCAAGTCCCACAACTAAAACTGTACCCCCTTATTCATCTGCTCGTAAAACAAACTGATTGATGTCAAACCTTTGAGATATTTACACACAGTCACACTGAGGTAAGAATTGGTGGCTAGTACTAGAAAGCAATAAGCCTCAGGAAATGTGCAGTTGAATGGTTTGCTCTTATGGAGTTTGCAGAAAAAGACACTTGTTTTAGCAGCTCTGTTCAGATACTCATTCTGTTAGGAAAATAGCATAGTTGGAATTGTTACATCATCCTCAGTGATTATCATGTCTTTGAATCAACATACTTGATAAAGTTTCTGAATGATAAATGCCTGAAAGAATCAATTTCTTCCTGTCCCATCATATATTATTTATTTACAGCTGCTAGACATTCATCGTATCTAAATACCTTGAATAATGATTTTGTGTTACACATGCAAATTCATCTTAATTTTGATGGATTTATCCAAAGATCAATATAAAAACTGATAGCTGAATGCTGAATTTATAAAACATGGGGCTACTTCCATAATCCTCACATTTTCTATGTTCTAAATTATTTAATGAATCCAGGATACATTCAACTGTGTATTTGATTTTAAGTGGCTGGAAAGAAAAATGTTTGAGAAATGCATGAACTGATAGTGTGCTATAAGAAAGCATTGCGCAAAATTAAAGAGATGAACAGCCAAAAAAAATAAAACCTCTTGTATTTAAAGACTAAAGATAGAAAAATAAGATAAAACAATGAAAAGAAATCTGACTTATTATGAAATCATCAGTCTCACAAGACTGAATGCTGTAAGTGTTTACATTGGTGTTTTGTAGAACATATATTGTAAACTTCTGGTCTGGCTTGTGCTTTTAAGCACATCAAAGCTAGAACAGGAAACATTAAAAAAATTGCATTATTTTAACAAGTCGTTCTTCTAATTTTCCATTTATTGCTAAACTGTTTAAACATTAAATTTTTTAACTTAAATTGTGAGAAAACATAAGAGAATTCCACTCTTACATTACAATTTTTGCATTTTATTACATTAAAGGTATTAAATCTACTAAGAATGCATCAATCTGTGAATGGAATATTTTTAATATATTTATGCAATCAATATTAAAATAAAGTTTCTTTCATTACAACTCAAATCATGTTTGTAAAATGAAACTAAGTATATTTTAGCCTTGTGTCTTTCTCCAATGGCTACATCTCTTGCACAAAGTGGTATTTTTCCAGAAGAGCAATTTTAGTAGCATTTTTTTATTTCTCCCCTTCCTTCAATACACAGCATGCAAACATCTGACAAGCCAGTAAAATCTGTTTGTAACACTGGCCAATCCAATTCTAGAGAACTTTTAATCGATCACTGACTGAGATTTTAGTTTTTAAAAGGAGATTGGTCTCATTAAAACTAGTATTGCATGAAGAAAACAAAAAAAAATGGAATGGCTTAGGTTTGTTGTAACTCTAGCTGCCATCTACTGACTGACTGTTCCATCTCCTCCCTTCAGAGACTACAAGGAGGGAAGCAGGAGATCTGGTCGTCCCTAATGTCGTAAATGCCTTGTCAATCAAAACAAGCAATGATCGGTCTCCAGTGTGAAACAAGCAAGATGGAGAGAGGAGACAACTCCCTTGTATGCTTTGCTATCCCCTGAGCAGTGCTCTACTTGTAGGAGCAGATCCACCAAGGAGCAGCAGGGAAGGAAGGGCTGAAGGTGTTTCTGCCCCACTGTTGACAGCAGCCCCGCACTGTGAGCACTCACGCCATGCGTTGTTGCAGCACTCCCTTTCCTCTCTGCCTTCACCTGGAAATACTCTAGCTCCTGCAAAGTGACCAAGAGTGCCAAAGCCTGTGCTCCAAGTGTCTCTTCTGACACACTAAAGACAGATGAAACAGTTGAGGTAGGAATTTAGGGTATTCTCACCTCTGGACTTTTGTGAGGATCTTTTAATTTGTCCTCTAAAAAAACTCAAAATCCTACAGTGTTCTTTCAGTGCAACAGATCAGATATAAAATTAGCTAATCAGAGTTAAGAACCAAAAAGCTATTAAAAACTGCAGAGTTTACCTCATAATATTGGAGGCATCTTCAGCATCTGGGTCAGCGCAGTATTTATTGGCAAGGATTAGGCACGCGTCTGCTGACTCTATCTGAGACACCAAAGAAAAAGGAAACATATAAAGCAACTTCTCTTTCCAGCTCTTCTTTCCTCATAAGCTATCAGGGAATCCAGCACTGGCTGCATGAGTGTGAGTGTCAGTTCTCAATACTGCTAATTAAAAACGTTTCTAGGCTGACATGAGTTCATGCCAGTGATTATGACCATTCTCACGGACACAGAGAATTTCTTGAAATTTGCTTACGATGATCAGAGCAGCTCAGCAGTTCAATTGACGACTCTTACTTTGTATCAGCTCGACCACAAAGGCAGTAATGTTAATCTTTTGTAACCAGATACTGGAATTTGGACTTCTAAATTCATGGGAAGTTCCTGTTACATCAGTACAGTCCTCTCACAAGTCCTGCAGCTTTGTTTGGGAATTTAAGTGCCTTCCTATTCAAGACAGGAAGAGGTGGCTGAACTGATGTAGAATATGAGCACCAGATATAGAAAGCAAGAGGAGGAAAACTGCTCTATTCACAGCACCTCTAGATTCACACAAACCTGAGCTTTACAGAACTCAAAGCAGATGACAAAAGTATTTTCCAGTGTATACAACCAAATATCAACACAAAGAAGGGTGGAATACAGAAGATAAAATAAGAACACGCGATTTTATGGTCATAATTAGAACATGCTCTGATGAACTGAAACAGTGTGCATTGGGCTACAAAAATCTTAAGCAATTTCCGTGGTCAAAATGGACAAAAAACACGATTAGTACTCCAGAAAGTGTTAATACCACTGTACTAAAATATTCTTGGCTTAAGTAATCAATTTACATTCCATTGGGGAGAAAAGAAACAAAAAAGTTAACAATGTATGTGACAACTTGCTTTTTTTTTAATTTTCTTTTTTTTTTAAAGCTTCATGCTTTAAGAGAATGAAATAGTTTACTATTTAGAAAGTCTAAAAAATAAATATCTAAATAAGCAAAACTATCTCATTTAATCTCCCAAAAATCTCAGATTTTTCTTTAAGGACTCTAGACAACAGAAAAGGGGTTTGGAGGGTGAAAAAAAAAAATTTAATTGTTCTGATAAGATAACAGCATTTTAAGCAATTACTGTAAGACAATATCTTGCTATATCAAACATTAATGTAAAACACACTTTTGAGAAACACCAATGAAAAATTCATAAAGAGTTGAATGGAATGGCAGACAATGTATCTTAAGTCACTGCTGCTGCAGCTTTGAAGATCTAAGATATGGGTAAAAAAGGTTTACCAGGATAGATATAATTTATTGCTTAAGATAATAGAGATGGAAAAACACTCTTTTGGGGTTACATGAAGGGCTTTAGCAGGATTTTTTCTAAATCATGCAAGGAGTACTTAGAAACAGGTCAAATAGCAGGAGAACAGAACAACAGAGCTGTTACCTTCACTCTTGCCAGGTCATGGGGATTAAGGACTGAACCCTGATAAAATTCCACCTGAGTGAAGTGTCGTTTAAAAAGAGCTTCCAGCTCAAGGTTAGGGGAGATACTGCATTGGAAAGAGGAAGGAAACACAAGAGCAAATGAGAAGTCAGTTTCCATAACTGCTCCATTTCCTGCATTTACAACCCCACCCATTTATTCATTTTAGATATCCAGACTTCTGCTGATTCTTTTTCTGTGGTGTGGAAACAGCTTGCCTTGCTTAAAAGATAAACACTACCTTGCTTTTGTCTGCAGTGCTTCTGGCCCACCTTGTGCTACTCTCCACATCCATCCTGTGTACATTTCCAAGGGATGTGAATCCAGAAGTATGGGTGCAACCATTTGAAAACATCCTCTCCCAGCATTCTACCCAGGAATTACACAGTACCAAAACCATCCTCTGTATGTCCCATCATTCCCACAATGCCTGACTGTGTTGAATAAAACAGCTCAATGCAAGATCACTAAAAATCAGGAAAAGAAAGCAGACAGGGACCCTGTGGCCTGCATGAGCTACAATTAAAACAAACATAATGATGCTGTGACATTCTGTCTCATTTCATTTTGCCAGAAACAAAAGAAAAATTAAATGGATTACAGTCAATTACATAACTGTAATTGACTGTAATCATGTAAATGTAATCATGTAAAATGTGGACCAACATTGTAAATATCTTTTCTGGTGCCACTCATTAAAATAGAAGGGATTTAATAGCTACAGGCACAAACAAGCAGCAAGGTGCTAAACTCATTTCATGTGAATGTGCAGTTTCCTGATTCCTACCACATATTTTCACTGTGGAAATCCTGATCTCAAATTTCCTCTCACAGTCACTTGTTATTACATAGAGAGGGAATGCAAAAAAAAATGATGCAGTTCCTTGAAGATATCATCACTTGTTCAAATTGAAAGGACTAGATGAAAAAATTGTGCAAGTGCTGCTGATTCTTAGTTCTCAGTTTCCACTGCTAAGTCATCACAAATGATTCCTTGACTTTTTAATCATTTTCCTTGACAAAATTGCAGAATTCATTGCTGAATGCAAAAATATTATTTACTTTTAACTTGCAACTCTTCTAAACAGATGCCATTACGGAACAGAAACTATACTGTTTCCTATCATAAGGCTTTTTCTAGCAGTTCCTCCCCTAGGCATAGATATTAGGCATTGTATTATTTATTAAATTATATTAACATACACATCATGTAGAGCCTGCAAGAAACACCAGCCTCATTAAGACACCTTTCCAATTTCTACATCAGAAAAATGCAGGATACTACGTGTGTGTAGGTATGTAACATAATAAAGAGCAGTACTGATTATCACCATGACAAAAAATTCATTTCTATCATCAATAGATTTGTAAAGTATCTGTTATATTAAAACTGATCCTGCACCTACATTTTTCATTTTATAAATACTGTGCAATTTGAAATAAGCGTTTTTTTCCTAGAGAAATCTAGTATGGTGAGGTTTCAGTTTTTGATTTCAGTAGGGTGAAAAGGTATTTTCAGATACCTTAAGTTTATACAACATATATACTTTTCATTAATTTTACTGATGTTGCCAATTTGGTAGTTTCCTTAGAAATATTTACCACTAAAAAAAACTCTGATGTATTTATTTGCATTTCAATATTTTTTATTTCATAATCCAATCCCCACTCCAACTATGCATTTAGCTATGTACCTCACAGACAACACAACTGGATTTGAAGTCTGTCTGCTTGCAACAAATATACTTAGTAGTGGGTTATGGAAAATGCAGGGGAAAAAACTTCTCTCAAGACATAAATAAACATAAATGCAAATATTAATTCTATGGTTTATGGTTTTATGGAGCTTTAAATATTCTGTCTTCCCAGAAGATACAGCTTAACTTAATGAGTTTTAGTAACAGATGACAAGAGCAATGTTGAAAGATTACTCACTTATGCAGAAAGACGATTTCTACATTGACATCGTCCCTATCCTTGTGCAGGAAGTCCTTCAGGAAGTTCGACACACTTTCAAGTGTTATGTGACCACAGACAACTATGTGCCTGTTACAGAAAATACAGAGTTAATCTTGCAAAGAAGGTAAAACAAGCAAGCAAGAAAGCAGGGATGGAAATGATAACTTAGTGAGAAAAAAAAAGCATTAGTCTCTTCATGATGTTTCTCTAGATCCCATTCCACGAAGTCAGAGAAGAAAAACAGCAATTCAAAAAGTTTTTTGCAACTGCAAATGTAGTATATATGTACATGCACTCACCTGTAAAGCCATTTGCCCATGTTGTATTCCACATTTAACAATAAGTAAGATCACTTATATATATGTTTATGCACTGTATTAACCAGTCTCTTTCAAAGTCATATTTCTTCATTTCACACATCTTTCTCGATATCTTTAACTCCTCTAATGAGATTAACTGTTTAAATTTTTGGGTTATGACAGCAAATCTCTCTAAAATGATTTAGTATTTTTCTATAGTTGAAGCAGCACTTTCATGCCAAGGAAGGTAGTGCAAAACTTGCCAATTATAGGCTATAAGCAGCAAAAAAAGAAATCTTTTTCCTACCATAAATTCTAGAAGGATAGTACTTTACAACAAAAAGTCATTGTTTACTATTATCACTTTTCTGGCAGAGCACAGTCTGTTAAACATTTATTTTGAAATATGATAACTCCTTCTACATGAGTACTTAATGACATCACCAGGACTCAAACGCAATTTTAGAAATAACAATATTAAATTTCAATTGTTTCATTTTATTTAACAGGCAAGAAATAGAAGTTTTTAAGAGATTCTGGCCATGCTGGTTTGTATTTAATGTAAGAGTCGATATATGAATGTTCATTGCTGAACTTGCTATTCATAGTTTCTGCTTTTCTTTATTTTTCTTTTTAACCATGAGGTTAAGGTGCAATAAAGGTCCTGGAACTGCAAACACTTAAAAACACAAAAACACAATTCAAAGCTTTCCTGTTTTATGAGATGGTAAGCACAGTATCAGCAAACAAGACATAAAATACATCAGGTCAGCCTTTTTATTTGGGGCGAGGGATTTTGCGGAGGTTTCCTCTGGGAGCTTTGCAACCTGGCAGAGTTTGCAGCAGGCTGGGGAGAGCCATGCCTCCACTGCTCCCACCAGCAGGATGCCCTGTTTCCCTGATGGCCATGTGCCTGGGTTGCCAGAGGTGTACATGTATGACTTAATCCATTGTTATACGTAAAACAGCAATGGAAAACCTCAGAAAGCTTCCAGTTCTGAAGAGATATTTAAAACCTTAGGAGTTTACTTGATGTAAATTCTGAACAGATTGTTTGGTACATTACATTACACTAACTTATAGGGAAGTTCTTTCTGTCTGGTGGTATACAACACTTTTCCTGACTATAAAACCATCTAGCACCAAAAACCCACCAAGTTCCAGGGAAATGATAAACAGAAGCTGAAAATAATAATTTGTATTTCTAATTTTGTCCGTGCACATTTTCTAAGATGACCAATTTTAAACTATAGCTATTACTTTCTTCAAATGTCTACACCTATTACTAATTAAGAAATTGAACTTTCCATCTGGATAGCTTATGCATTGATTTTGATAGCAGAAATAAGTCCTGATTTTAAGGGAAGTCCTTTGTACAGATCCAGTGTTGTTAGCTTTAGATGGGTCTCTTCCTGAAAGCTCTTCTGATACATTGCATTCCTATGGAGAAAACTGATTACCTCCCTGGCTGATTTCACTTAATATGGGTTCTTTTCTGTCATTAATTAGAGTCCATATTTTAAAAGTATGGCTGTGCAACCCAAAATATTGTATTGCAGAAGAAATTATCAAAGTACCAAAATATTACAAGGTAATTCATGTTCTGAGATCCCTCCAAAGGTTATTTGCTGCAAAAAGCTCCTGCTAAAAGCAGATGCAGTTGGGACATTCCTGTTATGACTCTCACTGAGTACAGACTCACAGCAATCAGCTCCAGGGAAAATAAAACATTTGGCTTCCAAAAACCCTTGCATTTGGGTACCAGGACTAAGTGTTTTTTTGAGTGTTAAAAGGCATCTGCACTGTGGTTTCATTTTAAACTCTCATTTTTGGAGTTGGACACAATCTATTCTTCTCTTCCTTGCTACTCTTTTACAGTGCAAGGCAGTGTCCTGAACAGTGACTGCAACAAAACCTCCTAGCTTTCAAAGAGTATTTTCTGAAAAGGTACTTGCATTCATTTTTGGAAGAAAACTCCCACCAAGAAAATCTCCCTTTAACATAAATTATATTTTTGCTTAGAAGTAAAAGAATTTGAAAACAGATTTCCTACTTGCCTATAATGAGTTATTAGGTATATTATTCAAGAAAACCTGAAGAGCTTATAATGTTCCAATCTGTCCTGCATATGATTTGAAGATTTATAACTTCCTCTGTTTGATTCAGTAACCATTGTATTTGCTTTTTAATTTTTTTTTTAAACACCCATTTTTTTCCATGCACTGAAAAAGTAAAGCCAACATAGTGGAGTTGGTTAGTAGAAAGACACTGAATTAAATTCATTTGGTCAACATAAAAATCTAACTTTTTCATTAAGCTTTTCTTTATGAAAAGACTTCAGAACTAATACATTATTATTACTATTATTTATTTATTTATTAATTCTTTAAAAGCAAAAATCTATGAAGTCCCTTGCCATACTGAAAAACATGATTGAAGAATTTAGACATTTTTATCACTGATAGGTAATCAGAAGGACTAAGGTTTATGTTAAGTAGTAGTTGTCATTGGTACACATATCAGATGAGAAACTGGTTTAATATACCAGTGGGAATCTATATTATATGATTGTGATGCTGTAAAAAAAACCTTTCACAAAGAATCAAATCAGGAGTCATATTATATCAACAAAGATAGACTAATCCATCCTCTCCTATATATATTTAGCATTCTCAAAATCAATTTGAGAAATAAAAAAAAAAAAAGAAAATATTTCAAATATGAAGAATTGGCACAGATGTACACAGTTGGTTTCAACTGTGATTCCACATAATTGCAATTCTCTACAGCACCTATTTTTTTCCACTCTAGTATTGACATAATGATCCATTTACTAATAATACTCCAGCTTCCTATAAAGTAAACAAAAATGTTGATAAAACATCCAAAGCTACTAAAAGACAAATTGTTTCAGTAAGGAAAGCACTGAAATGAGCAAAAGTTAAAACATCTAGATTTCTGGCATGAGATAATTGAGAACATACACTGAACCATGTAAATAGCACTGTAAATGAAAACAGATCCACTGTGAATGGGATTCTATAAAAAGGATCTTTTCATGGTTCTTCCTTCAGAGAACACAATACACAAATCTTTTGCCTGTTTATTTTGCAAGAATTATCCATTTTATTGGAACAAGTATAAAGAACCTGAAAAAATTCACTCCAACTGGCCTGTCCTAATAAATCAAAAATAATAAATACAAAATTCTGCTCAGTATTCAGTTGAATACTTTGTGTTCACTTGTCAAGTAACTAAAGGAAGTGTGGTGCATACTGATCTAGGTGCCTCTATAAAATTATGATATTCATATCAAATACATATTCTCAGATCTTTTTGAGCTATTTCTGCTTAGCATTCTGATCATTCCTTCATCTACTGACCATCTAAACTCTTTATATACCAAGAGCAGGCTGCTGTGGTTGAAGCAGGCAGCAGTTTGTAAAGTCTCACAGGTTTTGCTCAAAGAAATTATGGATGTCAGCCATGTTTTCTTATTCAAAAAAGTCAATAAATGTCAACAGAGACAGTATATGTGGTCTGTTTGTTTATCTATTATTGATATGCATTCTTAAACATACCAGTTTACAGTACGTTTCTAGATGCTTGTGCTTTTTGTGATTTACCAAACATTACTCAGGATTCAGATACTTCAGCTCAGAACTCCATGTGTGTGCTTCTGTGTCTCTCTCTTATTTCAATTTAAACTCCCCTCTCAGATTAACTCTGTTTGAGTATTAAGTGCTGTGCAGCCACAATTTGAAGTGTTTCCCTTTCTTTTTCACAGATGACTTGAGCCCAAGGATGATGGTCCTCTAAGGATCTCTTATGTGGCCAATGTGTAAAGCAAAAAACAAATAATTAAACTGGAAGCTAATTTCTCAATCTGATTCTCCCATCAGGCTCTATAAATCTTCTAGTAAAAAGGAGACAAGCAGAAAACATTAAAGGAAAACTGATTGTCAAGCAAGTTTAACATTTTTTCTCCTACAACTGTTTGTTCAAAAGTAGATTTTTATTATTCTCTTTATTCCTGAAGGATTAAAAATCTCAAAAGTGTTGCAGTTCTAATAAGTGTTGGAGACACTAGAATATGTATCAGTATTAAAAATATACAAGCATATGGCCATACTGTCAGAGGATATGTAATGGCAGTATGTGAAAACATATCTCAGGTACCTTTAATTTCTGTAAATTGGACCTGATAGCTTCAACTGTCATCTGTTTTGGAACCAGAGTGTACTTGTACAGCTGCTGTGCTTAATTCTGACAGAAAATATCTGTTCTTTCCACCATGTTCCATGCCTTTGGAACTCTTAAATCATGCTCTTAAATCATGAATAAAAAAAAAGGGATTAGGGAATACCAAGATGCACTCAAAAAGCTCTATTCAGTATATGGTGCACAGTACAGATCAGTGGAACCCTACTGGATCCTACATCAGATTAACACAAATAGGAAATTTTTAATGTCAGGCATTTGAAATTTTCTCTGATGCAAATATTAAGTCACTTTGTGACCAATACAAGAGTGCATTTCAGCTCCTTTAATCCAGGATAAATAGCACACTTCTTTGTTTAAACTGCACATTTCAGCTTTCATCCAAGTCTCTTTGCAATGACTTGCTATCCTACAGGACTCAATCTGGCCTGCTTTGTTTATCTAAACTTTGCTCAGCTACAGCTAAATGAATTTATCTTGCATTTTTATGACCATGATCTAAGGAATTTTACAATGTTTCTCTATAAAGCAAGTTAAATGTTAATATTCTTTCTTTGATGCACACCTCCAAACCAGCAATAATAAAATGAAAGCACAGGGATTTATTTCTTCCAGGGTCTGAATTAGTTAAGAGGTCTCCACTATAGCTTAGAGGATGAATATTGATCCTTTCATTCAGTCTGAATGGCAATATTATTTAGAGTATCTCTACTTTTATGAAAAATATTACAACATTTAGGCATAACACACATCTATCACCAGAAGACAAAAGTGAATAGTTTGCTATAAACAGGAGTAAAAACTGCTGAATAGCATGCACAGGGAGCCCCTACTAGAAAACAGTAAAATGCAGGGGTAACCTACACCTCCAGCATTAGCATCTCACTTGCAAACAGACCTTAATCTACTGTTCTAATCCCTCCACACCCTGGACTTCATTTCTGTAACATTTTGTGTGGCAGATATCACACACACAAGCCATCCTGTTTTTACTTTTGAAACCAACTGAAAGTGTTTTGTATTAAATATGTTGCTTTCCCCCATTATTACTCATTTTCAAATCTCCTTACAGGTTTTCTAAATGCTCAATGAGTCAAAAAATAATGAAATCCATTGTAAGCAATGCAGGAGCTAGGAAAAGATATTCAAATTTTTGAGCATTTTATCCACGAGCAGAGCCAATGCATTTCTTTCCACAGAAATCATCCCAAAATCTCATGACTAATTTTCTGCAACAGAACCTGAGTGAAAGCAAGAAGTTTCTAAAACTTGCTGATCAACTAATCACTTCTGCCATCTCACATTGCACAGCCTGGAACGCCATGGACTGTATAGTTTGTAGAATTTGGTAAATCAGCAGATTTATAAATCAGATTCAGTGTTTCTTGGGTCAAAATTTGAGCAGCAACAACTGCTATTTGATGTCAAATCCAAAAGGGGTTTTTTGAAAGTTTAAGCAGAGAAAAGGAACTTTTACTACTTCAACTAGAAATATAAAATAAGCACTATTATTGTAGGAATGGAATGTGATATGAGACCTCAAATACACATTTTAAAGTCATAATGTTCTAATATGTCACTTCCCACATTGCCTTTCTTACTTTCAAAAGAATGGATATAGTTCAATATGCACACAAAATTGAAAAGAAAAGTTTGTCCTATTTCTTCTATCTGTCAGTCTATTTAACACTCATCAGATTTTCTTTATCGCTAAGTGGAATTTCATTTGAAAAAGTGGGATTAGAAGAATGGCTAGCAGATGGGGAAATAGAGACACCCCTGGGATCATAATGTAATCCATGTCACATTCTCTTATTACATTCTCATCCCACTGAAAAAATAATATCTTACATATTGCATCAAATTATTTAATATAAGAATTTAATGTCACTTTCTTTGGAGCTATGCCTCTCATTACTGCAGCAAATGGACCTTTTCTTTGGTTAAGCCATTTCTTTCTTTCTTTTTTTTTTTTTTCCTAATTTGTAATGAAATTCAAATGTCTAATGAGTCCAATATGGCCTGTCAACTTAAATTATCTGTTTGTCTTTCTGTTTACCATATCTATCTGTCTACAGTTTTTATTTTTCTCTGTGAAGTTAGTTATTGAATCCCATGTTCCCTTCTGGAAGGAATTTCTAACAGATGATTATTTCTGTTGATATGTTGATGATTTGATAATTTATAGCTTGTAAATTTAAGAAACTTGAAGAAATCTCTGGGAAGCAGAGCAGATCATGAGAGAAGAGAAACAGGAGGTTCTAATACCTTATACAGAAAAGGACTGTGATTTCATTAAAATTCATTTTTAATCTTATATATTAACTATAATAATAGTTGCATTATTATATATAATAATATATATCCTCTTGATATAGTATAATATAAATAAATAACATAAATATCCTCTGAATAATTTATTTTTACATCTTTTGAATCTGTAATGAAGTCTAGCATAAACCTGTGCTATGGTGACAAAGTGAGCAGTTTATACAGACACAGCCAGAATCACAGAATGGGTCAGGTTGGAAGGGACCACAGTGGCTCTTCTGGACCAACCTCCCTGCTAAGGCAAGTCACTGCTCTCTCTGCCATACTTATTCATGGAAAGCTGTGTTCTACTTTCTGCTCTCATAAAGACTCTGCATCAGATTTGACAGCATAAAAAAGACAAAAAATTTGCATAAAAAAGACAAAAAAATGTAGTCCATGGAATCAGAAGTCATTAATTCAACATGAAGACTGAAAAAAAATCAGTAAATTATCCAGGCTGAATTTATCAGTTTACAAATGTTCTTTCCATATGCTTTCTAGAGCTTTGTGCACACTGATTTACAGTAAGTTAATATCTTCAACTGGAAAATATTTCACAGAATTCAAATCCAGTCGGATAGTATGCATACACAAATACAGAAATGGAACAAGAACAATCTTGATTCAAAAGTAAATTCGTAAATAAAGAATAAAATTTTAATTATGAATTAGTAGAGGTAAAATGTATCTGGATCTTTAACCACACCACATACCACACCTCAGTAATATGAATATTATAAACAAATAAACAAAATAAACTTGTGGGGGTTTTTTTCTCCCAGATGATCTTTTAAGTCCTATTTTGGCTGGAACCAAATGTGTAAGTTCCAAAACATCACAAAAATAGTGCTATAGCATAAATCCACTTATCCAAATCCAAGACTTTCTTGGAAAAAAAAAGCCTTACTTCAAAATAATTAAAGCCTGAATATTACAGAAAAGCAGGTAATTACAGCACTTTAGAAATCCATCCAAAGTGATCAATGACCCTTCCAGCCTTCCAGAGGTACAAATTCATGAACAAACCTGCAGGCTTAGTGTTCTATTCTAAAACCAGCTATGGTGACAGAGTGGCAGGTACCTTTTCATCCTTTTATGGTACTTCACTTTAGAAACATCAATTTAAAATGATCCTTTGAATATTAGCTCATGAATTCTACAAATAATTAGAGAAAAACCCTAAACAAGGTCAAATTAAAAGCTTTAAAAAAGAAGAGCTAAATGGAGACAGGGTGTAAGGAAGCATGTGTGTTTTGTTTCGTTGTTGGGACTTTTTGGTTGCTCGGCTGTTTATTTTGTGCCAAAAAAAATTTGATTGTAATATTGCCAAACTCTTTACTCATCATTAAATATGTACATTTGTCCTCAGTTACATTTTGTATAGATATATTGGTATAGATATTTTGGTATAAACACAACAGTAAGAACTGCTGTTTATTTTACAGCTGAAGATGAAACTTCAATCAAAGACCATAAAGAAATTCCTGTTCCTTAGATGTCTGCTTACAATAATATTACAAAGCAGGAATTATATATAATTCAATTTAAAATCTAAAAATTTCCCTGTGGACTTTCACAACTAAATGAACCTATTATCTAGTAAGTTTAACCAGTGATAACTGCATATTGTCTACAAATTACTTTTGTTTCCAAAGTTTATATATGTATGGGTCTAATCTAAGACAAAAATAAGGTTCTTTATTATGCAAAATGAATCCTATATAGGATATCCTATGGCTGAAAAGCAAAATGAAATGTGAGATCAAACTTGGTGTGTTGGTTATTTCTCTTCTTTAATTAGTGAAGTTTGTATCAATAATTCTTATGTGTACATTCTAGTTCCTTTATAGTCACTGTTCTGTGCGAGGCTCTCCATAGTATTGAAGTCACTTAGTGCAAAACTCAAAACATACATAATCATACACTGCTTTTAATTTCTGACCTAAATGTTTAATAATCATGTTATTACACACACAGAGTTTAGGAGGCAGCATGTTGTGCTGTTTCCTGGCTTGGTTGCTAGCTGGGGTTAAGCTATGACAACGTTTAACATATACACAGATGCTACAAAGCAGATTCCACGTATTTATCTGTTTTGGACAGAGTTAAAAAACTACACACATTTGCTGTTTTAAGGGCTGAAACTATACCTTTCACCAAAATTCAGCTGTTTTCATATTGGAAAGGTATTTAATTTTATCTGGAAACTTTCTGACATTGGAAATAGAACGACTGTAGTTTCTCATTATTTTTGCTGCCAGAATCTATGCTTGGTTGCTCAACTAAAGACCTTATACTGCTAATTACTACCACATGCCCATATCCCAAGCAAAGGAAAACTTATTGGTTCTGACAATCCATTCTCTCAACACTGAATTCCAAATGAAAACTTCAATTTTGGCCAAACATAACATTTCATCAATCTTGTTCTACTGACTGCAAAAGCAACATCAAACAAGGGGTGCTAATGGCTTTTTACTGTGCAGTTCCCAAGCTTTAGATTCTCTGATGAAAGACCCACATGAACAAAGGACATCTTTAAACTACTTAGTAATTCATAATTGAACCAGAAAACAATGCATAAAGTAAATTGAACAGTTTGTACGCTGATGACAGAGTTGAGTTTCAAGCAACAAATTACATGAGCAGTAGAGATCAGCAGAGAAAGCACTGACAACAGAGTGAGATAAAACCAGACAGTGCACATAAAGAAAGACAAAAACGAACAATGGAAAAATAAAATTAAGCATGCCCCAAAGCCAGCAGAAGCCTGTAATCTGAGGTTGAGCTTTTCAGGATGTGAGGTTCTGACTGAAGATCAGGTCCAAACTGAGAGACATCTGAGCAATGCTGGGTACTAGTGACAATGTAGAAGGGGAGGGACGAACTGTGTGTAAAACAGGCTTTAAACACATTCCCCTCTGCTGTAACTCCGTTGGAGATTTGAAAACAGAGGGATATGTTCTAAGTTTGAAAAGCTTCTCTTTGAGAAAACAGTGAATATAAATATGAATGGCCTCTGTCACGATAAATATTTTGGGAAATTAACAGTACTACTCACTCCCAGAAATAAATCAAGGCAAGTTTGCCTAGGTAAGAGATGCAAGTTTCCAATATCAGTGTTTAGAGTTTACCTTAGACATTTGAGGGTATCTCAATAAATGCATGTATTGAAGTTTACTGTCTAATGAACAGAAACTAGCATAAATTATATCTAATCTCAAAATTTTGATTTATCTACACAGTGATATAAAACAGTACTCTAGAATTAGCTCTGTGGGACATTTACAGTCTTTCTGCTACACAGAGAGGAGAAATAACCTGATAAAACCATAATGCACTTCAACAAAATGTTGCATGGGTGATGATTTGAAAGGAACAAAGTTAAAAATTATCTTCTTAAAGTAAGAAGAGGGACAATTCATTAGATAAATTTCTTGCAGTACCTTATTTTTATCATATGAAAAGGGCTCTCTATATGACTAGGCTTTCAGGGCAAATACACTCTACCAGTGGATGTCACAGATGTATGTAATGAAATGAAGGATGGCAACACTAAAGGTGATATTGTGCTGTGTCGCACCATATCGCCAAGGACATCTAGCTCAGTAAAGGCCATATCCCAGCACGTCCAGGAGCTGGGAATGCCAGAAAGGGCTAGTTTTAACTTGGTCAAGAAAACGAGCACGCTTTCAATAGAAACGTAATGAGGTAATGTGGTCCAATAAAACTTAACCTTTGTCAGCAGGTAAAAGTAGTAGGTTTGGTGTTTTACCATACTATTTTGATATTAAGGCTACTGCCCGTTCTTCTTCAGATATTCTCAGTGTGGTACAGGGAAGAGAATTGCTTTAAAATCCCTGGTCACAGATTCTAAACTCAAGAGAGTTTGCAATATCCATGAAAAGTCAAAAAAAAAGTTGCATGAGGTCTGAATCTGCTGGTTGAACTTTGAGAAACAGAGCTGTTAGGCTTCTGACACGGTCAGTCCAACAGAACAAACTGGTCAATATATAATTCCTGTTTTGCATCCAGTAAAACAATGTTTTGTGAAGAACTGAGTTGTCTGAAAATCATGTGAATTACCATTGTCGCTTGGGTAAGATATAAACCTTTCTGATGCCCAAAATGGTGAAGTGACAACTCATCCTAGCTGCAGAAGTTAAGTGCATGTGTAACAGCAGCACTCTTCACAAGGTATGTCAGTGTACTCTGTGCGGGATCCAGGTTCTCTTGAAGTAGGGACAAAATGTTGTGACTTGTACCATAGCACAGCCCAGGTCTCTAATCATAGTGTGACAACTCTCCAGTGGTAACATCTGATGTCAAAGAATACAGCCTTGTAAGCTGTGAGTCAGCTATTACCACCTTCAGGGGCTCTTTAGAGTCCCACAAACCACACCTGGTCTTTTTGGACTTACTTTCTGCCTCGGGTTGAGTTAAAAGTTCCGCCGTATTTCTTCCGATTAAGGATGAGAGCAGCAATTTCTGGCACGTAGCGAGCAAACATTGCCTACATGCATGAAACAAAAACACAAAAAAAAAAAAAAGAAAATGGCATGCAGAGAGTGTTCTACTGCAGCAGAGGCAGCAGAGCCTCTTGGGATACTTACTTTCTTCCACTAACCGCACTATAGGAACCACCATATTTCTTGCGGTTTCCTATTAACTCTATGATTTCAGGGACGTAGCTGGCAAACATGGCCTAAGAAGAAGATAGGAGACAGAAGAAAAGACTAAAAAGAGAGGCCAAAGAAAGGGGGATGATGAATATTTTCAGAAGATATATATTTTTAAGATCTGAAAATGCAAAAGAAAATTAGATCTATGCAGTTGTTTAAAAAGAAAATTTAAAAAAAAAAAATGAAAAAGTTCTTATCAAACAAAACAAGAAGGCTCAATGTAAAAGTTTGTCTTGGAGAAGGTATACATCTTATAAACAAAGAAAATGGTCAAAACAGAAAAAAATGGACATGTAAAACAAAACAAGAACAAAATTACTTCAAACTGGTATCTAATCACAAAAAACAGTTATGTCTATTTCTTCCTGAAGAGGGGAGGGGGAAAAAAACCTATCCAAGCCCCATTGCAAAAAAAAAACAAAGCCAAGTATTACTGTTACATTTCTGTTTTAAAATACAGACTCTTCCCCCCCATGGTAAGAATTTAAAAGAAGACAAAAACAAGAGGAAATCAGGGGTTATTTCCCCATCAAGAAACAAAAAAATCACCCCCCCCCACCCTCCCAAAAAAAAAACTTTTCCAAAAGTTCTTGGGTTTAGAAGGATTGGAATAACATGTGATAGAAAAAAAGGTTTTGAGGAGAAAATAAAAATTATTGTGCCATGTTTTGTCCAACAAACAGTTTCCTTGTGGCTGGATACTTCGAAGAGCTACTGCCATTTGACATGCCAATGAACAGAGATGGGAATGCATATATGTAATGCCCATACATATCTGTGTGTGTCTCATATATGGCATTCATAACGTTGGTTACATACATACCACCTCTGTGAGATGTATGTATACGTGATATCAGTGGAGGAGGGTAAAGTAACAATATACATATCTGTGTATGGGAACAATTCACATTACGAGTCACCTGCAAAGCATTTACCTCGCACAGCGTAAATACTAAAATTAACTTTGCTGGTTTAGAGAAGGTGGCAAGAGGTGTAATAATATTCCTAGCACTGACAGATAATGGAAAAGTTGACGAGACAAATAGCAACTTGGGTGCTATTTACATACAGGGCAAAGAAGACGAGAAATCGCTGATATAAAGGGACACTGGTTATGGTCATGTGATAAATTGTGAGCTAAAATTGTACTACATGACATGAAAGAGAATGTGGTTTGCCACCATCTGGATCAGGCAAGCTGCTCTTTAAGGCAGTCCAAAGCCACAGTGTTTGTTGGAATTCTGGGAAGGAACACAGAAGGGTGGGTAGGACTTCTGAAACCGCAAAGTGCCTTTAAATATCAATAGCAACCTCCAAAAATGCTCTAAATCAATCACTAAGAAGTAGAGGACTACAAATAATACTGTATGTTGAAACATTAAGGCACTTCATGCATTCACATGCATTACTCATTTAAATGGATTAGAAAAATTCTAATTCTGGACTAATACTGGACTAATTTGACAAGCTATTTGCCAAAAATATTTATCTACAGTAAAAAAATGCATATTAAACATATTTTAATGTTTTATAATAAATTTTAATTTACTAATACAGATATTATTGTTTCCTTAATTACAACACTGAGATATACAGGAACAGATTTTAAGTTAGCTGGAGTATTAAGAAGAAAATAAAGAGGAATTTTTACCAGTCCCCCAAGGATGAAGAAGACCATGAAAAGGCGACCAAGGGTTGTTTTTGCATAAACATCTCCGTAGCCAACAGTGGACATTGTAACCATCAGCAAATAAACACATTCCCAATATGTTAGCGGTTGATTATTTTGGAAATTTTCCCATGGATCCCCTGAGTTCTCCACCTACAATGTAGAAGAAAACATATAATGAATTATATTAATTATAATTATCTCTAATTAACCCCAAATTCACTCTACTCATACATGTATGTGCCTCTGTGTGTGTATAGATGTATCATTTGGCATACAACATGAACTCTGAATCCTTTCCTGTATTTTATTTTGATCAAATACAGAACCTGACCCTGTGCCAAATAGAGCACTGCAGTTCTTTTGCCAATACACACAGCCTTGCTACTCAGATAATTTATGGGAAGTATCTTTTCCAGGCACCACTAAATAATGTAACTTACGTAGTTAGGTAAGTTCATTTAATAAAAACGTGTTCAGAATATTTTCAGAGTAAATCTTACTTTTAATGCAATTATACTCCTCAGTTTTGTTTTTGTTTTAAAAGACTCTGTAGCTATTGAAGGCATTACTGGCACCTTTAGTGGTATGTTACTACTTTATCAAAAAGCCAGCCACTGTTGAGACAAAATTATAAATTTTGTGGGAAATTTCAGTGGGAAAGGAGTGGGTCCATTTAATATTTGTTCCACAGTAAAAAGCTGAAGTTTGAGTATTCCTACAGTAGAATAGAAAAGCTTTTGTTAAAAAACAAAGGAAAAAAAAAATCCAAATCCTAGAAAATAGCATTCCCTTGGTCTCTGTGTAATATTTAAGGGGTATTGTGCTCTGCATGTTCAAAAATAGAAAAAGGTATTGTTTCCAGATAGAAGTGCTACATTTGCCGAGAGGAGTGCAAAAGTCCATGAATGATAAATATATCATAAATTCAAACATTCAGAATCCCTGTGCATCTTTAAGGGCGAGCTGAAGAAGCAAGAAAAGGAGGAGTCTGGATTCAATCCTCCGCGGCCGGATGGAGCTGTGTGGAGCCAGCCAAGGGCTCCGGAGTGCCGGGGGATCCTGCGGGGAGATCCCTGGCGAACACCGCCACCTGCTGCCCGGCCCGGCCCGGCCCCTCCGTGCCCCGAGCCGGGCCTGCCCAAAACACCGCCCCAGAGCCGGGCCTGCCCAAAACACCGCCCCAGAGCCCGGGGTGCCCAAAACACCGCCCCAGAGCCCGGGGTGCCCAAAACACCGCCCCAGAGCCCGGGGTGCCCAAAACACCGCCCCAGAGCCCGGGATGCCCAAAACACCGCCCCAGAGCCGGGCATGCCCAAAACACCGCCCCCGAGCCCGGGGTGCCCAAAACACCGCCCCAGAGCCGGGCCTGCCCAAAACACCGCCCCAGAGCCCGGGGTGCCCAAAACACCGCCCCAGAGCCGGGCCTGCCCAAAACACCGCCCCAGAGCCCGGGATGCCCAAAACACCGCCCCAGAGCCCGGGATGCCCAAAACACCGCCCCAGAGCCCGGGGTGCCCAAAACACCGCCCCAGAGCCCGGGGTGCCCAAAACACCGCCCCAGAGCCGGGCCTGCCCAAAACACCGCCCCAGAGCCCGGGGTGCCCAAAACACCGCCCCAGAGCCGGGGAGAGAGAGCAGAACGAGCCCTGGGGAACCGGGGGAGAGCAGAACGAGCCCTGGGGAGCCGGGGCAGAGCAGAACGAGCCCTGAGGAACCGGGGCAGAGCAGAACGAGTCCTGGGGAGCCCGGGGAGAGCAGAACGAGCCCTGGGGAACCGGGGGAGAGCAGAACGAGCCCTGGGGAACCGGGGGAGAGCAGAACGAGCCCTGGGGAGCCGGCACGGCTGCACTGCAGAGCCCTGATGGGGACGGCAAAAGCAGCTCAGAGAGCCCCAGCTCCGCCGGGGAAGCTCAACCCAGCCCTTGCAGGGGCACTCACCAAATGTATGAACCCAGCTGCTGTCAGCCACGTGCTGATAAATATAGAGCACAGATTCACTAGCTTGATGGAATTACTGGAAATAAACAAAGCAAACAGGAACTTAGACTGGAATTTGTCACACATTTTTTTTTTTTTATAAGTACCTCTATAGAAACTTCATACTTTCGAACCAAGAACCTTATGATTATTTCCCAAAAGAAACTTATCTAAAAAATTTATTCAAAACTTTATGTATAATATGTATTATGTTTCCTTTGAAGAGCTCACATTTCCATAATGTAGAAGAATTTAGACTCCTTCTCAGCTTGAAGAGAAAGTCCCGAGGTATGAGAGCAGAAAGACAAATAGAAACCTTGGCTACATCAGCAGTCAGAAACAAACTAACAGAAACAAATAATGCTTTTTCCCAGGTAATTTGGTTTGCCTTTCAGTACACTCACCTCCTTTTTCACTGATATACACTCAGAATTATTCACATGTAAATACACAAGGAAAATACATGACAAAATTGTGATTCCCAAATTAAAGAACTAAGGTATTTTTCAGCTCCTGTGTGAAGTCCTAGGTATTTTTCATATTATTCTGCTTCCATTAACTCCTATGGACCTCTTTATGGAAAATTCACATGAAATTATAGTATTTAATACTTCACATTTTTCTCAAAAAAAAAGAAAAAAACATAATTTAAACCTACCAAAAACTCTGCAAATATATTTTAGTCACACTGAATAGTATTTTCCCTACTGTAGCAAGAAGTGATTTTTAAGCAAGGACCTCACTCAGTTCAGCAGGAAAATACCGTATTTAAAATCTTCTGGAAGAAATAGAAATAAAACATGCTTCCCCTCTTCTCACAAAAGTCACTGTCCTAAGAAGGATATTCAACAAAAACACGAGGAACTGCTGTCCATGTATGACTGTGTTTAAACAATCTTACTCATTCATGGTTTTGAAAATATTTATAAGACATAACACCTCAGAAAAAAAAAAAAGTACGATTATACTTAAAGCAAAACATTAAAAAATATAAAAATTGGGAAAAATTCACCACCAGTGTTAGCAGTAGTAGTTTTGTGGTAGAATTAATCGATGTCTCTGTTTATAACTATTTTGAGGACAATAAAGATGCATTTTTTTCCGCACAGTATTTGGAAAAGAACCTGCAAAATTAACCAGAACAGCTCCTTTACAAGTATTTTTTAAAGTTTCAGTTAGTGGACATAGGGGGTACAAGAAACAGAATATGACTGGGTAATATGTCAGATGATGAAATGAATACTATACTCAATATATCAGCAGCCTTGTCATTAGTGTTCACCAACAGTCACACATTCCCTATTGCTCTCCCTCTTAAACTATGGTTAAGTCCCTATTTTCTTAGTGATAATGTTCATTTGTAGCATAGGACCCTAAGCAATGGGTTCCTAGATGAAACAAAATCATAGGAGTGATGCTGATGCAGTGCTCCATTATGAAAGGCTGAGCATCATCCTTCACCTGAACTTAGAAAACAAGATGTTCCTGACAAAAAAAAAATAAAAATAAAGTGTCTGTTGGTCTCTTCATATTACTGTATTACCCATTAATAGTAACTATTTACATTACCTGTTTGATACATTTCATTTTTGGACGTTTATTAAACACTGTACCTTGTCTGTCCTCTGTGAAATACTCCCTGTGTTTCTGCCAGAGTCTAAATATAGATGAAGGATTAGTCATAAACATTTTCCCCCTCTTTAAGCTCTTTCCAACATCTGTGCAAAATCCCTTACTGTGAGCCCTGCCTAAGCCTCTGCAGTTTTTTTTAGAAAATATTAGAAAACAATGAAGGAGAGAAATTTTTCAACTGAAAACAGTAGAATTCAATTTCATGAAACATGGGACAAAAATCTTAAATACATTTAATTTCAAATTAGGGAAACAAACGGGTCCTTGGCAGAGTACAGTCTTTTAAGTGCCACTGTAAAATTTTGTGTAGTCTTACAAGATCTTTTCAAATATATTTAGCTTTTATTTCAGGCATTCTAATAATCACCTAACACTTTGTTAGTCTCTTTACTGACTGTGTTTTTGCATTGTGCAGCTTCTTTCATTTGATTTCACTTTTTGGAATGGCCCTTCTGCTCACTGTGAAAATAAATTACTTTCCTTTAATCCTCATATCTAAGTCAATAATTCCAGGAGTAATTTTCATTTATACAGTAAATATTTTTCTTTACTGGAGAAAAGAGAAAAGGAGGAGAAAAGTATACCCAACCAGTGCCCAGTATACCCAACCAGTTTCTCATCTTCTCAGTTGTTGAGTGTTATTAATGCCAAATGCACTGGAATGCCTAGGTTAAAATTCGTTCCATACCTTTTTCATATAAATACAGATCACCTAAAAATGGAGAACACTTTCCTATTGCTGAATTTTTAAGTAATAAGAAGTACTTTTTTTTCCCCTACTATAATTTCACAGCTAGTAATAATACACTGAATTTACTATCCAAATCCAACAATTCAAGTTCTGTCATTGGTTCTTTGACTTGATGTTCATAAAAATCCTAAAATGTTGAAAATTTCAATAAAATCTTAAAAAGTGGACTGAAAAACATTCTAATATCTTAATTCTAGAAGATTTTTAACCATCCTTGAGCAAAATAATACTGCAGTAGTGGGCCAAAAGCATACAATACAGTATGTTAAAGTAATAATAATGGTTTAAGGGCACAGTATGTAACTGATATAACTGACTGAATTTAGTAAAGTAAATTTTACTTAAATAACACTAGATTTATTGAGACTATTGGTTTAACTGCTCTAACTTGTACAAAATATTTTGAGATCCTCCATTAATCACAAGGGCTCAGCATGCTTTATTTTTTTAGGAAGCAAAATAATTCAGAACCAGAGCTCTCAATTAATGAGTATTCTTGTACTGTAATAGGAGATGTGTGTGCAACACATGAGCTGCAGTTCTGATGGTGCTTCAGAACACACTGAAAATACAAAAATTTCTCATTGAAGGTTGCAGTACCAGTTAGAAACTAATTTTCTAGCTTGTTGCTTTCTATAAACTAAACTCATGCAAGACATTAAAAGAAACCCCAAGCAGTCACACATCAAATTTATGTCAGGTGTAACTAGAAACTTTTCTAAAACAAATTTCATTCTGTTAATTTGTTTTAATTTGACACATCCACAAAACAAAACAAAAAAACAAACAAACAAAAAAAGACGTTTTCGGAACATTGATGATGTTTTTCATTGATGATGATGATTTAGTTCATTTCAGGTTATTAAGACAAAAAAGAGAGCAGACGTGACTTTCTGTTGCATTACCAGGAACAAGGAGAGACATAAAAACCTGTTTTGAGGTGGTGACAATTTTTCATTCAAATAAATGATGTTAGTGATGAATTGCTAGGAATGAATTAACTGGCTAAACTGAAACACTCATATAAGAAAGTTTTGCTCTACAGGCTTTCACTAATTAACATTTGAGGTTTATAGATATTTTGGCACCCGTATAAACAATTACAGAGATGATGGTATCTAACATAAGAGTAAATTCTGCACCAGAGAAAGGCCATTTCAATGAATTGGTCAATCTTAAATAAACCAGCTCTGAATGTGTACCTTGAATGTGATTAAATGCACATTTATGGATCTGGAATTTCCCAAATCCCCCACTGATGAAGGGGATATGAGCTTTTATCCAGAATCCTTTGACTTTATGGGGTTTCTCCACTTACAGCAACTTATTATGGCAGGGTTGTTCTGTATGTTAAATCTTATTCTCCTTTTCCATGCTGAGCATTCTCAGCTATGGAGCTTCACCTTGCATTCTTTGATGTCTTTGTTTGACCAGAACTGGCTTCCTTCCAGCAACACAACTAGGGACAGACAGTGTGAGTGTTTTACAGCACAGAGAATAGTTTCAAGGTTAAGGGTTGAAGAAACAGCTGTTTACTGTGAGTGTGTACAAATTCCCATTGCTACAAATTATCACAGCAAGAAATGGATTTATCTGCATATAAAGCCCTCACACATCTACAGCAACAGGTGCAGGGAGGAGAGGTTTTCAAAATGGAACTGATTTTACAGTAATTAGTGGAAGCTGGGTTCAATTCTTCCCCTGGAGAATTTTAGAGAATGATGAAAAACAGTATGTCTTCAACTGCAAAGCATGGGGAGGTTTCTCTTAATTTCCTTCAAAATGATCTTTTGTCCAAAATTGTGCTTTTCCTGCACAACTTTCATGTATTAATAGGCCAAAGAACCAGTAAGCCAGAAGGTTAATTGGAGTATTTTAATTATTATATGGAAGAAATACTAAGGATAATGAACACAATATAAAGAGGCTCAGTGTAATTTTTAATGTTTTTGATGTGAAAAACGATGCTCAGTACAAAAAAAACTGGAAGAGCCACAATGAGAATTTCTCAAAATACCTTTTAACTATATTCTTTTGAATGAGTTTTGATTTCAGTTTTTTCAAGAGAGAAGAACATGGACTGCTTATATGGAAAGAAAAAATGTTTAATCAATTCAAAGCTATGTAATTCATTCTGCTTAGAATTTATCAACACATAACCTTGCTCAATATTTCAAATATAACAATGCATCAATTAAAATGATCATATAGCAAAAGCTGCTGTCACTGACAAATCAGTAATGAGCAGAAAAGGGTTTAAAGAACAGATAACAAGCAAGTTTTTTTTTCCAGAAAATAAAATAATATATTACTAAGGCCCCAAATCTAAGCCATTTACATTCTGTCACCAATGCAACTAAATCAGCATGTAAGAAAAAGTCTTACCTTGTTTTAAGTATATTCAGAAACTGCAAGATTTCTGAGAACTGTATCAGTCTAAGGGCTCTTAAAAACCTTAAACCTGCAGTAAAAGAAAATGGTTATAGTAAAGGACAATTCAAATTGTAACAGCATATTAAAGTGACAGCAATCAATTAAATCAACATAGATAACATACAAAAAGTCAAATACCTTTGAAATGTTCTTCCATTTTTAATAGTGCAAGGATCCTTAACAAGTATGTTTCAAATTGTTTTAAATTTATTTCCCTAATAACAGATTTATCCTACCAGAAAGCCTTACTTTATATAGGAAACAATGGGAGGAGACACACAGGCTGAAAGCTAAGGGGGAAAAACCTCACTGAGGTTTCTGTTGGGAGCTGCAGTGCACATGTCCTCCTCTTTCAGGCTGTCAAAGATACAGGCAGGTCTGAAACATCTCAGTCCTCCAAGCTCCAGTGTTGCTTAGTGAGAAATAACAGATCATGGGCAAGAGATCTGATAACCTGGATAAAGCATACTGTATATGCCTGATTAAATTTGGTAAATCTTAATGACGTAAAATCTTTCATAGCAATAATGCTCCCTATGGCCACTCTAATTTCAAAAAACTCAAGCAGGAAAACAGAGAAATTGTACTTTTTCTCTTAAAAATGACAAATTTATTATAATTCTTACCATCAGCCTATAACTATAGGAATACATTACATAGCAACTATTTTTTTAAAAGTATTTTTACAATGAAATAGCATTTTTATGTTGAAATCAGATTGCGTGCACAGCAATTCCCAGATAACTACAAAGTCAGTGAGACAAAGAGAGTGTGTGCAAGAGAAACTAATCAAGAAGATTAAGGGCTTAAATTATTAAAATAGTCTTATGCTGATAGTAAGTGATTTGGCTGCAGATCTTTGGCATATGAATAAAAGTACACTCTGTACTGTACATATGCACAGCTTATAAAATTAAAGTAAAGCTTGAAGGATAATTTTTATTAGAGAGTACAGGAGCTACATAAAAGTTGTGTAACATGGTATTTCAGCTGTTACAGGAAGGTCTAGAGCAGCTTCATCTAATACATTCTCTTTATTGACATCTATTTTACCCAACTCCGATGCAACAGCCTACTTTTTATTTCTAGAAACTTAAGGAAATACTGACCCTGGCAAACATAAAAACCTGGTCACAACTTTCATCATCTCACTGGAGTAAGAGGTTCCCCTCAAGCACAAAGGTGCACGTGGCAAGATGTGTTTAAAACAAGAAGTTTGTCCTTCAATATTCTTGGAAAGTTGTTAAATAAAATATTTGTTCTTATATTTTGCCTTGTTAAGACTCCTAAGTAGTGCTAAAGTACACTCCTGTACTTTATATGGATATAAAGTTTCTTTTTAATTACCAACTGTGGGGAACTCTGAAAATTAATCACAACTTGCTAAATGGATTCAAGGACCTAAATGAAAAGCAATAAAATGAAGCTTAATAATACTAAATGTCAGATCCACTTGCAATTTGAGAATGATAACTTTGTATCATATTGATGAAACTGTGGGAGACACACCCCTCTGTTCCAATTCCAGTAGTTACCACAGTTACTACTCCTTTTGAAAAGAATATGGTTAGATAGGGAAGGACCAGATCCTTACTAGCAATCACAAATTTTCCAGCTTCTTCCTCCAGCTGCTTTCCTCACTCTGCTTCCTGTGAACTTTTATGAAAAATGGCTGGAGTGAAAAAAAAATCCTGCCTCAAATGTTTTGCACTGCATCTGAAGCTAATGATAAGACCAAGTTAACCATTGCTATGTTTCAAAAAGAAACTTGAGAAACATCTAAGTTAGCAATAAAACTTATATCTCCAAACCATTAAGTTACATTTTAATTGCTGAGACATCAAATGATGGAAGAAAAATACTATGCGTTCAATGTATTTTTTGTGGAAGAAGAAAATCCTTACAGGTAAAGTTCTGCATTTTCTGCAGCACACATAATTTTAAAAAACTTTCTGCAGATAATAGAATTAGGTAAAAAAATAAAAAAAAAAATCACCAGAGAGTTTTCTTGGACAGTTTAACTACAAAATAGAGCAGGTCTTCAATTATAAAAGCCAAAGGAATTGTTACATTACAAATTAATTATTTTCAGTATCCTGAAGTTTCCTAGGCACAAAGAGATCTGCTATTATATTCCTATATGTATTTCATTTTATGTGATTTTCACAGAATCATGCAATAGTCTGGGTAGGGAGGAATTTTCAAGGTCATCTTCCTGCGATGAGCAGCTAGATCAGGATGCTCAGAACCCTGTCTGGTCTGACCTTGAATGTTTCCAAGGTTGGGGCACCTACTGCCTCTCTGGGCAACCTGTTCCAGTGTTTCATCATGCTTACTATAAAAATAAAAAAATCCTTATCAGTATTCTAAACAACACTCTATTATAGAGAAACCACTACCCTTTCTTCTATTGTAGCAAGTTCTGTCAAGTCTGCTCCCTTCAGATACTGAAAGGCCACAATAAGGTCTCCCCAAATCCCTCTTTCCTCCAGGCTGAACGTCTCCAATTTTCTCAGCCTTTCCTCACAGACAGGTCTTGCATCCCCTTTTTTGTGCTGAGGACCCAGAGCTGGACACAGTGCTGCAGGTGGGGATCACAAGAATGGAGAGAAGGGTAGAATTCTCTCCCGTGCCCTGCTGCCCACACTGCTTTGATGCAGCCCAGGACACTACTGGCTTCCTGGGCTGCAAATTCCCATTGCTGGCTCACATCCAGCTTTTCATCTACAAGCACTCCCAAACCCTCTGCAGGGACTGCTCTCAATCCCTTCCTCACCCAGCCTGTGCTGACACTGGGGGTGGCCCCAGCCCAGGCACAGGACCTGTGCTTGGCCTTGCTGAGCCTGAGGATGTTCCCACAGAGCCACTTCTCAAACTTGTCCAGGTCCTGCTGGATGGCTTCCCATCCCTCCAGGCACATCAACTGCCCCACTCAGCTGGGGGTTTTCTGCTCACTTGCTGAGGGTGCACTCAAACCCACTGTTGCACAACTGAGATGATGATACCTCTCTCTTTCAGGTCTACCACCGTGCCAAGAATAGAAATGGTTGATGTTTGCTTATGTATCAAAAATAGAAAGCAAAATTCAGTAATAGGAGCACTAACAAAAATTCCTCCTTTCCCAAAGCTGTTTCAGCTACATATACATGTACATATAAATGTGTACAGATCTCTTTTCTTAGCAATATTTAGGAATGTGTTTTATAGAAGTGGAGAAGAGCAATTTATTTTTCTGTGAAATACCTACAAAACTGTTCTACATTTAAATGATATAATCAAGAGTTGAGATAGGGTAAGATTCTTATATATTACAGTGAAGTCCATTCTAATTTCATGGACCCTGTCTGGTAAAGTTAACTGTAAACTGCTAAACAGAATGCTCAAGAAGCACTTGCTACTTTCTCTCCATCAAGTAACTTATCCTTTTCTAGGCAAAGAGTGTTACGTTGTAATTTTCTTACAGAATCTGACTAGAATAAGATCTAATCCGCTATACTAAAAATTATTAAAAAAAAAAAAAAAGTACCAGATTATTTAGTTTATCCAGAAAATCTCTCTAATAAGAGAAAAAACAGATAATATAAAAGAAGGACTTCTTGAGTTTCTCAGTTTCTGCTTCTAAATGGGTGACTAAAATACACTTAGGAATTGGAGTTTATCTCAGCCACAATACCCAGGACAAAGCTAAGATATTCATAGATATCAAGACCAGAATAAACTTTTATGATTATAAACCAGATTACTTAAACAATGAGACAATGTTTTTCAGTCAATAGTTTCTGTCTCTAGTACAACAATCTGAGTTGTAGGTATGATGATTCAAATAAACATACAACTCTACCACAGGATTATTTTCTAACTGGAAAAATTTTTCTTTAGATATTGTGTTGTTTGTGCAGCAAACAGATAATTTTCAAAATTCACTGAAAATGTAAAATATGTGTGTAAAACTATTTCATATCATGGTGTTCAACCTAGAATGTGTAAAAAATCTGTAAAAAATGGTCACTAGGAGAGGCTGCATCGTGCCAAAACCCGCTGAAATCAGCTTTAGAGAAATCAATTATCTGTTCAATAGGAAGCAATATGCAATGCTGAACTACCAGGCTACATCTAGAATACAGCAGGAGTACTTCTTTCCTGACTCTTTACTAAGGAGCCCACAAAATGGATAGATTCTTTAGAAAAGAATAGTGATCCTGACATGGCAAATAAACTATGTGGCAGAAGAAATGCAATTACAGTAGAAAATTATTTTATCTATAAAGATTACAGCAAAGTAAATAGTATTATTTACAGCTTTATATGACTTTACAGGCAATGGGCTATTTTCCTGTCTTTCATACAGTTTTTCCATTGGATTAATATACAGAAGCAACCAGGATTAGTTATAGGCTGTAAACCCCAACCATCCCATCCCCCCCCACCCCCCAAAAAAAAAAGGAAAGGTAACCATTTAAAATCTTTGAAGGGAAAGGAGAGGAAATCATGACAACTATATTTATTTTAATGAGATTCTAATCAATAGAAACAGGAACTGGGATATTTCTTCCTTCAACATGAGACATTCAATCGACAAGAACAGCACCAAGTATTACATTGTTTCTCACCAATGAGACACGTAATCCCTTTCTTACTGCCTTAGGCTGTTTATTTTTTCTCTGATAGACAATTGTAGACCCCAAATTTTGGTGTAAGGGTTCAATATAGAGATTCTGTTTACCACTTCTGTTCCTGAGAAACAATTCACCCATTCATCAGAACAACATCTTCATCAGACTTAAACGGCTACTTCTACCCTAGATTTCATTAAGACTACATAGTTTACTGAAGTCTGAAAAAAAATCCCCAGAATCCACATTTAGGAACCTTTTTTGAGACACAGAATGGAGGGATAATTTTTTATTATTTTGAACATCTTCGAAGTGCAACAGAGTTATCTGAGGTCTTACTCCCTGTAGATAGGCTTGAAAATGAAAGCTCAAAGAAAAAAGACAAGAAGAAATAGAATGGGAGGAAAAGGATGTGTCATTCCTTGGAAGCAACCCAGACAAAATATTTTTATACATTTCTCCACCTCACTTATGCAAGTGGGGAGAACAGCCTTCAGCACAAAAAAAATAAAAAAAAAATAAAAAAAATCAATGTTCTATGACCAAGACAATAAAACCACAATCAAGTTTAGAATCTACATATATTGCTTTCAAAGAATGCTGTATCAAAGATTCATTAATACATCTCTCTGCTGCACACTCCTTCATCTTGCTATTACATCTTTGAAATAATGACAGTAGTTTCAAACAAAATTTCTTGGTAACACCAACACTGCAGAATATTATAATCCATCCTTCAATAAAGACTGGATTATTTGATTCTAGGTGAACAATGAACCCCTTTTCTGGAGAGACAGGAGTACATTGCAGCATGTAAGTCTGGGAAAGAATTCTTTCTACAAAACAACTGAAATACTGCAGTCTTTTTTAAAGTCGAGAAATGAAACAGAACATGTTTTTCACCAGATACAGTAATACTAGCACCAGAGACAGCATAACAAACTACAATTCTGAAGAAGAAGTTGAGTTGGACCTTACCCCAGTATGAGCCGACCCTATAACAAGACACCAAGGAGTTTCGCAAAGTGCGTTGCTCTTCCTTTTCGGGGAGGTTGTGTCCAGGTTTGACACGATATCCATTTTTGAACAATTCTCCGTGAGATTTCTTACGCCTTCTAGTACTTTTGTACGTTTCTGTACGTGTGCCTCCAGAAGGGTTGTGGTAGACTAAAATCTTGCTGGGAATCATGACTGTGTATCTTCAGCTCCAGGAGCACTGAAGTAAGGACTGTGATCCAGTCTTCAGTCACAGCGTTCACTAACAGTGAAGATGGGCATACATCCACCCTTCCTTTTGTTAATTCAGTATCAACACAGAGAGACAGCTCAGAGTTCTTTCTTTAACAGAACTTCTCTCTGGGAGCAGATTTAACTGGACACAGGATTAAGTTCCCCTTTACTGATTGTTATCAAAAATAATTCAATATAATCTCGTCCATTTCCGTTAGCTTGAAACAAACAGAATGAGTTCAAATACAAAACCCAGCTTGATAAAACAGACTAAGAGTACCACAAACTGGATGGGCAAAACAAATCACAGAAGCAGGCAGACAGTGCAGATGCTCCTCTGATCCGTGATGTATTAGAGCTTAAAAACCATCTTCTATCCGGATATTACCACATAAGCTTCTTTCAGATACATCAAAGAACCACACCCATTGATTCAAAACCCACAAACATGATGCTGTTCACTTGGAATGAACAGGTACACTCACAAAGAATATAGTTCTGATAATTCATGTACATAAAGGGAATTGTTTACAGTGTATTAGTTCCTTTGGCAAGTTCACATGTCTGTTTTCCAGTTAAAGCTAGTACGCAGAAGGCAGAGTTCACATAATCAGCCAACTCTTACAGGATTTATCCCAGATGAAATTAAAAAACCTCCAACAAATAAACACAACGACCCTTCCTCCAATCCCAGTTAATGACAGCTACCTTACTGAAGGAAAAAGAATTCAAAACAAAACAATTTAGCCATCAAGCAAGAGCATGAATAATAGAATCCATAATAGAAGCTCTCTCAAGCATACTTGCTCTATGAATAGTCACAAAACTGGAGCTTTTTTCAGTCAACTAACACCTCATTCAATTGGATAAAGCTCTTCAAATTAAAAGTAATCATGATCTTCCATTACATATGATAGATTTTATTCATGAATTTTCCTGCTTTGAGCATAATACACAAACTTCATTGTGAAAAGTATCTTCATTTTGAGGAACATACTTATCATTCCTTTTTCCTTTTTTTTTCCCCTTGTTTTTTGGCCTCAGAAGACCCACAAATATACCAACGCCATCTGGAGTACAATACAAAGCAGACACAAAAATAGGCTGCACCATGTGCTTATATGAAATACACAGGATTTCAAAGCATTTTGGAAATGTTATTAAGGAGTGGACTGCCAAATATACAGGGGATTGTAGTACACACGAATTTCAAATTATAATTTACGTGCAGATAGTGAAACAATTCATTGCATGGAGTCCATTGCATTGGAACCTTTAACACTACATTCTCACAAAAAAGCTGGTTACATTCCCGCCGGTCACAACAGCCAAGTTAGTTGAGTCCATAGGGATGAGTTTTATCTCTGCAAGCTGACAAACATCCGTGATGTACCTGTGAGCACTTGAATCATTCCTCTCAAACTGAAAAGATTTGAACAGAGTAGCACTTAGCTGTGTTACTAAACACATCTCGTACAGCTCAAGCTGAATGCACGTCCCACTTGCTTTCTGCCATACAAGGCAGGCTATTGTCCTTTCCGTATTTCCTCTTGACTAGTATTATAATCTTGTTATTATCCAATTTTAAACCTATCATTAGTGTACTTCATACTTAGTACAGCAAATGTTTGGGTGTAGAATCCATTTACCTTGAAAGCCTGGAATGTCTCTAAAGGAAAACAGGACCAAAGTAATAAATAGCAAGAGCCAAGCTGTTTAGTTTACATAACCTATTATTTTGGTTTTAAAGATTTAACAGTATTCTTTTAACTCCTCAGCTTCCTGGGATAGCCAGAATTTTATCAATTTTCTTTATTTTCAGTCAGTGCATTGCTTAATCTGTTGCATTCATCAAAATTTAAAAACATAAATTAAATGACACAAACTAGGGTCGAACCTAAAATAAACCTGCTAAACAAGTTTCAAAAAAAAGTATATAAATTTTAGCAGCAGCAGGATGATGGCATATTGTGCTGAGAAGTACTCTTCAACATCACAGCCAGCCACACAAAGCTGCTAGTACTACTTTCCTGTGCAGACATTTCTGCTTTCCAAATGAATATATTTTTAGTATTTTGTTCTACAACCTGATTACCCAAGACAGCTCCTTGATTTCAGTGACATTACAGTTCCAGACCATCTATAACATTAATCTATTACTTGGCCTTTTTTTTTTTATATATATATTAGATGTAAAATTAGATTGCAGACAACTGCTCTCTGTAGACTAATTTTTTTTTTCAGTTATCCAAAATAATAACGTTTAGGAATTCTAGCTCAGATGAGCATCTGAGTAAAATTCTGGAGTCAAATTAAGCAAGTGAAGGTGGTGCCATCAGTAGAATATCACTGTTTCCTACCCCTGTGAAGGACACAGTCCTTGGCCTCCTGGTCTGAGGTAGACCTAAAACTCCTAAACCCTGAGTTATCAGCAGTACCTGAAATGTCTGCAGCCTGCTCTGAAGTATTTAATCCAAGCTAATCAACAAACATTCTGTTATAAAGAGCTTTAGAGTGACTTTTAACAACCTATTTTACCTTCAATGATTCCTATCTACTTACAAGTGAAGTCTTTCATATTTTCTACAGAAGCATCCCCTTGAAGGACATCACTCACTCCATGACCCTCCTTGAACTTTTCATAGAAATAGATTTACATACTTATAGAAGTACTGCTATAATTAAATGACAACTTGCTTTCAAAGTCCATCGAAATGTGAAGCTATTAAAGTTAAAAATGCAGGAGAAGAAAGCAAGGCTTGTCAGCAGCTAAGCTCCACTTTACCTTTGGCCATGCAGGAACTTGCTATATCATCTTGAAGAAGAGCAAGGGAAGATTAGATCCTGCCTTGGAAAACCAATGTAGTGGGTAGAAGTGGGTACCAAATTATTGTCCTTTGCTGTGCTTTTGTAGGATACTATTTGCTTACAGTTATGCACAAAAGCACAACCTGCAAAAAACCAGAAAACACAAGGAAATCTGCCAAGGAGAAACCTGCTGTAGAGAAAAATAACTGTGTTATATCCTGTGACTATTCTCCCCTTGAAAATTCATTTTTAATTTAATTTAAAATAAGTGAACACAGAATTTTCCACATGCTACCTTTCCTCTTTTAAATTTCTACTTCTGAAATGAAAATGTAAAAGGCATTTGCTGTACACAAAATGGCCCATCAAATTTTCATTGCTTCTGTTTCAAAAATGGTAAAAGTATTATTCATAGAAAAGAAAAAAGATAACTTGCTGCTTCTGAATATAAAAATTCTACAGGTTGGTCAATAACTACTTTTTATTACAGCTTTGTAGCAATGTCTGTGGATTATGACAAAACCAGAATAATGCTTATTCTGCCAAGAATTTGCCACTCATTAATCTCAGTAAATTATTTAGAAGGTAATGTTACAAACCAGTCCTGAGTTCCTAAGAAAAAATATGTAGCTGCATTATTTATTTTTTTATCTCCTAGTCTCAAAGTCTTAAGCTATTAAACCATTTCCAGAAAGGCTGGCATTAGCAAGAACAAAAAGTCACTTGATGTTGTAAACATTAACTTTCCTGCTTCACACCACTTCAGGCAACAACTATGTCATATTCCATAAACCAAGCACAGATACAGCCAGTAGTAAATGAAAAGCAGATCTTTACATAAAACCAGAAAGTATTAACTTGTAAACATTTTATATTACAAAGGAAGTGTTATCCCACCAAAGTGAGGTTGGTGCCATTTTTAACAAAAGGCTGAAACCATGAAGGGAAGAATAACCACTATTCATATTTACCTAGTAGGTAAAAGAGAGTTAAGAAGGCAAAGAATTTATTCAGGTCTCACTTTTGTATTTTTTTAATCTTACATTTGTGTAATCCTTTCCAGATACTGCAAGTCCATATTTAAAATAGATGGAAAATATGCCCTTTTTAATTATTTAATTTGGGGAGAGAAATATTAATTGTACACTTTACTGATGGTGCAACTAAAACCAAAATGATCCTTCAAATGAAAGGTTACACCTCAGCAAGCTAACCTTGCAAAGAGGCTTGCACAGAAGGTTGGAAATTTGGGGGCTGCTTTCTAAAGTGACCATTACAACCCAAAATGAAGAGACTTCCCTTCCTGAAAATTGACAAGTTAGCATCTTATATAATTTTCCATGGCATTCATCAGGAACAAATTGCAGTAAAATCAGGAATATGCTATTCTGAGAGGCTGTAACCATAGGGCAGAACAAATGATAAGAACAAAGGCAGAGGAAGGGCAAAGGCCAGATCTAAAGCCTGACTCATGCTGCAGGAGGTTGATTTAAAAAAAGACTTTCAATTCTGCCAGTCTTTGCTCCCGTGAGTCACAAGGCACAGGCCATAACTGCCAAAGAAACAATGAGCATACTATGAAATAGGGCTTGAAAAGGAGTCAAGTATTTCACTTCTAATCAACTGGTATGATATAAAGCACCCTATTCAGGAAGCCACTTTAGCCTCTGAGTTCCACAAAGAAATTAGTTAAAGAATGGATATAAGCAGATACATACAGATAAATTAATTATCAGAAATCAGTTATGAAAATGAAACACCACAAAATTCTGTATGAATGTGATTATGATCCAGGTTGAAAAAGCTTTAATTCCATTCTCTGACCAGATGGATGACAAATATTCAGAAAATATTTATGTTTGTCCTGATGAAGCAATAGCCTTTTACTTAGTATACAGAATGATTCCTTGCACATTGTGTAAATTTATACTGTACCAACAATAAACAGAGTATTTCAGACCAGCTGTAGATTAAAAATTCAGTCATAAAATTCCACATAAATCATAGATTATGGTGTTTTAACTGCTTTTTGCAAACACAGCTGTTGCATAGTTCCATACCCCACATTTAAGCATTCCTTATTTCACCCCAATGCAGTACTGAAAAATAATCTTCACCTCTTCAGTACTGCATCATGTTTAAATACAAGGTCTGAGAACTGCAAGTGTCAATTCATCACTAAAACTGAGTCAAGAATAAAACCAGTAAAGGAAGTAGCATTTAAAACTCTTTTCTTCAAATTCACATCAGATAGGAAAATCTGTGATCTACCTACTGAGAAGAAAATTCTCACATTTTCAAGTGTACAGAAATGCTTTCCCTTAAAAGCCAATGTTACCCAATAAATAAGAGAAGACAGTGAAATTTCTATGCACTATCAGAGTAGATTAGAGTCAGTACCTAGTAAAGTAGGTGTCTGAAATTTTCCTAGAAGAGCCTATTCCTCAAATCTATGTATCATTGGCTATTTTCCACTGAATGCAGCATATTTCTTACAGGATCTGCTCCAAATGCAATGATATATAATCTTCTCTAGATTAATTTCCCAGGTAAGAATGAACATGAAAGAATTCAGATGATATTTCCAGATGTCTCTGCTTTTACAGTGCTGCCATCTACACTTTGCCCACAATAGAAAGTGAAACAACACAGAAAAAAACAATTATGGAATTTAACAAATAATAAAAGCCCATACCTTTGATGCTTTTGCTTTACAAAGCATCCCACTGCATTTGAAATTATATTCACAATAATTTACATGTAGAAACTCATATGTTCATTGACTGCCACACCACCATGACATATATTGCCTGCATACTAGCCACTATGAAAATTACTTTTTCTTCAGAGTTAGCATTGTCCCAACCACATACTGGTCATTAAGAAACACTTCATTAACTATGATTTAATAAGTATCTAAATTTGAAATAATTAAATTGCATTAAAGTATATTTAAATTATATATCTACAATACAAATTTTAATATTTATTTATAAAATACATTTATTTACTTACATAATTAACTAATCACTTGTGTTCATAATTAAAAATTGAACTTTTACACCTATTACTTACAGCAGCCTTAATATACATCAGTAAGAACCCCTTCAGGATTTAGGAGTTTTGGCATCAGGGAGGATGAGTGTTGAATGGGAAAGACTTGCAAAGTTTGCATTAATAATGATAGTGATAATGATAATGATAATGATAATGATAATGATAATGATAATGATAATGATAATAATAATAATAATAATAATAATAACTGTGGAATATATTCAGACCTTATTTTATTTTATATTTAACATATATTTATCCTGCTGTGATTTCTTTCTTCTGCTGTCACAATACTGCAATCATTACATGCTTGAATTTCATGGGCTCCCTTGACTAACTTCAGGGAAAAGCATCCCAGAACAGAATTAAGTAAAATTGAGCAAACTATTAAAATGTGAAAACTTCACTTTCAGCACACAGTCTCACTGCTCTATTTGGCTAGTAATATTCCAGCTAGATCTCAGCAAAATAAGAGTTTTTTCTGGGCTCTGCAGGTATGACCCACACCCCCAAGTGTGGTGTCAGCTGAAATTACTCCCTATGTTCCCTATTCTCCTAAAATGTTCCACACAGTGTGGGGCTGATCAAAGAAAAACAACCAGCAAATTATGAAGACAATGAAGCTGAGAGATATTTTATACTGAGAAGCAGGGTAACTAGCTGATAATGGAGAACTAACAACTGGAGAGTTTTGAGTACCTCAGAAATTTCAAAAGCATTTTGCTCTCAGTCATCTGTGCTTGTAAGGGACTACAACAATTTACTTGTGAGAATGAAGATTACAGTCACTAGATATCCCAACCTTCATAGAAACCTCTTCAAACTGAACTTCACACTTAATATACAACTGATTTGTTTCAGCTAAACATCCACAGTGGTGCTACAATATTACTGTTTTAAATAAAACCAGCACTCCTTGAAGGATAATGCTTAACAAAATGCTGTGTACTAAACCTGTCTATGTAGCACATGTCCATCTGCCTTACTTCATAAAAGTAAGTGATTTTAAAAGATAGCAAAATAATTTCCCTGTATAAATCACCTATAACTGCCACAAGAAAATGGCTTTAAAAAGAAAGCTTTAAACCAGTTTTACTTATGTAGAAGCCCTAATTTTTCTAAGTTTTAACACTGTATTTAAATTAAAAGATTCATTATGCTGGTTTTTTATTTGCCACTTGTTATATACTTACTAGCAATAAACAAATGAAATCATAAAGTTAAATAGGCTGCATTTCCAATATTCAGCTTTTGAATCAAAGTTGCATCTAGGGAGATATCATAGGAAAACCTGCTTCTGGTAAATGCCTCTGCAACTTTGAAGACAAGTTAAGCTTAGATAGCTGAAACCTAAAATATCAAGAAAATGTAATTTTTTTTTCATTTCATATCCCTTTATACATATCAAAGCAGAGAAGATCACTAGATAGCTGTAGAGAAAAATCTTTAATAACTATATACAATCCATAAACACAATGCACTTTTTCAAGAACAATTCAAAACTAAATGCCTGAATGTAACAAAAATGCACTCCCAAGTTTAGTAGCAGCTTCTTTAATACTGCTCCAAATTAATGAGCTCCCTGAGCAGAAGAAACTATCAAAAGCAACAAAAAAGTTTCCAAAGCATGAAGATCCAAAGAGCATGTAAATCCTGGCCTCTGAGAATTTGAGCTTTATTGGCAAGCTTTCTGGAAATCCATTAGGTGAGCCACTGCAGTGCAAGTAGCTATGGAGGAGTCAGTAACTTCAGAGACATTTTTGTGATGCAGAAATATGTCCTTCATTTCATAACTTGCTCTTCTGTGTTTCTATTTTCATTCATGATTTGAGATAGTATGATAATAAACACTGCTGAAGGTGATAACAAGGTTAATGAAGGCTAAATGTCTGCAGGTCAGCAGTGAACCAAGTGCAAGACCTGTATAATGTAAGAATGTAAATACAGAAGTACTAGAGAATGTTAAGCATTCAAAAAATTGATGTGAAACAAGTGGCAAAATGTGACAAGCCATGAAGGATACTGTTCCCTTGACTTAAGTCAATATTGTATGAAACTGCCAGATGGTATAAATATCTCGTAATTCAAAACCTCAGAAAAAGCCTTCAATATTTCAGCTGAAAGAACACTTCCCAAAATTTCCTTTTCTATGTGCTGTCTGATTTTGTATAGCAAAATACCGCAACTGTAAAAACAGAATAGTGGGTAAAGGAACAGATTTTCAGCCATCCAACCATTAATTCTGAAATGTCACATGAGCAGGAAGGTTTAAACTTAACAGATTCACAGAATATTCTGAGATGGAAGGGGCCCACGAGGATCAAGTGCAGCTCTTAGGTAGTCAGCCCATACAGGGACAAACCCCACAACCTTGGTCTTACCAGCAGCAGGCTCTGACCAGCTGCTTTTCTCATATTCATACCTGGAGCACTGAAGCACAAGAAGTCATTTTACCTAATCCCAATGGGGTTTGGGCCTCTCAGGTGATGGCCAGGCAGTGCATGTAAATAACCTTATTAATGAAGTTTCCCCTTTTGAATGCGGAATTATAGCAAGAGTGAAAAATCTTAATCAAATTCTCTCTTATCTTTTCTTAGCTTCATATATATAACGTGGAGTGAAAGAATGGCCAAAAGATAACTGGAAGCATATGAATGATCCAGTTTAAATAAAATGATCCAGTCTCAGGTGAGTACATAAGTTCCATCAGAGCCTTTTGATAATCAGAAAAAAGGCACAAAAGAAGTTTTCCAACTCTCATATGGAATTCTCAACTTCTAATTATTCCAGTGAAAGCCCAACTATCTTTGCATCAATTTATATCAATTCCAGTCTCAACAGGATTTGCTTTTGATTAATTCAGTCTTGCAAAAAAGTCAGGAGGAACACAGATATGCAGTTTGGGGTTTTTAATTACTTAAACTGAATAATGCATCTTTCCTTAATTCGGCATAAACCCAGACTCACGCACCACAGAGCACACTAGACAACTGGTGCTGAATTAATGAGAACTGCATGGACATTGCAGTACATTTGGTCCAGGGCTTAGAAGATAAAATAGTTCCTTTGAGCGGTGTTACAGAAATTAGAAATGCAAAGTGAGTTAAAGATCAAAAACAGTAACCAGAAATCATAGACCTCATGTTAAAAATGCCAAAATATAAACTGTCATGTTCTAGGTATAAGGACTCCTAGTTCTGGATTTATGTTGATATCAATTATATTACTTATAAAGTTGCTTGTAAACAAGCATTCAAAATTCAAAGTTGAGAAGATCCTACTCAGCAACAAACTTACTCAGATTCAAGATATTTAAAAACACAGTCAAAAAAATGAATGAAATGAGTTATCAGGGGAATAACTACTGGACAATGCATAATGACTAGATTGAATGCCTACAAGGAACTACACATATTAGCATACCACCTGGGAGACAAGAAATGAAATTTTATTTTCAATTGGTCATTCAGCTGACATAAGATAAGAAACAGTCAAATTTAAAAAAGAGAAAAAAAAATCTAATCCCTCATATTAACATTAAGATCTCTCATATTACCATTAAGGAAAGTGTGCAAGTCAGTTACACGGTATAGATAGCTCAAGAAATTTTGGAAATCATCTGAGTGATGATAATGTGACACTAGAAGAAGCATTTTTAACTCTCATTCAAGTAAACACAAATGCCAGAAGATAGAATAAGTAATTATGGCTTCCCTCAGCAGTTCCAGGGAACGGGTTCTCTCCTTTTACAGTATTATGCCTGCATTCTATTAAAGACAAAACCCAGCAGTCTGGGTAGCCTTCATTTAAGCAGAATAACTTAATTACAGAGTTAGAAAGACCACTGAAACCATTAGAGAATCCAAGGGCAGTTGTAAAGTAATTAAACTGATAATAAAAAGCAGGATAAAAGGAAACTAGTCTGTTTTTTCACATAATGTCCAGTTATTGAGAACATTTTTAAACTAGGCAGAAAAGGATATAGAGAGAATAAAATTATGTAATATATTTTAAAAATGCAAAATGTTTGGCTATTAAAGGAAATTGCAGTGATTTATTTTTCAGCATAAATCCTTTATACTTGCTATTACTGTCCTGTTATTATCCTAGAGGGGAGTATGACTGAATTAAATATGAGCAAAGTTGAAATCAGTTATTATAAACTGCTTAGAATTTAGCAGTCAATCTACATCATACAGTCAATCTACATACAACAGCATTCTGTGTTTCTCAATCACTAATTTTGGCAGACTATGATCTTCAGCATTTATGGATTGATGTCCAGAAAACACATGACATAGAACATCAACCAATGATGACAACAGATAATCTGGCTACATCAGCTAATGTAAAGTCTAGCTGCTTATGTTCCTTTGTATGAAATTTACATAAAACCAGTTTGGCTTACAGCATGCTTGGTACCTCAAAAACATATACTAAAGAACATTAGTATACCTCTAGAAGTTCTAAATATTATAACCCTGAAAGAATACTAAGAGTGTTTCACTGAAGGGAAGGTTGGTTATATGACAAGGAAATCTAACTAGGAATCCAAATTAAGGTCATTCATATGAAAATACTAAATATGTTTACTGTTCATATAAAAAAAAAAAAAACAAAACCAGTCCAAAATATATTTTTTCAGTTTAAAGACAGCAGAATTCAATAAGAATAAAATGTTTATGGAATATGTTAGCCAACCACAGACTTAGTGCATTGCAAAGACATTTTAATTGCAGTATTGACTAGAAACATGGTGGACATTTCAGTAATGATGGAGAAAAAGCAGAAGTTTCCCATATGTATTTTATTTCATAACTTAGAAAAGACAATCATCTAATGATTGCATACTTGCCTTCCTAATGTGACTAAGGAGAATGCAAATAAACACATCTGTTAAGCCAGACATTTCCAAATCATCATGTCTGGGTAGCTTGCATTCAATAGCTTTTAAAACTCTGTGGGCTACTTAGTGCTGGTTTTAGGCAGGTCTGGTACGTATAGTTTATAGAAGTTCCAGAAAAAAAATCATGTTATTTCCATAATCTTAAAAGAAATAACCATGAGCCATTAATTAATCTCAGACAAAACAAGGAATTCTACTACAAAATAATTAAGTAGTCAAAACAAGTAATTATATTTAAGTACACATTTAGAAAAAGCATCATGTGCCATTTGCTTTTCCATTAAATGAATGTTTGAGTGACAGAGCTATAAATACTGGTGTAATTTACTCAGCATTGCCATGGCACTCATTAAATGGACTAAACCCCAGGGAATCTTAAAATGTATCTCTCAAGTCTTCCCTGGGAGTCCTGTCAGGAATGTGCTCTTGACCTTAAGTTATTTAATATTTCTATTAATATTCTGCCTAATAATGTTAAGCAATTATACCAGAGGATGAAATGCTTGATAATGAAGAGAGTAAGTTAGTGACAAGCAGGGCTTGGAATCCTGTAAAGCAGGATAGCAACAAACTATATGCGTTCATTTATAGGCAACATTTGCTTGTATTTAGCTATAAATTCTGGACTGGATTATTTATTTTCTTCCAGTAAAGATACATTCTTGCTCAGTCAGGTTATAGATGAAAGAGGTCAAATTAGTCCATCCAGCCTGGCAATACAGTAGGAAGCAATTTTTAAAGCAGCTCTGATACTAACTCTCAACAGCTTCTCAAAATTCACAAACTAGCACTACTTTTGGGCTAAGCCTGTCATTCATTCACACATGAAAAAACCAAGATACCCCCCTGCCTGTCACCACTACCCATCAGAGCAGAATAGAAATCAGAATGTTTTTAGGGTCATTTTTCCATGCAATGTTAAGTACCACTCACAGACAGAGACATTCTGCAGTTGATTTAAATGATCCCGTTTGCTTTGAGTTCACAGAGGTAGGGAAGCAAGAACACAGTTTCTATGCATGTCAGAAGACACACACTAATGACATTTGAAACTAGTGCTGTCCCTGTGTTTCTGCTCTGCTCCAGTGTCTTTGGGCTACTTGTTTGACTTCTCAGTGGAGGACAGAGGAGAAGGGTATCATCACAAATGAATGCAACAATATCCATAAAAGTCTGTCATGGATTTTGGCAAATATATATTTATCACAACGTTACCTTCTGGTCTTAATATTGTAGCAACTCAAATGCCTGTTGGGAAGTCAGTATTACTTTAACTGGGGCCCTATCAAAACATACATGCTCTGTGAAACTTGGACTGATTAGGGTGCCTAGAAATAAAGCAAAAATATTGTCTTCACTACAATGCAAATGTAATACAGTCTATTCAGTGACAGATTACTGACAAATCACCAAGCATATTGAGCGTTCAAAACTCTTTTCATTAAATTCATTGATGCCTGTTTGAAGGCATTTGAAGTGTAGAAAGAAATGTTACCATACATAAAAGCAGTATACATGTACATATACATAAAAGTCTTCAAGGAAATTTTGGAGAATTTAGTTTCCATTATATATAAAATAATGCATAATGGAAGTAAAATGTAAAAAAAAATACATCCAAGCTGTATAAAAGATGCTAGGTTTGTAAGAAATATTGTAGAATTTGGATGTGCATTCAAAGATTCCACCAATAGATGGCAGAAATGCACAATGCTTACCAATAAAGTCATTGCAGATGACTGCAAATTTGAGGTGCTAAGCAAAGGAGCTTTGTGACCTGTAGATGTAGCAAAATCCAGTAAATGATTGCAAAGCCAAAGTGGCATTCCTACAACCAAGTTATCAGAGAACTCCATTGTGTCAGTGTAACTAAATTCCATTAAACTATCGAAGTTTTTTCCAGAAGGAATGAAGTGTTCTACAGATTCAAATATGGTTTCAGGCCGAGCTGCTCTGTAGAGATTATGGCAAAGAAAGTTGACACGACATTAAAACAGATGTTGTTTTCATGTACAGATTTTTAACTAAAGCTTCATCTTGAAGAACAATTACTGGATGGGCAGAAGGCTTCACACCATCACCCTAACTATCTTAGTTAGACACATCTGTTTTTTTCCAGAGTCATCTATCTCTCTCCCTGGTGGGAAACCAATTTCATTCTGATTCACCAAGAAAGCTGAATTTCCACCAGAGTTGTTGGAAACACTATTCTCAGACCAGGCACTGATACTGAAACCACAAGTCTCATCCAAAATTAATCGACATGTCTGTAACAGGAGCTGGACAGAATTTGAGCAACCACTGGAAAAAAGGATCCCCTTCCCTAACTGTGTTAATCACCATCTGAAGAGATTTGTTCTCCATGCTTTGCATGTGTCTGTATTTGCATCTGTTGTCTGTCTTCTTTCCTCCACTATCTATCTCAAATTATTTTCTGAAAAAAAAGTCAGCGTCAGCAGCAGCCTAGACTAAAAGGGATGTCAGGGAATAAGGATGAAGAAAAAAATCTTCCTGATAACAGCATTTACAAGGAATCACAGAGTTTCTACCACTTGATATTCTGCACAGTAGAACAGATAAAGCATATGGTCAGGAAAAGGGATTGATTGTTTAAAAGATCTTTATCTTTAATTTCTGTGATTCAATAATGAGATACTATCAAATTAATATATTACATTGCATTAATCTTTGTATTATTATCACAATCTAAGGCTGATTGTTCCTCATTCACGTATTCTTGCAAATGTGGAGGCAAGATCATATTTCTTATGTTAAATTCCCGTCTAACAATACAATCCTGTCAAGGCAACTCAGTCCAATACAGTCGGCTCATAAATTCATTATTTCCTTTTTCATAAGCATTCAAGTACAGGATAAAAGGCATTTCACTTATTTTGAATGGTTTTGCTGTCACAGAAGATGGAATAACAGTTTTAAGTGGTGTGTAAAGTGTTAAGTCTTTACTAAATACAACTGGAAGATATTCACTTGTTGCAGGACTCTCCAGTTTTCAGACTGCAAGCTATCCAGAGGAAAAAAGTTCTAAATCTGAAACTTATGTAGGACACTCAGATTATGATAATTTTGTAGTAAAAAAAAAGAAAAATGTACCATGCCATTATTTCTCCCATTGCAAATTCCTTTCTGTTCAACAATCCTTTTAGCCTACCTTCACTTGGACTGTAAACAAAACATACAAACTCAGCAATGCACTGAAATAATTTGGTTGAAATTCACTGTCAAAATCACCTGTAGATCATTCTTCCCTTGGGAAGGTTCTATCCCCCCTGTATAATTCTGCACCTGGAGAGCTGTCCTACCATTCTTAGAAGGTTTCTTGTACAGAGCTGTGCAAGCAATACATAGGATTTTATAAAGTAGAGATGTAGCTCATGAGTAAGTATCTACACAAATTCTACTGTTTGCAAAACAGTGTTGGAAAAATGTCATGGAGATCTAGATGAAAATGAGCATCCAAAACCACACTGATGTTCATAGTACATCAGTGTATAGTTTCCAAGTCAGAGCATAAGAAATTTTTATACAGCATGATAAAGCACTGTGTATCACTGAATTATTACAGATTTATTAAAAATTTCTTTCCCATCTGTACTTCCCCCAATCTTTCAATAATCTGTAGCTCTTTGCATAGGTCAAATGCATTCTTTTCATGTGCTTCCTTTTCTTATGTTCTCCTCTGCAAGCAAAAATGACACCACAGAAACCTTTTCTGAAGGATTTACCAAATCTAAAAATTTGGTATTTTGCAGGTTTTAAGTGCTGTTTTGCCTTCAGCTTTACTTTAGACATTGATCATAATGACATGAAAACCTTTCAAAAAAGCATAACCTGATCTGTCTTTCAATATCAAATGTTGTCTGCAAACTGGAATCTAGGTGGAAGACTAGATTTGAAATAACATCCTTTATGAATACTGATTGAAAACTTAATTCATATACAGCATTTCAAGATGCAAGAACGTATGTTATGAACAGCTGAATACAAAAGAGTAGCAGGGAAAGGAGAAAGCTTCACATACTAAGAGCTACACAATAGGTGAAAGATGGTATTTCTGAACGAGCATAAGAACAGAAAAAATCTACTGGCTTTCCACTACAGTGGAACATGAACATTCAGAGCACGTGCTCTGCTATGCTTCCCATCTTTCTGTAAGCACTTACTGCTCCAAAGGCAAAGTTTATTATTTATTTAGGATAGTTTGGTTTCTTTAAAATACAGCTGGAACTGTGGGTCTATACTGATACTAGTCAGTCAGCTAAACCAGGACATCTCTTGTAGAACGGGACATTCAGAGAGCCACATGGGGACTTCGATTCTGCTAACTACTTCAATGAACTCATCACAGCTGACTGACATGAATCAACAGTGAAATAAACTGGAAAGACCTTGATGCACAATACATTCCAGATGGTGCATTTTATTTTGGCTCCTAAATGATCTTGAAATCTAAAGCCTACAAAAGAAACCTGCTAAATCATTAAGAAATTCTTAAAATGTGCCAGTGTTGAATGATTTTCACATTGCCTAACCCTAAGCACTCTCTATTTACTCACCTCACTAAAAGACAAACCTCCCTGCTAATCCTACTTACACATGGGGACAACTTTTGCAAAACCCACAACTTATATATTCTGAATACCCCTCAGTAGAAGGATATCTCTCTCAATTACAATATTCATATTGTATTTATACAATATTTATACAAAAGAAAAAGGCAAAGTAGGCATCTAACCTGAAACTAAATAATATGGTCCAAACACCCTACCTTTCCCCCTTCTCACACACTCAGTCCTACCACTGTATTACCTACAAGTATGAGTAAAATATTTGAGCTCTACAGACAGTAAATTTGGCCATCTCTTTCAAAAGTATAAAGGAACACAGTCTCTATTAATACACTTCAATATATTTACTTTAACGATCTTCCATCACAGCTGCTCAAAATACCTTGCTGGTCTAAATTAAAGCTTTGTTAGGAATCCAAACAATTCACATTTTTGAATTAGTGATTGATTTCACTGAGGATGATTTATCAAAAATAAAAATTCCTCTGGAAGCAGGTACAAAGCTAAAACATTGTAAATATGTTACTCCTAAGATGACTACATTAAAAAACATGTCCATTTTTTGCCTCAGCAGGTGATAAATGTCTCAGGATGATTCCATGAGGAAACAGGCAAAGTTTGGCTACAAACAAGAAATCAAGATAAAGCGATGTTGGTGTAATTAAGAGATATGTAAATCTTTTCAACCCTATGAATGCTTAACTCTTCCTGAAAACTGCCATAGAACTTCTAAAATCTATGCAGCAGAAACTGCTAAATGTGCAAATGTTCTCATTATCCCTGTCAGTACTGTTAGTTGGATTGCTGTGTCACCATGAGTCAGTCAATTACGCAGTCGCTTTCATGAAGAGTATTCATTCCAAGTAATTATCTCTGCCTCATTTCCCAGAGTCCGTGGTCTTGCTACTTTCTCATCTCACATTCCCTTTCAATGGATTCTGTGATTCTATTTATCCTCTCAGATAGCCTTCATCTCCAAGCATTTCAATCTCAAAGTTTTTGGGAAATTCGGATATATCACATACAAGAGTGAAAATGCATCCCTTTAATTCACATAATGCAAGGAATCTGAGATTAAGTTATAGCTAACGAAATCAGCAATTTTCTTACAAGGATAAGCATGTTTTTTACTTACATACATTCTTTTTACATTTTATTTCGTATCATAATATGGAACTGTATGACATTTTCCCTTTCAAAAAGCCTTACTTAGTTTTCCACATATGACAGAAGTGATATGTGATAAAGAGAGTAATCATATGAGGATGTGTAGTCATCTTTTCTGGCCATTTTACTGCTTTCATCTCTGGCATGCTAATAGCCATTGATATGGTTATATGGTTTACTGTAGTTATAAGTTTATTGAATCTCTTTGCATAAAACAGAAATTCATCAATTTTTTTTTATATTTGCATTTCTATATTAAGATAAAAATATTGTAAGACTATTGAAGACCTAGTTTATTTTCTTTTCCATATGAAACATTTAAGATAACTATTCTCTTCACTTTTCAGTGACAATGAGTGCCTCTATTTCTGAAGGAATTAAAATTGCCAAACTGTGAGGTTTTATATGTTGTGTAAAGACACATCATTCACAAAGTATGCCATTTTTAGGAAGTTTTCTCTGAATAAAAAAAATAACAAAATTTGACTTTCATTTTTCCTAATGACAGAGCATGTAACACTTGTACAAAAAGCTCCATTTGACACATTATGGACATTTTTTAATTGTGTGTCCTCTCTATTTCTTTTCATATTCCCTTTTAAATGTGCCATACCTTTCCTAATGCATTCCTAGCAGCCCAACAAAATGTTAAGTGTCTAAATGTATCTCCCAAATCAGTTGCTTCAGTGGATTTAAAATTTAGCCACACTGGCTCAAAAAATGCAGTGAGAATATATTGATTTCATTGTTGACAATGATTCATGGCAATTCAGTTCAGTGAATGAACAATCTAGATCACCTGTTCAGGTTTCAAGCTGAGACAAATCAAATTCACGGTTTGATAAGGGCAGCCTCATGCTACACAGCACCTCCAAAATGGAGTTCTCCACCTCTGAGAGTAGGAGATTATATTAATGAGTTGAAAACAAAACAGATATAGTAAGTGCTTTTTCTGACAAAATGCACATTTCTGCTTAAAATTCACTTTGTAAACAACTTTGGTAACATTCTTCTATTTGCACCATGACACAAGATGAAGAAATTCTCCACCAAAATTGCAACACTGAAGTACTTTTGTAAAAAGCATTTTAAAGGTGAAACTACTGTACTTACCAAGCCAACTTCTGTTTAAATATACTGACACAAATACTGGAGGGACCGTGAAGAAATCTACCACTGAGTTAACTTCTAGCCAAAACCATAGCTTGTCATTGGCTGCTATAAACTGGAAAGAAAAAAAAAAAAAAGAAAGAGCAGAAGAGATGAAAGAATCAGATTATTGACATTCTGATTGCAGGTATCTGTTCTAAAATATTAAACTCAAAAGTTAGTGTAGTAACTATGTTTTAGGTCAGTCCAGACAAAACATGTCTCACTAGAAAAAAGTCTGTATTGTGCATTTCTTGATAATCATACTGAGATTAAAATGAAAGGTCTAATTAAAGAGATAGATCATCTACATGATCAGTGGTAATATCTGTGCTAAAATATTTTTTCCATATTTATTGATCACGTATCAGTAATATTAGGAAAGTGTAGGCAATTATAAAGTATTTTGAAATACATCTCCTTTGCTCTAGCACAGCAAATATGCTGGTAGTAGTCTGATCATGTATCTGATGCCCACAGATTTTGACATACAGAGTGGTTTAGAATGAGTCCCTTTACTATCTGTCCAGAGGAGATCAGCAGGATGACTCCTACAAGGCACAGCTCGGGACTGCAGCAGCACTTCAATCTTTTGAAGTGAACCATGGATGTGGTCATTTCTCTCTCCTGAATACAAAATCAGCCCAGGGAAACTGGCAAGCTGAGATACCCAGGGCATCTTGCCTATGTGCTTGAATAAGGTCAAACTATTATTCGCAATTGATTAATAATTAAAAAGTAATGAAAAGATTTGCTTTGTATAAACATTAAATATAAATATAAAAATAAAGGGGAAAAAAACCCCCAGTGTATCATGAAAATACTTGAGTAGTTTTATCTAAATCTTAAAACTTACACATTTCAAAACAATGCATTCAAAACAAAACATATTTTTGCATGAAAGAAGATATTAACTGTGTTTGTTTCAAAGAAAATACGAGCTCTGTTTCAATCACCACACACAACAGCTATACTCCCCTCTGCTACCAAAGACACACTACTTACACGCAAGCCAAAGTAGAGTAGGAAGAACACATTGAAAGCCATGTCGATCTGTAATGTGAAATCTTTGTAGAAATTCTGGCAGGATTCTATTGGGCTATTTGAAAGACAAAGAAATCAGAATAAATTGTCAGTATATGAGTTTCTACTCTGCTGAGAATTGTATGCATCTCATTATAGACCTTGATTCAGAAATCATGTTTCTGTTTTCCAGTCGTTTACAAGATACAAGCAAGCATTTCAAAGGAATTATTTCATTCATTCAGTTAGTCATTCATACAGTGTTTATATTCACCTGTTCAGGTAATATTTGAGAGTTAACATGCAGATACCTTTAGGAGAGGACAAGCAGGAGAAAACCTCAGGATTGCTTAACCCCACATTAACCCTTAAAGAACTGACTTCTTTCTAAAGGAGACACACCTATGATACTTTAGGAAGAAACCTAACAAGCACACAGGTACAGTGAAACATTACACGCTTTTAATTCATGTTATAATATAAAACCTTTAACAAAAAATAGTTGCTTAGGAATACATTACCCATTAGCAACCTGGAGTATTTAGTCTTGTACAATCCCTTGTTTATAAGAAGTTGATTGGATTTTTTTTTTTTCTTTTTCTCACTTCTTTTTTTTTTGTATGGCTATTTAATGTACTTTATGTACAGTACTATGAACTGAGTAGAAAAGCAGCATAGCCCACTGGTAAAATTAAATAACAAAATAAATTGAAGAATTTGAAGCAGTACTCTAAGGGTTAATTTCTGCATGCAGGTTAATTAAAATACCCTTGTGTGTATCAGGCAGCCATTGCAAATTTTAGCTTATTATTTTATGCTCTCTTTGACAGTGGGACAGATCCAAAGCTTACTCTATACAAACTGGTACTTTACAAATATATTTTTATCTAAGGAAGGTGGTAGCTTCCGTAGGTATCATCAGTGATTTATTTGCTAAGTTTCCAACACAGGTTGTTGAAGCCACAGTCCAATGTTGTAGTCACAGACCAAAGTGAAAATCATGTCTCAATATATGTTGATGTATATACTATATATACATAATGTCCCACCATATATACATATATATACACACATATATTGCAAATGATCATGTGTTCATCACAGCTGTAATAGAGGGAAACTAGAACATCGATCATTTGATCATTTGGAGCCCTGGGAAACATCCTTTTAGAAAAGCAGAAATTTGTTGGCTTTCTAGATCAAATAAATCACTGAAGGTGAATGTAATACCAGTTAGTATAGCAGTAGTTCTGCAAATATAATGCTAGACTGCTCAACAAGCAAGATTCTATGCGTTATGAATGTCAGTTACCTAACTTAAGGCATAAAGGAAACTACCTGGACTACCAGGTCATTACACATGCAGCCAAATTTTCCATTCCTTGTATACATTTCAGGTCAAACAAGTTAATTACAGCATGCTCTCTCCTGTCTCTAGATGCATGAATGTATACAGCAAAATTCTCCTTGATGTACAATAGCTTTGTATTTTAAGAAGCTTCAGTGCTATAGGAAATTTTATTAAAATTGTTCTTCAAAGGCTATTTGAGAAGACATTTAAGTTATTAGACACTTCTGTTATAGTTCAAATAAAATTGATTTACAAGAGCAGAAGGGAAGAGAAGCCAAATGTTAACATACAGGACAGCAGACAGTATCTCTTAACAAACACAGTTTTAGCTACAGTAACAGTGGATGTAATCTGAGAACCCAACTGGACCATTTTCTGTACAGCACTAATGAGAAGAAAGGATTTTGTCAAAATAAGGCAGGCCACACACTGAGTCACAATGCACCCTACAAACAGGAATTACAGAGGAACAGAGTCAACAGCCCTGCACCAACCCTTAATTCCAGGCTAGGATCCTGCAGAAGCTGGAGAAATTTGCAGAGGCTTATAACCAGGATAGAGAGCAATTTTTAGTTGAGGTCAGCTAAGGCTGCAGCTAACAGCTGTACTTTTGTGTCACTGTCCTTTACAAAAACTTACAAGATCTGACAAATTACCTAATGCATAATACATCTTCATTTTTTTTGCAAAACACATAGCACAACGGATGACGATTCTAATTTGTGACTTTTGTTCACCTAATACCAAAACTGCTGCTTCTACTAATCTTATCCTTTAAACTTCCTTCATTTCAGAGATCATCCTTCTCTTTCAATATTTAAGTTATTCATTTCAAAGACAAACACATCCTTTTTTATTTCAAATGATGATTTTGACAGAAGGGCATGGCACTGATGAAGTTACTCATTTTTTCACAGATGGATTATAAAAGATTTTAAACATTTAAAATAAATTTTCAGTATGGATTTTTTATTTTTCTTTTCATCAGTAGCAAACATTTGAGCTGACAGAAAAATATGGCCACTAATGTTCATCACTGCACAATTCAGCCTGCTGCAGAAAGGGATCCAATTTGAAACTCATCTTTACATCAAGTTTCCCAAAACCAGAAGTGCTATACTTCTTAGTAGTGTACTGGGGTCTCCAGAATCAGAAATAATACTAATAAAACTCCTTGGTTTATATTAAAATCATGTGGCATGCCCTATGGGATTTTACCCCATTAGGGCAGCAAAGGTTTCCCTTTTGAAGAAGGCAACAGACTATTAGAAACATTTTTATTCCCTTTCCATGCAAACACAGTTTCATACATTTATACCACAAGACAGGAGCAACTATGATAAAATCAATGAAATAGCACACTAAAAATTTACTAAAAAGATTATTAGAAAGATGTACTGGATAAAAATTACAACAATGATGGAACTCTAAATGCAATGGGTGTCTCCCCCTAAAAAAGGGCCAGGATCAATACTCCAGCAACTGATGTGCACATCTGGTAAATGAGCCAGCTAGGGAGGGCACCCCACCAGAATTGTTTTTCTGAACAGAGGACTGGTGGGTGATGTGACAAGTGGAGGTTGTCTTGGGCACAGCAATCACAAAATGATAGATTTTGATTCCCAGAGAAATAATAAGGGAGGCTAGCAGAACTGCTATGTTGGACTCCCAGAGGACAGGCTTTGGCCTCTTTATGATGCTGATTGAGAAGGACTCTTGGGATGCAGTCCTGAAGGGCAAACGAATCCAGGAAGGCTGGACATGCTTCAAGAAGGGAATTTTGAAGGCGCTGAAGCAGGCCATCCCCATGTGTCAAAAAACAAGCTGGCAGGGAAGACCATCGGCCTGGCTGAATAGAGAACTTCGGCTGGAATTCAAGAGTAAGAGTGTATCATCTTTGGAAGAAGGGCCTCAAGGAGGGCTTCAAGGATGTTGTGAGGTTATAAGGGAAAAAATTAGAAGGGCAGAAGCCCAGCTAGAACAGTCTGGTTACTGGCATAAAAAGATAATAAAAAATGTTCCTAGAAATATATTAACAACAGAAGGAGAGCTAAGGAGAATCTCCATCCTTTATTGCATTGGGGGAAAACATAGTGACAAAGAATGAGAAGTCTGGGCTACTGAATAACTGCTTTACTTTGGTCTGTAACTGAGGTCTTTAACTAAGTCTGTGTACCCAGAGCCCTGAGCTGGAAGACAGGGAACAGAATGGAGCCCCCACAATCCAAGGGGAAATGTCAGTAAAATACTACACCATTTAGATACAAATCAAGAGGGCTGCATGGAATCCACCCAAACAAACTCAGGGAACTGGCAGAAGTGTTTCTACTTCTAAGCTACTTTCATTTCTCAGCAGACCTGGTTAACTGGAGAAGTACCACCTCACTGGAAATTAAGAAACACATCTACAAGAAGGATCAGCAAGAGGATGTATGCAGCTACAAGCCTGTCAAGCCTGACCTTGGTGCTGGGGAAGGTCATGGGGCAGAACATCTTGAGTGCCAGCACTCCTGAGTGCCAGCACAGAGCACATGTAGGACACCACAGGATCAGGTTCAGCCCATTTGAGTTTATGAAAGGCAGTGCTGCTCGACCAACCTGATCTTCTATGAAAAAGTGACTTGCTTGGTGGATGAGGGAAAGGCCGTGGAGGCTGTCTATCTAGACTTTATTCAAGCTTTTTACACCATTTGCCACACCACTCTGCTGAAGAAATTGGCTTCTCATAGCTTGGACTAGCTGGGTAAAAGACGGGCTGGATGGCTGAGCCCAAGGAGTGTAGTAAAAGGAGTCAAATCCACCTGCTGTCTCATCACTAATGGTGCTCCCCAGGTCTCAGCTTTGGAGCCAGTGCTGTTTAATATCTTGATCTATTATCTGGTCAAGGGAATTGAGTGAGTCCTCAGTAAGCTCACCACTGACACCGAGCTGAGCAGAAAAGTGGGTCTGCTAGAGGGGAGAAAGACTCTGCAGAGGGATCTGAACAGGCTGGATCCATGGGCTGAGGTCAGTTGTATGAGGTTCAACAAGGCCAAACGCCTTGTCCTGCACTTGGGTCACAACAACCCCATGCAGTGCTACAGCCCTGGAGAAGAGCAGCTGGAAAGTTGTTCACTGGAAAAGGACCTGAAGTTGCTGATCAGCAGCCAGCTCACTGTGAGCTAGCATGTGCCAAAGTGGCCCAGGAGGCCAATAGTATGCAGGCTTGTAACAGCAATAGTGTGGCCAGCAGGACCAGGGAAGGGAGCATCCTCACGAACTTGGCACTGGTGAGGCCACACCTCGAGTGCTGTGACCAGCTCTGGGGCTCGCCCTGCAAGGCAGCGAGGGGCTGAGGCAAGCCCAGAGAAGGACAACAGCTGGGAAAGGGTCTGGAGCACAAGGGGGCTGAGGGTGCTGGGGATGTTCAGCCCAGAGGCTCAGGAAAGACCTTATCACTCCCTACCACTCCCTAGGGGCAGGTTGTAGCAAGGTGGGGGTCGACCTCTTCTCCCAAATACAAGTGACAGAACAAAAGGAAATGGCCTCAAGTTGTGCCAATGGAAGATTAGACTGGGTATTAGGAAACAATTCTTCTGGAGCATTGTCATGGGTTGAAAGAGACTGTCCAGGGAAGTGGTTGAGTCACCATCCCTGGAGGTATTTAAAAGATGTATAGTTGTGGCACTTAGTTTAGTGGAGAACTTAAAGGTCATTTCTAAAACAAATGATTCTATGATCTGGTAATAGTTGTAAGTACTTTGAAAGAGCATCTTTGATTATCTACACAATTTCTACAACATAACTAGTAGTTATAAAGCCCAGTTGTACTGTTATAATAGGCAAAAACTACTTCAATAAGCAAGAGTGACTACAAGAGTGGTAACAAAATAATTCTGTTTAATTTTACATATATGGGGCAAAATTTTGACCAGGTGTTCCCAGCATCCTTAAAGCTTTGTTGCAGTCAACACTGAAGCCAACACTGTGCACACCACTTTTACCACAGAGTGTACCACTTGCCACTTAAACCCAAAAGAATTTACTGCTGCTTAAAGAACTATTTTTGTCACAAGTTCATGTCATGTATTTATTATTCTTGCTTATTTCTGGTTGACTTAAAATGTTTCTAATGGATTGAAATGTTTCTACTGGAATTATTCCTTGAATAGTCATAAAATGAGTGGGAGAGAGCAAGAAATGCTTTTTAATGTTTTCTGAAATCAATCATTTCTGTGAGTATATTAATATGAAAGTTCCCACAGAAGCCTTCATATATCTCCAGAATTTTTGAAATTGCAACAGAGTTGAAAATAACCTGAGTGGTTATTACTGTATCACTTCACCTCTTGAAAGGAGCTGTAAAGCAAACTTCAGAACTTTAAGAAGCTACAGAAATTTTTAGAAATTCAGAGAATTTTCCTAATTTACAATTTAAATTTTTGCAAATCTGCTTTCTGAATGGTGGAGGAAAAGCCAAATCCATTACAAAAACAAGATTAAAATATATTTTAATTCTTAGTATCAATAAAATAAAATATAAAACTTAAAGAACTGATTATATGAAAAATTGGGAAGTTTTTATTTCCTGTATTCATGACAGTTTTTAGACTGCACAACAGTACACTATATGAAAAACAGTAAAATATGCACTTTCCATCAGAAGGAAGGTCCATTGATGAGAGTAGATCTTAAAATGAAATTATAGCTATGTACAGAAATACTTGATGCTGCTAAAACATAAATAACACAAATAAATAAATAATTAAGAGAAACCACTCAATATTTAGAAGTTAATTAGCATTGCAGCATTTTAAGACATTCCACTCACTGCACTTTCAAACTGCATTTCAGTACAATTAATGCGTATCAATTTGGGCATGTAAATTTTCTTTGTTCATAAAACTGCTAAAAGTGGTCTTTTTTTTACAAATTATTTTGTTTTACTGGAAGCTTCTCTTTAATATTGAGTTTCCTCAAATTTACTTCTAGAGCAAACTGAATTTTATGAAGTCTAGAATAAAAAAAATACATTTGGCACAAATTTGATATAGTAGTGTCTGTTTATACTCTTTTAAAGCATATTTTGAACAGTACAGCAAAAAAGAAATTTAAGTTCGTTATGGTTAGGTTTTTTAACTCTGATTCGGTGACGTAGTACTGAAGTAAAACTATAGAAAAGCCACATGTATCATTTAGTAAAAGCAATTTTCATTCAAAGCAGAAGAGTTTGCTCCTTTATGGTACAGTCACACAGCCCAGAAGGGAATAAGCAGTTAAAATCTTTTTCACTGAAACAGGCATGAACATATAGCAAAATAACACAGTTGCCTATCAAATACATACCTCAGGGAACAAATACCACAATTAAAACAAATCACCAAGACTAAATTACAATCAAAGATGTCATATATTTTATACATAATTTTTCTTACTTCAAGTGGCTTCCATTTATTAACCCAGTGAGTCCCACAGTAAAAAAACCATTATTTTCTTACAGTATCTGCATTCATCTTCTAAATACAAGATGCTTGTTAAACACATTTCAGTTCAGAAAGCCTTTCTTTGATTCATAGCACCAATAGAAGTTTTTGATGGCAAATATCTTCTAATTTACTTCACTCTCCCTTGACATGATGAGGTGCATCACTGGGGAACTTGTGCTGGCAGAACTTTCAGCTAGTGCTGCAGGAAACGCAGGCAGAGTTAAGTTGGTTTCCTTCCCAAGGAGGAAGGACAGCCAGCTGGATCCCTGGAACAAGGCATGGGTGAAGGCAAGGTGAAAACCTGCTTTGCCTCATAATCTGCCATCACAGCTCTAAGATTTGGGAGCATAAAACTCTATGGGATCATTACATCACTGCTTAGAGATATTTCTCTGAGGTTTGTGCACCTGGAGCTAGTGAGTGAAGGAGGAACAATCCCTTCCTCACTGAATTTTATAGACAGTTATGGCCTGATAGCTGAGGATGATGCTGTGATCACTTCTATCTTCTTATATTATTTACATTTAAATCTTATTTGACCACTCAACCCCCTATATGTAAATTCTTTGTTGTTTCTCCTATACACAAGGAGTTTCACTGTCAAATCCTGGGGCTTCTTTGGGCTTTGCCAAGTACTCTTCTTTTAATTCTCAATTCTGACTCTCCTTTGCTTAATGGATTAAACCATATTTGTCTTTCCACTCACAAAAACTTCAACTCAACTTCAGCATGAGATGAATTTATTTTGGATTACTCAGTTTTACTGTCTTTGTTTCCATCTCCATTTCTGCAGTCTACATGTGGAGTGGCCTCCCCTCCTCACTCTGGTATGCACCTCTTATATTCTTCTAAAGATACGTTGATGACCTTAGGCTCATACACACTAAGCTGTCTTTGAATCACATCAAAAATCAGAATCCTCTATTCAATTTTAGAAAAATTACAAATATAATCGAAATAAAACTGTCAAATAATGTGAAATAAAGCTATCATCCAAGATTTCTTATACTGTGTTTAACCTACACCTTATATTTGCAAGTACACTCCTTTTCAGAAAAAAACCACTTTAAGTGTCTGTCCTTACTTTCCCATTCCAATTTCTATTACATCTTCTATTATTCTTTAAAGTCTGACAGATCACAAGCTGGCATTAGAATATTACCCTAATTAAACAAATGCATCATGACTCATCTGTTCTGCAAATGCTTTCTACAATTAAGTCCTTTTATGCAATATCCCTACCACACTCTTATTTTCCCCTTTGACTGTAACTTATTTAAAATTTAAATATATATTTAAATGTTGTGACTTGGCAATTTTTAATGCAAAATTCAGTTTAGAAACTAAGACAGAGCTGGACTTCCAGTGTGAAAGAAAGAGAAGCTCCTGATTTTAACTTCTTTCACATTCATATACAAAATTAGGAGGCAAATTTAGTTGGTACAACTGCAGAACAAAGGTCTGCTTTCCTGATGTCCATCTAACACTACCAAATTTAAAGAGCTATTTGAATTGGCAACACACCAAGTGACAGTCAAGTAACATTGCTAGTAATTATGTTACCTAAATGAACTAATAAAACTTCGTAAAGTCTAGCATAATGCTGTCAGTTTTCATCTCTCTTTCTTAAGTTTTCCCATTAGTTTGAAGCACATCATGCTTCCTCACAGAATTCCTAGCAGAACACGAGCCAACGTACTACAGCACTCAAGCAAAATCAAATTGGGCTGACCTAATTTCCTCAGCCCAAAACCAAAATTATGTATGATAACAAAAATAATTTTGCTTATAATTTTATATTGAACTTTTGGGATATACAGAAAAAATATGCATTAAAATTGCTCACTCAGAAAACAACATAATAATTTTCCCAGGATGTGCATATGTTCACTATGGTTGGCAGCATGTGTCCTCTCTAATTTTTCAAACAGAAGTCAAAAAGGTCCCTGAAGAACAGCTAAAGACCCAGGAACTCACTGTTAAAACAGGCATAAGTGAATGGCCTATAATCCTTATCTATAACTTCCAAGTTCTTTCATTAGCATATGAAAGACAGAGCAGGTGTCTTCCTGAAAAATATACCAGTAAGATTTTCATCCTAAGACCACTTAATTTTAAAACATTTGCTGAGAACCACATAGATAAGTAGAAAGCACTTATTATTTTATTTTGTGCTACATTCCTTAATTGCTCATCATGAGCTAAGAACATTGGCAACTAAAAACAGTGTGACATTACCTTGACAAAACAATATCCCTGATGACAAATCAGTTCTAGGAAAATGACAGCACAACAAGGCCTGGGAACACATTTTTAATTAAACAAAAAGGATTTAATTTTAATAAAAAGGATTTTGTGTGACTACTAATATTCTAAAGAGGAAAATATGAGTATACTGTTTCAACTAACCTTACTTTTTTTGACAAATTTTAATAAGCCACTTCAGTTTTATCTCTTATACTGATTATGAATTATGAAAGGATTTGGTTGAACTGCATACCTTATTTACTAAAGCTGATAATCTTGATAGTGTCTCTTATTCATAGTGATATCTTTCTATTATTTCTTGTCCAATTGTTAACTGATAGTTTTTTATCAAAGTTTATCTAGGAGAAATAAGTTATTGTAGCCACTTAACCCAGAAAAGAGAAAATAATTTGTGACAAGAAAATGCTACCAACTCATATAAATACTATTCCCTTTTCCATGTTGACATGGAATTAACAAATGAAAATGAATAAAATTAGTGAGAAGTAATCAGCAGCATAAACCTTTCTCAATTATAACTTACATATAAGCACTGGAGTAGATTATTTGGGGAGATGGTGAATCTTAGATTTTTAAAACAGAAAATACCTTTCAGCCTGGCTTATATGGACCACTTACAGTCCTTTCATTTACATGACTCAATAGGATGACTATATATGAGATGTTTTTTAAATTTCCTCCTTCTGTAGGAGAGGGTCTACAAACCATTGAATACTTAGATAAGTGTCTGTTTGAATGAATTTATCTATAGCTACTCTTACCTTGCCTCAAAAGAAAGAGTGAATTCCTGAGATTCCTTGCTCTATTCATTTGCAGCTGCCATCTCTTAAAATTACCCAACAGTGTTTTTCACATTTGCTATCCACTTTACTCAATTTTCAACAGCCCACCATCATCAAGCATTTCCAACTCCAACTACTCTGCCATCTCAGTGCCTTTTATTATTCTCTTACGTTGATACTGTCATCCAATTTTCAAAATTCTCCCTCATCAGAATTATTTGAAAAAATATATACCATGAACAAAAATTAGAATGTTCTCCATCTGTTCTCTTTGATTATAAATTAATATTTTTCTTTTGTATATCAAAGAACTGAGCTCTAATTTTCTGTTTGATATGCATAACTGATTCCTACAGATAATTTTGAATATACTTTCCATACATTTGTTGCTAGCTTAAATACTTTAACTTTAAATAAAAAAAATGTTATCCTATGGAGTTTAGTCTAATTTCAACCATTTTAACTGAAATGGACAAGAGTACCAGATAAACTGGAGTGTAAAAATACTTACAGTTCATTCATCTGTCCCTCTTTTCTAGAATTCCCTCCTCTGATACTGTGACCAAAAATACCTGGCTACTCTCTAGTTTTACTGAGTAGAGAGAAACTTCAGCCTAAGGTATATTATTTGACTTTAACACCAGTGAATAATATAAATGAGCAATGGAAGTCAGAAGTATTGCAAAGTGGTAGAAAATTGACATTACACTACTGGATCAGCTTCTTTGGTCAGGCTATCTAACAGCATGATCCAAATCTATTAGTAACCCTAAAAAATCTAGTCACATTGTGTTAACAGTAATTCTAAAGCAGTCCTAATATGCAGTTTTACCAGGCAGGATATATCTTTTCCTATTTCAAATGAAGGCATAACATGAACCATGTAAATTCCTTCCAAGAATCTACACAAAAATAGACCCAAACAAATTTTCATCATTTCAAATTCTCCCTCTCATGAGAACCTCTTAGCCTTACCTGCCCCATCAGTATAAAGATTCTTTAAAGCACCTTGTTCAGTTAATATCTAAGGTACATTTAGGGTACTGCAGGCCATGCAACTCAGCTGCTCCCCTTCCAAACTGTGAGATGTGTAGTATATCCTTGTAACCTGGCACAAGGAAGCCTGCATTTGTACACTTGTCACACTTTACTAGCAGTACTGAATAGGTAACTTGAAGTAAAATACCTTTCAACTACCAAGAGTAACCACTTAAGATCTTTGATTATACCCTGAGCATCACAGTATAGCTGTTTAAACTCCTCTGCCTTGAACCAGCTCTGGACATAATCAAGGCCACATTTACTCCTAGCGTACATTAACAGTTATGACAATCCCATCTACCAGTTCCCCCTTTTTTTAACCTAGACCCCTGAAGAGTCTTTGTTTCAAGTGAAAGTTTCCTTCTTAGAAAACCTTGTGTCACAACTCTTGCACCTGTGGGACCCAATTATTTACCACCACTGTCTTAAGGGCAATTACCATATTCTTAAGGCAAAATGCTGACTCTATGAAAGACTCACTGAATAGCCACATTTACTTTGCAAAAGAATAGGAAAAGTTTAAACAAAGAAATTAAGAAAATACTTAAACTTTCCAGAAAAAATTAGCCTGAAGCCTGAGTGACAGTCTTGCCAAGTGGTTTTTCTAAATAGGAAAGGCCCTTTTTATGCAGATTAATGGCACTATGCCTTTCTTTTTCAGCAGTAACTTTATCTCCATTAACAAATGGAATAAGAAAATGCCTACAGCTGTAGCAGTTGCTTAAATCAATTATCAGAAGCCTGATAAAAAGTACTTTACATCAATATAAGAAGAGGATTATAGTAGTGTTAAAAATTAATATATAGTGGCCTTTTTCTCCTAACACCTCTCAAAATGGTTTGCACTGTAACATCCACCACCTTTTTCTTCTGGCTGCTGTGCACGGGAGAACAGGAGTATAGCTAAGCTTGCACACTGACCTACTGGAAAGTCAAAAGAACTGGTTTATTAACCCCATTTGTACTGAGAGCAGGAGGAACTTCATGTTACTTTATAGATATGTCTGACCTGATTTAGAGTACTAAAAGAATTTTCCCTCATTGTAAAGGGGAAGAAAAAATTAACTGCCATTATGTGGACTCTAATACTATAAAAAATTAAAATCCGAAGTAATCCTAAATAGCACACATTCTTAAGGAAGCACAGTATCAGCATTTGGGTGGCATGACAAAAGTTGTAGACATTACTTCCCTTTTGTACTACTTTGAATATATATTGCATGTTTTCATTAAGTTACCTGCTTAAAAGTACACACTAAGAGCATATTTTCACTTTATATATACCTGTTTTCTATGACAATTTTTCAAATATCACAACATTCTGTATTATAGGCCCTCCAATTTAAATTTATACAATCAACAGTATCTATTCATCAAGATGAATATTAATTTGAAATCTGTGCATTAATTCTGACACCAAAGAGTGCACAAAGTGTAACTTCTGAGCATACACTAAATAAATGTTTGCACTGATCAACAGCACTAGAAAATTGAGTTCAGACACTATGTTTCAAGTCACTTCCCAGACTGCTGTTTCATCATTTTATCAGGAAAAAATAGGATTAGAATTCAATCACATCTTATACTGTGCTGATGAAAGATTCACTTGAATACATTTAAGAACATATGAATGACAGGTTTCTTAGAATGGTCACAATGTCATTTGTAAAGGAAATTTCAAGCAGGGTTATAATTCTTCATATGGAATGTCATCATGTGTTTTGTAAATCAATACATTTCAAAGTGTTTTACCGGTTATTTATCATTAAAAAACCCAAAAACCTGTTGCAGTTAAAATGTTTCCCGAATTCTGAATTTCAATAAACGAGTATTTACAATCTTACCTCTTTTCACTGTCACCTCCTGCTGAAGTTGACAGCAGGGAAAGGTTTATCTTTCTGATACTACTGGCACCACTCAGTCCTTGTCACAGCAGGGTAGTAAGTACATCCTTTCCTCCTCTCATCTTGACCACACCAAAACTGTGCATCTAGTCAATAAACTACTGCAATATGCTGGAAATTTTAAATACATAGACCTAATACATATGATGCCCTATTCATTCTATAATAGCTAAACTAGTGATAAGCATAATTTACATTTGCTCAAACTTTCTAATGTTATGGTTTTGTCTTTGTTTTTAATTCCATTTCATGCACTTAATGCTCTAAACTGCATTCAGTGTATACATCATTATGGTAAGCACATTGGCATGCACAGGCAATACAAGAATAGATTATAATTAATCTCATAGACAACCAAAAAAAGGTGAAGTTGCATCATGCAATGAAACCAGCTTGGCCTGGGCTGCCATGCAGAAAAAAACCTACATCAATGAGTCTGCTGTACGGCTCCTAGGTAAGAGTTGATATGAAAGAGGTGAGTTATTTCAGCAATGAAGTCACAGGCTGAGAATGTTTATACTACTGTAAACAAAATACTGTACATAGCACCAGTATTACTCAGGAATGGGGAAGAAAATGCTTGGAAAGGAGGACAAAAAGGATGAGAAAGAAGAGGGAGGAGGAATTATAAATTACAGTAACCAGTCTGAAATCCAATCGGTTCTTTTAAATAAGCATTTTGTTATTTCATTCAAAATAATTTCATTTGAGATTTCAAAGCAAACCTGAATTTTCAGTGTATTTTGAAGAAAAAAAGATGAAACAATGAAATACAGAGCAATTTCAAAATGTCCGTGTTCAATAACTGATGAACAACTGAAGATCACAAACACACAGTAATGAAAAGGTGAATTTTTCAATGCAGTGCACAGGATCCAAAAAACACAAGTTTCACTGACTTGAATGCATAATCAACCAAACTAAATGAATATGGACAGTATAAGGGATGCATTGATATGAGTGATTTATTTGGTCACCTTTTGCTGCTTTTCTAGTAACAGACATCTCTGCTGAATAAAGCAGGGTTTTTTCAGAGCTTGTGTTGAATTGCCTTTACCTTACTCACCTTCACAGTTGCACTGAACATAATGTGACTGGAATTACAGAGTGACCACCTAGTCTGTTCTAAACCATGTACATTAGGCACAGTACTGCACAGCCTGATTCCAGAGAGTTCAGAAAGATGTAATTGAGCAGGTAATTTATTGTACCACACCATTCACTTGAGGTGCTACCCTGTGATGATACAATTATGATTTTTGTAACATTGCAACATATTATATTATCTGTGTTCCATTACAAAAGGATTTGTTCCATGTTTATCCATAGGTATACTGTTTTCAAGCAATTTTTCTTAATTACTCTTAAATGTATATTACCACACTATTTTTAGCACCATTCCCAAATACATAGACTAGTTATGCAGGGTAGCAATTCACACAATACCTTCAACACATCACTTGTTAAAACACCTTTAACAAGAAAACTAAATTTCACTTACTGTATAAGGTTTTTAATATGATCTGTTGTTCCATTTGCAGCACAATTATTTTTGGTATCTTTGGTTTTATGCACTAGTACCTTTGTGAAATATTAATCTTTTTTGTTAGTAAATTGTCACAGACATTTAGATCAAAATAAAATCAAATAATGGAGAGTAGAAGTAACTTTCTGTCCTCTTGAAATGTCTTAGAATATTTGCAGAGAAACAGGTCAACCTCTTTTGAAATTGACAGGCAAAAAACAATTTCAAAATTGTTCATGCCAGATATAAAACCTCCAGTTGTACTACTCTTACATAGTGAAATTCACATTCTTTCTCCAGACAAACACTTCTAACCTTTTCACAGGGACAGAACTTGCAGCCAAGACTCATACCACTTTTAGCCACTGTGTGCTATTTAACAAGGCTAGTAGAATTTTTCATTAATTGCATATTAAACGTGAATAATTTCTTGGGTGTACAGGTATGCACTTACAAACTGCTGCACAGTGCATGCAAATGTTATCACCTGAGAAGCTTACTGAGTCAAGAGCAATTAAAGCACTGCTGACAAAGCCAGAAACCTAGTAAATTGTTTAAGGCAAGCAGATGAGGAGCCCAGCAATTTAGGAACTCACAGACTTCCACAGTGTCCCATTCAAATACCTACTGTACAGTCAGTAATGGGAATTCTGGCATACACAGTGTGTATTTTAGCACATATGTATGTATCACAGCACAAATGATACATATTATATGTGTATACTTTCCCATTGTTGTGGAAATAGAAGAATCTTACTTATCTTACTTGACAAGCATTGGCTCAGCAGAAGATGAAACATAGTCCTTACATTTGTTCTTAATAAAATCAATACACCAGCAATCTTTTGTTTAGTTATGACAGAGAAGTCCTCAAGATTCACATGGAACACAAAGCTGGTCTGAGTTCTACAATCTCATCACTCTGAATATGACCATAACAATGTAAACACAAAAGGAGAAGAATCATTTCCTTGATACCAGCTCCTAATGCAGCAGAGCATGGCAGAAGCTACAAATGTAAGGGACACCAATAATCAGGTTACATTACAGTTGACCATACCTTTACTCAACAGTTTATTGTCCTGCAGTGATTTTCTGCTATAAAACCAGCTAGTCTCTGGAGATTCAACTATTAGGTTTAAGAAGAGATTCAGTCATCTGTTTTCAGATTGTTGCTAGGAACCAACCTCATATTAGAAAAGTTTCCCTGCTTCAGCTGGAGAGAAGCTATCAAACCCATTTATTTCCTAACAATCTAAAATAGCAGGAGTTTCTCTCTGTTGATGTAGCCAAAATCTGTAACAAACTTTACATAGTTCATACAGGTCTGTTGCAAATTCTAAAACATAATCATTATGAAGGATACCGTACTATTTAAAATAAATGACCAGAACTATCAAATGTAACTAAATTTCTGGGATATTTAGCCCTGGAGTCAATTCCTTCCAACCCCTGAACATGAAACTCCTTTTAATAAACCAGCTACTGGAAAGTTTAGTTTGACAAAACAGGGAATCCAATTCCTAGTTCTAGTTGTCTGCTTTGGGGACTTGGTTTCACTTAACCAGGTAAATGAGTTAGTAAGTTTAAGGCTTATGAACTATTTGACTGAAGATGGCCATAAGAAAGTTCCTGGAACAACAGGGTGACTGGATTCATATCCATTAACCTGTGGTGATTTGAACAATTATTTTACCACTGCATGTTAGCTACAAAACCAAATGCGCTCAAGTTTCAAATTTTCCCTGGGCAGCAAAGGTTATTCAACTCACATCAGACATTCATGTTTATGACAGAGAGCTGGTTTAGAGAAAAAGCCTTCTTTCCCATGAACAAAGGGTGCCTTGAGACAAGCCTTGAGATACCATGCTAACAGAGTCCACAGCGCATGTACTTAGTCATCCTTTCACATTCTGGGTAGAATAACACCAGCCTGTCCAGATTGCTGTAGCTGTTGATTTCACTTCTGCCCCCACCCCAAACAAGCCCATTACTTTTCCAGAATTCATTCATTTCCCAGCCAGTTTCTCTCACATAAAGAAAAAAAAACAAAACCAAAATCAAACCCCATTATCTCCCTAATGCTCTAATTCTTCCTATAAACACCATTTAAGGACCACACAACAGTTTGCCCCTGCCTGCCCAGGATTTTCTTTCTAATGTGATTCTTGCAGCAGTTCCATGTAAGTGAATTAGCACAAATATTACCAGCTGCTGTGTTAAAGCACAGGCATAAACCTCTGCCATTGCAGAATGTGTGTTTGGGGTAAGATGCACAACCACAGCACATGTGTTGACTTTATAATTTATGAAATACATTACAGAAAAAAAAATAGAAGATGAAAAATTTTCCCAAAGTAAACATTGCAAAAGGGAATTTTAAAAAAAAAAAAAAAAAAAAAAGAAAGCATTTCACACCCTCTGGAAGAACTGTATCTATACAAACACTTGTCAAGGGTAGAGTGCAGATATAACCAGGGAGTTTTGAGATACTAAAGGGAAAAGAGGGATACAGCAAGTGATATCAGAATCCAGTGGCCTAACATCCAAACCTGGGTCTAGCCAAGGGCTTAAGGAAGCTCAGAAAAAAAAGGTAAGAATTGTAAGCTATAACTTATTCATATTTAGCTTCTACTAGAACATGGTTCAGTAGGATCCTACGTTGCTCACTGAAAATACCATAAAGAGTGTTACTAAATACTCAAAACTCCTCTAATCCCAGAGGGCTTGTCTATACAGAAACAAGAAAAAGAAACTATGCTAAATACATCAGAGAACGAGGAAGAATAGTGTCCCAGGACTTCTGGGAGAAGCAAGTGTGGATAATGCAGTAGGGACTGAAACGCAGACTTACTAATCTATCTCTGATGAGGACTGTAAAGAACCTGTTTCTATTCAATAACTGCTTATTACAGAAGCTCACTACAGTGATCATTAGCCAGTAAATGTACTGGCATGATGGAAGATGTGTCAGGATTGTGCTTTATGGAACAGTTGGATCCTCATGTATTCTTTCTAATGTTAGACTAGATTACAGACTTCAAGTTACAAACCATGTATGACAAACTTATTCACAGTATTATTGATGAGCATGTCTGCACCCCTACCACCTTACCACTCTTGCAAAGTCCTAGACATACTGGTCTGCATGTAAAGCAAGCATCTTTGTGCAGGTAGATCTATCTTCTTTATGAGACTGCACAAAGATATTTTTTCACAAAGCTGTCAAACTGACAGGCCAAACTTGGTTACCCACAGAACCATCAACCCACTGGTACTGCAAATCTTGATGCACACTGAACAAAAGTAACTAGACTGGCCTTAGGAACTCTTGGCAGGCTTCTCTCCATTATTGCTGCTTGTTCATATGAACACAGACCCTAGACTGAATATTCTGTAGTTCATCTAACCTCTTCTAGCAGCTTGCTAAGGCCTTAAGATGGGTTGTATTCATTATACACAATGGCAGTAAGTTACTAGAGGTTATACATTATTGCAACTACACTGACAGACACACTTTTATACAAAGTCTGATAGTGAATTATGGCCTTATGAAAAATGAGTTGAAAGTTGTCTTCTTGACTGAACACAACCCTACTTCAGTTCCACACCAGCAAATATAAACATATATGGAAAAATCTCTGTGCTTCCAGAAGTATCAAAGTTTGCAGTTTCATGCATTTTGAAAAACTATAAACAAGAGGGGCTTTTTTTATGCATATTTCTCCCCTTTCCCATAGGGCATTATTATTAATGTAGCTATGGACAAAAATAAACAACAACAACAACAAAAAAAACCAAAACAAAAAACAAAAAACCCAAAAAACAAAACAAAACAAAGTATCTTAAACTCCCTCCTTTAACAAATTTTTGAGACAAATTTTCATGCCAGAATTAGCATTCTGTATATGCATCAAGGACTACTACCATTAAAGTTTAACAATTTAATGCTATGTAAATGTGTAACTGAAGTGTCATAGACAATTAAGTACAAGCACAGCCAAAAGAATCTGTGCACCTGCAAAGTATGGGATGTTTTTCCTTTGATAAAGACTGGCCATATGCCATAATTGGTTATTTCTTTCTGTCTTACAAATACCGTGAGCAGTTATAATGAGCTGCATCATTTTGTTACTGTAATTAAGAATCAAAATATTTAGGGGTTTTTATACAAATATGTAACATTACTTTCATTTTGGATGAGCAGCAAAGACTAAACACTTCATAAGAAAGAAATTACTGTACTTTTTCTACTGTAAAATGGTCTCTCTCTTTAGAATCTATGTATTTAAAAATATAACCTTTTTCTGGTAGTCATTTATTTTGAGTGTACAGGGACAGATATAAAGTTTAAGAGAAACAAATCAAAGACTTAAACTAATGTAGCTGTGAGGAGAATAAAATAGGGGAATACTTACTCAAAGTGCTTCGATCTTTTTTCCATTAACTACAGTTCAAGTTCATGATGTTCCTATAAATTACATTACAGAAATATACATCACCCTAAGTGATTGCTATACATTGCTCTAAGTCCTGCATTGCCTTCCAATCTACTGTAACAAACCACAGGACATTTACAACATGTACTAATGGACTACCCTTCTTCATCCTATGTCAGTATAACATGAGATTAGTAACCTATAGGGTTGACAATTTTTATGGCTAGTATTTTCTGTGAGGGATTTCTTTTATTCTTTTTATTTTCTTCAATCCACTTGACAAAGCTCAAATCTGTACAGCAGAAGGTACACACTGCAACTCAATTTTCCTCATTTCTACTTCTTTAGCTTGTGGGGACATAGATGACAGTGTCAGAAAGGTGGCATGATAGTCTGCTGCAGCTTTTATTCACAACTACTCTCCAGCTAAGTTGACTTGCACGTGCTAATAGGATTGGAAATATATGGATATTAGTACTTCTGAAAAGAGGAATGTATTAATAGTAAATACTTCATGCATCAGGAGACATGTATGAGAAGTGAATAAATCTGTGATTCTGTCATCAGTACAAATTCTACATATGATTTAAAATGAGTAACTGCTTATCTGAATAATCCATTGAAGTAAAATTGAACTACATTAGAACACAGACAAGTTTAGTCCAAATAAGATTATAATTGTTCTCTGCATTTTCTCGTTCTGTCTGTAATGATACAACTGACTACAAATATCAATTTTTTGATCTGGGGAAAAGCCTTATCTTTTCTCTTTTATTCCCTAGAGTTCAGATCAACTGTTCTTTTCTAAAGAACTAAAGAACTAAATGCAGTATGTCATTATATGAAGGGGCACTTTCTGTTCACTTTAGAAACATATTCTATTCACTTCAGAAACAAGTTACCTGTGAGAGTATGACTAGCACTTGGATAGCAGAATAGAACTCAGTTCTTGATTCCATGAACCTAACTGTAATGTTTTTATTAAGAATCAAACCTGAGCTTACATGCAAATAATACCCAGATGGTATCAAGACTTAAAGATTTAGGAAGGCATTTAATCATTTGCTTTTCCATAAGAAAATAATGGCTGATGTTGTGTTTTCAGAACTTTGAAAGTAGTAATTAAGTTATTCTTCCTTCTTCAACAAGGTTAAAATTTGTATTGTTGCAACCATCTGTTAGTTTTAAACAGAGAAAGACTGACTGGATTTTATATCTGGTAACTGATTTGACAACAGTGATTCTTGAAAACAGTAGCCAATAGAACTTCAGAAAGGAAAAGCAGAAGCTGAGAAGGCAATCACTGAAGTATGTCAGGATATGGCAGCAGTTTGCTGCCATCCTCCTGCTGTCCTAATGTAGGACTTTGAGAAAGGCTGATCTTCAGTATGAATCATGCACCTGAAAGCTGAATCCAACTTTTACCCAGTTGCCAATTTCTTGGAAACCTAACATCCAAAATAAAATCTGCTATTCATTTTCCATTTCCCATTTCTAAATAAGACATCAGTACACAAACTAATATGGAGACACCATTACCCACCCTGACTCCTCTGTTTCTCTATGGCATCTTAATGATGTAAAGGAAAAGACAGAGGATAGAGTTCATCAAGAGGTAGTGTGCATTCAGTGGATAGTATTAAAAATATTTAAAAAGTAAGAGTAAAATGTAAAAAAAAAAAAAATACATAAAAGTACATTTTAATCATGAAGAGACTTTTTTTGTTATTTTTTCTGTTAAGGTATAAAAGCTCTCATTACAGGTTAAAGCTCCTCCTTATTCTCCTGCCACCATCTAGATTTGTTATAGGTGCAACGATTTTAGCTGAAAATGAACTTGTGTCTAGGATGTGTCTCTTCACTTTGAATTCCTTTGGACTGAAAGGACACAATTTTTCCAATGATTCAGATACAGAAAATCACTGTAAGATTTATTTCATTCTAAGCTAGATGTGACTGCTTGAAGGGGAAATGAGTAGCAAGAAGTTGGAGGGAAAATTAGACTGTACAAAAATGTCCTAATAGCTTTAGGGCCTTTTAAAATATTATAGAACCCCAGGGACTGTTGAAACAAATATTAAATCTTGTAATATCTGAACATTAAGATGCTCCTTTTTTGAAAAAAAAAAAAAATTGCCTTTGGTGATAGCACAAGGAAATGTACTTACAGATGTTTTAAACATTTCCTGTGAAGCTTAAATTCTTTCCTCTGATATTTTCTCTGCCAGTTACAAATAGATAAGATTGGCTGACAAGTCAGAGGAACAAACTTAAGCATATATTATTCTTAGATGACTCTTCGATTTAACATGACTTTCATTTGTAAGAACAGACATGAAAGAGAACAAGAAGGTTTAGAAAAACTTATAATGAAGGCACTGAGGACATGCCCAGATCCTACTGAGCATTCACTGTCACTAACCCTACACCTTTAGGTTCCCTCCCATCTCACATGTGTTTCATCTGACAAACTGACAAATTCCCAGCTGGGATACTAGCCTCCTTTTATCTCTTGGGAATAAGGACCTGGCTGCATATGAATTTCACAGAACTACTAGTTGTATTCAGATGGCAGCACAGATAGTGAGAAAATGAGTCAGTTCTGCTCTCTTTTCAGCAGAAGGCTGCTTTGCCCATCACTCAAACTAAAATTCTGGAGAGTGCATAAGCTATTGATAAAGTCAGAGGAGGCAGAAGATGAACCCAAGTAAATAAGGGAAATACCACAGGCCCCTTCCTATTCCTCACTATATTTTCAAGGAATGATGACAGTAGGATATAGATTGGTTCTACATCTCTCTCTAAATGCAAGAGAAGTCAATTCCTTTCTCCATTTTGTCACACAAGACCCTTCTCGGCCTGTGTCATGCTCTCCACAGTGGCAGTGTGCTACTGCAGGGAAAATACTGCCCTTGTTCCCTGCAGCAAAGCAACAACTCCTTAGGAAGTGCAGAGGTACAGTGAGATGTGTCTCTATTAGTAGTTCTGCTTGAGCTATGCTCACACCTCTCAATACTTGTCTTGTGAAACTGATATCTCGATCAACATATCAGGATGGTGGCAGCAGCAGTTAGCATTTCCCAGCTCCAGGTTCCCACCTGCTGTTTTTCTTTTGGTTGTGAGTTTTAATTCTTCACCCAGATCACTAGTTTGAAAGAGAAATAGATCTTTATTTATTTTCATAAACCAACACTGAATCCCCCTCCTCCTCTACTAAAATATCTTTTCAAGATTTTCATATGATTAGGAAAAAGATTTAAATAGACAGCTACGCACCTGCATGGAATCTTACAGCAACATGCCATGAAGTTAATGCTCAGAATATTAATTTGCTTAACAGGCATCATGCTAAGGTCTATTTCCATTGTATGTTACCACATTTGATTTCATGGGAAAGTTTCATTGGATAAATTTGTTTCTATGCAACTCTTCCCTCATGAGAGGTTTTTTTAAGTACTACATATGCATTTGTATGTACCTCACAGACTTTGCTTCATACTGTATCACCTACTTGGTATCCTCTGAGAATGCCAAAAAATTTCTAACTCCAAAGACTGCTTTTCAAGCTGTTGAGAGAAAGCAATCTTCAGTGTAATGTCTGCCAATTTTTAGATCTGAAATTCAGAGAATGAAAAAATCTGCCTTTAAATAAATGTTGTCACTCTGCCAGATATGCTCCATTTCTTCCCTCCCATTTCTGTGGTATTTTACCACTAGCCTGTAGCTGAATACTTGTTTACTAAAATTTTTGACTTAATTTTCTGTTCTGTTCTTCCTCTAGGCATTCAGTCCTGGGGGGTGAGGGGTGTTTTTTGTTTGTGCACAGAAAAGAGGAAGGTTCCAAATGTTCATCAGGGACCAGCCTTTGAGTGAGGCACACATGATATTAGAGCAGTCTCCACAGACTTAGATCTCATGCAGGCAAGTAATTTATTTTCATTTACCTCCTGCCTGAGAGGTTATTTCACTGATTAATCTGCACAGGCAGGTTCATTCCTGTCTCTCCAAACCCAATAAAACTGTTAGTGACACTCCTAATCAATACAAAAGAATTCCAATTTATGTTTCAATGTTAGTCACTTACATGTAAAAATTTTCTTTCTCCATAAACCCAAGTTTTATATACGTAGCAACAAGAGTCAGAAAACTCCTTTCTGGTGTATAAAACAAACTCAGCCATGTATCAGCCATCACTGAGCTTCAATGCAAAACTTCCAAAAGGCTGTCAGTATTCTGTTTGCTGTTGTACCACTGGGGCTGGCATCATCCTGTCCCAGCACCTTGGTTTCAATTTACTGATAGATTATTTAGCTGACAAGTACAGACTTTGCCTACTATGAGAAGAGTCTTGTGCTTGACAGCTCTATTGATTATGAGAACTAAGAAAAAATAATGGGAACAATCATTTCAACAATTCTTTTAATAGAGCTTGTCCCTCTCAATAGCAAACATCAATGAGTCAAAATAATTCCCAGCAGTTGGTGCAGACTTAGCTTTGTGTTCTGTAAATTGTCCCCTGACTTTTCAACAAATATTTGAGAAGGACAAGGTTTATAAGCATAGACAGTAATGGTTTTCAACCAGCTTTACAAAATAAATAAAAGGGAATTTTGTCTGATTTTTATGATGACAGCAGGCATTCTCTCCACCAGCTTAATCCCACTAACTAATGCAGTGTGCAGAATTGCACAGGTAAGGCCAGGGAGTTTGGGCAGGAGGGGGAGTTGGAGGTGTAGAAGATCCTTTTTCTGAACAAGAAAATAATGAAGAAATTCTTGTGACTGGAAGTATAAAAATATACTTACATAACTCTAGGTATCCGCAAAGAAACCTAGTCCATTAAAGATATAAAGTCTCAAAGAAAAGAAAGGTTTTTAAATAATTCCTCTGCCTTCCTCACAACTTCTGAGAGAATTTTTCAAGAGAAAGTAGAATAAAGTAAGATACACTGAAGGCACCCTTGTTAATACATTTTATCCAGTTGTCACATTTTCAGCTTTACAGATAGGTAAATTTACTAATTCTCAAATAGTTCTTGTGAAACCCAGCTTCATAAATTGTGAGGGGAAGGGAGTAAATAAGTCTAATGTTCTGTGTGATCAGAATACATTTATTTGGTATTCAATATAAGCACCACACACAATATTTTTACTATTTAAGCAACCTTCTCTTGCAATTCACAGGCTTTGTAATAGCTACAGGGCAGGTCTACCATTTAAGTGTTGAGAGGTGCTCAGCCAAGCTAAACATTATAATTTTTTTTTTTTTTTTAATGCAGTATAAATGTGTTTAAATGCCATTTATGCCACCAATTAAAAATTTTGTGAGTTAACATGTCTATTTGGAGAAAGACACATTTGATCAATCTGCAGGCAAATTTATTCATATTTCGCAACGTGACTCCTATCCCTCCCAAAATATTGGGAGATTATTGTTTTAAATGAGTACTAAGCAACCATGACAGTGCTCTGTTGGCAGAGAAAAATCATGGTTCTTGTGCCAGATCCCATCATGCCAGAACATCATGCTTATCAGTTATGGCTTTGCAAATTTGCTCACGTATAACACATACAACATCTGAACTACTTGAGAAGAAATTAGCAGATTTCTCATAGCAACCAAGTACTACAAGCTGCTACAAGTACTACTACATTAAAGGACTAATGCTTAACACAGATAGAAAAAGCATTGCTTCCCAAAAGTAGATTTAAAACTACAGATTCTTGCAAAATCAAGACTCCTAACATCAAGCTATAAACTCACTGGGATTCAGTTCTGCCTGCTATTGGCTTACCAAGACAAAATCTTGGAGAAATATAGTGTTGTACACAGAGAAAATAGACACTTCAACATTTAATCTTCATATTTCACTTATGTGAACCCAAACGATCTCATTATTCACAGATCAACCAGAAACTATTACCCATTAACCTCCTAAAAACTGAAATGGAAACTGGAGTGTTTTTAACAATAACTGCTTACAAAGGGTGTACAAAGTTACTAGACATCATAATTATCCTGCCTTTACTCATAATTTGTAACCCCTGTTTTCCCCACCATACTTCCACCAAAGTAATTTTTACACACCTGTTATTGCCGAAAGGAGATGCTTTTGAAGTTATCAGTCACATGCCCAGCTGACACAGTTAATTCACAGTCAAACTGTGTATGAAGAATTGACTATTAATGGGCTCACCTTCTGAATAAGACTCTTAGGCTCATATGAACCAATGACAATCACTTCTCTTTGTTTTGGTTTTTTTTTTCCTTGCATGTACAAACTTACCATGAATGCCAAGGAACTTGTATGTACTATCATCTAGAGTAATTATCATTTTTTCTTTCTATTAATTTTCTTTTGAATGCAAAGGTCAGTTTTCCCAGCTGAAGCAGAAGCTAACGCAGAGCAAAAGCAGCACCAGAGGATGCCCTTGAAAATCAAAGGGTGATCCTCATTAACATGACTGCAAAATTCTTATTCCTGTTCATTTGTCCTTCCCAACCCAAGCATTTTCAAAAGTTAATGAAAAGAGCAAAGAACAAACCAAGTCTACCAGCAAATACTAGTTCAATTTTGGGGAGAAATGACTAGTGATATAACACTACTGTCTGATGGGGCCTTCTGCCTTTGCTAATGATAACCCCAATTGTCCTCTTGCCAAAATCCGATTTGCCTTTTCCGACTCTCCGAAAAAAGGAAACAGAGAGCTTCTGTCAGGAAATACATAACCTGAGAACAGCAGCTTCACCTGCTGGCAGGTGAGACCTGCAACCCACAATTACCAGCTGGAGCTGCAACTGTAATCTCAGGAAACTCAGCCAAAAATTCCTGAGCTAACAGCATCTGTTCAAGAGATTGTAATCAGCTGCCAAAAAAATGACAGAAAATCATTGGAACCCCAGATATTTTGAGAGATCTTCCATGTAAGACAATAATCATTACCTCTTAACCTAGAGCTCTTGATCCAAAAAAAAATGGTGTGGAATATTGCCCAAAATAAGTATGCTTACTCATCTTAATTTATTTATTATGTTTATTATATTATTATATAATTTCTTTTTAATTACTGTGTGATTAGAATCACATCACTTAGGGAAGTAGTGAAGAGACATGTTATTTCTTTCAATTTTTTACTACTTTTCTTTCTTTCTGTTCTGTATACACCTCTATATTGTTTTACTCTATTTCTGGGTTTAGTAGAGAAGAGATTACTTTCTCATTTTTTATGCAGCACAAATTACAGAAAGGTTCTAAAGGTTAAAATGCACAGGCTTACCAGTAACAACAATGATTTTAAAATTCATTAAATACATTCTGTAATCACACCAACTGTTATCAGAATGATTAACATGACACATGGATGCCGAAAATCTACTGTCTTTTCTATCTGAGATTGCTTTTCCAAACACCACTAGGAAAAATTAGCTCACAGTACTGCTGCTGGTTTTTGCTATTAACTTCCAAAACACAACCTTTCCTGTGTTTGTAATTCAAAAACTTTTCTTAAACACATATGAGCAAAATCTGAAGTACGAAGAAATATCTCAGCTACATTAGTCTACCAAAACTGCAGTTTTGCTACAGGACAGATAAAATCACCAGGGATAAAGCACTTGAGCTTGCCTAATACTAAACAAACAAATAAAGAATACACTGGTATGAAAACCTTAAACAGAGCACTGATTCTGTAGGTAAGAGAAATGATTAAAAAGCAAATTGGATTCTCCTTTCCACAAACCATTCTGTCTGAGCATCTTTCTTCCTGCTCTAAAATTGAGTTTATCAGTCTGGGGCTGTCTACTGAGGGTTTTCCTTCCACCTGTCATTCATCTTACTCATATCATATTCTGTATATTACACTCCATTTACTCAAAAGATGTAAATTAGAACCTTGGACTTGCAGTATTAGGAGTACAGCACAGAAGAGCTGTTAGTCTTCTCCCTGAATTACCTTGAAAACTTTGGGGTTACATGGAAACTGTTTCATGTACAGCCATCAGTTAGCCAAGCTAACCATCTCAGCTTTTCCAATATAAATGCTTAGTGTTGAAGAAAACTGAAGTATACCACAGTTTATTCGTAAAATTAATGTAACTACATTACATCTTGGTGGAAGTCTGAATTATTATATATTAGCAGGTGTTCTACCTGCATGAAAGCACATTATTATGATATAGAATAGCAGATGTATGTAATAATGTGGTAAATATTAGTAGGGAGATTTGCAAGGATCTAAAAAACAACACAACTCTGTGCCTGGTTGGTAAGCCACATAAAGGCACTGCCCTTACTTAGAAGTTTTACCTACAGTTTAAACATATGACTAAAGAAAGAATTAAGAGCAAACTGGAGAGGAAGATGGATTATACATTTTAATATGAAATTGAGATTAACTGTTTCAAATGAAGTCATTATTTTAAGATGTCCTTGATTTGTGAATACTCTCAAAATTCATTTTTAACTGCTTTCTGCAACCAAGGCTCCACAGATTCTCTAACAAATCTCAGGCAGAGCATTCTGGTGCCTCTTCACAAGTTCAGTTTTAAACTGATCACCAGATTTTGAAACAGAAGCTCATTTTTTTCCCCCACCTCTTTTAGCTAAGATGACTGAAAACTGTTGCCAAGCTCTCGGGGAATTTAATCTAGGTTTTATTTTATTTATTTTCACTACCAAAGGAGCACCTTTCCAGTGTCATTCACCCTAACACTGTTTTGTGCAAGGCCAGGCACTGAGGGCTGGGCAGGACACCCCAGGAGAGCAGTTCCAGCCTGACCATCAGGGAACGGTGAGAAAGTGGGGGATGTGGCAGCCCAGGGTGGACACAACTCAGACCTGGCCACTGCTGCAGGTGCTGCCAGGAATGGGTCCAGATCCTCAGGGAAAGGGCAGGGCAGCAGGGAGGTCTGGGTGGCCCCTGGAGGTCACAACAGAAGCTGGGGGACGGGGCTGGGGCAGCACCTCTGCAGCAGCCAAGGTTCTGGGGCAGTCAGGGCCAGCAACGTCTGCAGGTGTCACAGCAAAATTCCCCTAGGCCCAAATGTGCCAAGTGGATATTTAACCCTGTGGACAATTTCAGTGGATGAGAGGCAAAGGTATTTTTTTGATGGAAATACTGTCACAGGCTTATGTATAGAAAGTTGGACAGGAGCTGCAAGATTAAAAATTGCTGCTTTTACTTTTAAGTAAATGCTGCAAAGTATTACTTGTGAAATTGATTTCTTAATCTCTCCTCCCCAGTAAGTGCTCTCTAAATTGACTTCCACCCTAAAAATTAATTTACAGGGCTTTAAATAATGAAAAAAAAGGACAACAAAAACACAACATTATGACTCTTACATTAAGGACGTAAATGAGGTGGAACAAACTCAATATGAGCATTTATCTGTGCTATTTTATTTTTTAATCACTACCTAGTGTTATTTTCCTTTAAGGAAAAAAGTAATTACAAAACTGTGTAAAAGCATTAAGATAATGCCATTCCTATGACACTGGTTATGCATTCTGAAGGCACTGACAAACACACACCTGTCATTACCACACATAACAATGAATAGAACAGTAGGATTGCATTTTCCTGATCCATCCTGTAATAAAAAGTTATCTTGCTCTGTTCCAGAGGAAGTCCACAAATACAGCAATGTAATTCTCCTGCAGCTTAGACATGATTGCATTTTTGCAAAATGTAGTTGTACAAATATTAGGAAAGATTATCCCAAAATTAGAAGACAGCAATGATATGAAAGAAAGGAAAGCAAAGGTAAGATTCTAAATGGTATTTTGATAACATAGCAAAACAATATTAATACACTTAGGAATAAAATATTTTTAACTCAGTTTACAAAAAGTCCTGAAATGAATACTAGGCTGCAGAAATTGTCATGGTTTCCTCGGGAGAACACTGACAAAAGATCATAGGTCCACTGCTTGCTTGCTACACAGAAAATAAAAATTATTTCATAACAATGCTGGTTCTACAGATTTAAATACTAACATCAAATTTAGGAAAATTAAAATTTAACACAAAGTTGCAGAAAAGCATACAGACTTTAAGTTGTATATTTTGTTTTTTTTTAAATTAGAATCTTAGTTTGTGAATCTCAATAGGACCTTATGTAGGCTAACCTCTAAACAGCAGACATTGGAATGAAACCTATGGAAACCAACTTTTTGGCTGTTTTCTGAAACACCTTCATCTTTAAGCCCAAAAAGAAGTCTGACATTTAACTACCCATTCTTACTAGCATAGCTCTACTTTTAGAGTCAAACACATTATTATCAACATCTGTTAGCAGAAATCAGTTACAAAGAAATTAGCCAGTATTTGGGGCATCTTTTCTGTCAACTTTTTCCCTTATTAACATTTTACATACTAGGATTGCCAGAAGCTTGGAGTGCTATGTTACATCACAGTAACAGCTCACTGTAAGAGGAATAACTGAGTTCTCTTTATAATCATGTTCTCAGTGCCAGCCAGTGAGCAAAGGGGTAGCCTGAGAGCTTCCCTAAGAGTGAAAGGACTCACATCACTGTTATTACAGTAAACATCTTTGCTGCAAATCCAAAGCTTTGAAGTTCTCACTGTGAAACATCTGCCCTTAATTCAGCAGCTGAAAATCCTTTTACTCTACACACAAACCTCTCAGTCAACCTTGTCAAGTTACCTATATTTTGACACTCTGCAGAGTCTAATAGAGATTTCCAAGCCTGCCATGTAATACAATCTGAGCTGTTGGCAGCTACAATCGACTTCACATGCCATGTCCTTCTGATCTCTGCTGCTAACAATACTTTGTCAACAGATGTCATCACATGTAATTGTCAAGAAGAGCCAACACATGTTGTTCAGCTCGTGTAAGATACACAGGATGTATAGTGAACTGGTTGCTCTGTTAGTTTGTTTCAGTGTTAATTTTTAAAACAAACTAATGCAACTTATTTGTGGAAAGGGGTTTAATTGAAAAAAAAAAAGAAAAAAAGAAAAAAGCCCCTTAAAACTGACCACTGTTCCTTCCTACCTGCCCATGAAAGATCACAATTCTTTGGCTGCTGGAGAAGGTGATCTCTCATATCCCTGGCTAGACTCTAGACTCTTTGGCAGTTTAACTGTAGTGTTAACATTATAGCACCCAGGCTCATGAAAAACTGTGAAATCTCCTATGTACTACTCTGTAGCACTTGCACATATAAAAGAAAATGTTCCAGTACGATTCCTAAACCACAAATGCTGAACTTCAAGATAGTGGGTGCTTGCAGAATGAAAAGATCTGTGTGCCCTGCCCAAATGGATATCAAATGCATGGAAATTCTGCTGCATTTAAGAAAAAAAAAAATATGCTATCTAATCCTGTTATGAATAGGCATGTACAGATTATCTGGTCAGCTGCATTCAGATCAATTGATATGGTCACCTCTCTTTTCAGAAAAGAGGCACTACTCTAGTCACATAATAAAATATATATTCTTACTAAAGCACAATTATCCACTATATCCCCACATGAGAATTATTCCACTTTCCAATACAATGAAAAGATAAAATTTTTAGAGGCTACATCAATCAAAAGGAACAATTCATAAACTCTAGTTTACAGTGTGCTAGACAATTAATTACTTGCCCATTTTCTGATATAATTTATCAAAAGCAAACAGTTCTGAGAAACTGAAGAAGAGTATTTATTTTAAAGAGGTAGGTTTTTCACAAGTACTTATCTAAATAAAGACTTTTCAGTCACAAAATGACTGATCAATATTATTATGAATTATTGAAAAACATATATTGATCTTATTTTAAACCATATACACTTTACACAGAAATTTAAACTTTACATGGCATTGCACAAAGAAAAGGACTTAAGGAAACTGCCGTGTTAAACTGATTCAGGAATATTCAGTATGAGGGATTCATGTTTCCATCAGTGTTGCTTAAAACAGCAAAACAAGAACAAGAACTCTAAGAAAATAAAGGGGGTTTTGGTGGTTTGCTTTTGGTTTGGGTTTTTTTTTTATTGTTTTAGTTTTGGGGTTTTTTTGTTTGCATTTTTTTTGTTGTGTTTTTTTAACATATTGGATGAAATTTCGGAAACCTACAATTCAATCAACCTGTAAGTTTCTTCAAGGAACAAAACATACACATTTTAGATGTAAAAATAATTCTATCAAATGCTTTTGAAAAAGGGGTAATTTAGTTCAGATTTAGAGAGGTACCATTTTGAAAAGGACTATAGGGATTAAAAGTAGAAAGACCTCTCAAAAATACACATCCTGTAAAATAACATTAAAAAATAAAAAGAGCTCAGTCCATGACTTTAGCCAGCAGGCAGATCTACAGTACCATGTTCTCAAATCTGCTCGTTAAATATATCTATATATATATATAATATATATATAACTTCCTATGCTGACAGCTGCTATAAAAATTCTTGTAAAAAGCTCCCAAGTACAGCTGATTTGATTCCCAACTATATTGTTACACTGCTTACATTAGGAGGGGAGAGATAAAAAGTACCAGCATGAACTTTCAGGTCTTACAGCTCTGAAGAATTTAGTTTCTATTCTTGTTACTCATGACAGCACTGAAATTGCATCTGCCAGAGTGATTACATGTTTTTACTGAATTGCTTTAAATCCTGAGTCTCACACATGTGCCAGGGTTCACTTAAGGTTCCCATTATTCTTGCAAGTGACCACATCAAAGCTTTTGTCTATAAGCAATTTTCTTTTACTCTGAAATGGTAAATATTCTCCAGTATTAAAAAAGCTTAACAGAACTAATTTGATTACTCATGCATGTATGCATTCTAGTCACCAATTAAATATCTTTTGACTGCTTCAAACATTTCTTCACAAAGCTCCAGACAGCTTCAAATTAAACTCAACTGGGAGAAATGGATCACTGTAATGTGATGTGGGATCACTTTCCTTCATGTGGAAAGTGCTAGAGAAGAGTAGGAAAAGCTGGGAAAACCAAAAGAAATGTCAGAATATAAGATCAGTGAGACGGTCTGGGAAAGACAGACAATGAAAACACTTCACTGAAAAACACTGAGAGGTGCTGGGCCAATTTGGGCCATCTGACATTCAACCTTGGCCACAGCCTGCCTTTTCTGTAATGTACCCTAAATGAAGTGGATCCTTAAGGACAAGGATCTTACCTGATTCCTCAAATCTTTTTGCCATTTTTATTTCCATTTTCCTGTTACAAAAGATGTAACCCTACATAACAAGATATACACCTGGAAAGTGAAAAAGCCAAAGGAAAAATAGTGCATTTCTGTTCGAGCCCTTTTTCCCCCTCAATTGCATTGTATTGGTCAATTTTTTGTAGTACTAATAAAGAAAGAGAAAATGATGCATTATTTACTATGTTTTTTTGAAGGTGACAAGTCCTACCAATGAAAAAGAAGTAGAGTTAAAAAGGGGACCTTCTCCAGGTAAGAAATGTTATGTTGATTGAAATGTTAAGAGCACAACTTAATCTGAACTGGCAAACCCCTGCAAATTTTTGTAGCTGTTTCACAGCTTAAGGGGAAAAAAAAAAACCTGCCATGAAATTCAATTGGTTTTTGACTGATAACATCAAAGGAAACCAAAGGTTAAGTACTGTCAGTGTCACGTAAGACCAAAACTAAATAAAGTTTTTTTAATAGTTGTCTGTTCTCCTCACAAGCTGTCGTTTAATTTTTTTTTTTCTGAATTGTTGGGAAGGATGAGAATTTAACAGAAAAGTTTTATGGATATGAATGCTTAGCAGAAGGTTCTGCAGAAATGAAAGCAAGCTTTGATATATATAAAGATGTTTTAAGGGACAGTTATTGCTGAAACAGCTGAAAGAACAAAGGTTTAGTCAAGTTGGAAGGTTTAGAGCAAAGTTTTAGTGAGTTAGAAGGAAGTTTTATGGCTGAAGTCCAACAAGTTAAGTGGTCTTCAAACAAAGCATGTTTGCTACCAAGTAAAAAAGCACAGGCAGACAGAAAGATGCTTTTTACCAAAGCAAAAAGAATTTTCCACTACAAAACAAATTTCAAAGTTTAACATGTAATTACTAACTCAGATGATTAGTTAGTCACTAACACAGTATGGTAATTCTAGCAGTTTTGATAGGATATATGTACATGTAAAGGTATTGTGTATGATGCTGGCTGGTTGTTATGTAATAACGTGCACAGTAAAAGAAAGAGATATAATGCATTGTAACCTGAACCAAAGGGGCTTCAGGACACATGGCTTGCCTATAGCCAACTAGGCTGGCCCATGACCCCCTGCTGTAATCTGGTCTATGGAATAAGCAGCATTAGAAAGAAAAGCCATCTGAAGTCCACATCTCTCCGTCAGCTCTTTAACTAAATCATGTCTTACTTTATACTTACTGCAAACTAGTAGCTAAGGAAATTATCTATCAAGTACTCCTCTAAATTCTGTGAAAAGACCTTGTGAAAAACAAAGAAATCAATTAGCTAAGTACTTAAGCAAAACATTTTATAACAACCAGCCTCTGTATTACACCTATAAAGGTTAGATTTCCCAATAACCCGCATTTTGGGAGCTTTTGCTTTGCCTGGGAAAAATAAAAGTCTCTTTTAAAGATGGAACAATATGTTCCTCTAAAATACCTACTGAATCTTAGTGTCTGACCACTTCTGGTTTATAAAGACTGGAGATCAGACCTGCTCCACTCCTTTTGATGTTTTCCTAGCACAATCTCTTTCCTTTGGGTTGCCATTAACCCCACCCTGCCTGACATCACCTTCCACGACTTTGGCTAGAGCACAGAGCACTCCAAGAACTAAAGAGGAGATACAATCACAGTTTTGGATCTGGATACTCCAAATACATCAAGCATATGTATTGAGATCTATGAAGATGACAAATCATTATTGCACTTTCATAAATATGTATTCAGCCTTTCTATTGCAGCAGCAGCACATTGTGTTGCACTAAGTAGCCCCAAGAGACATGGCAGCAACTTTGGGTAGTAATAGAAAATTACCACAGCTCACTTATCAAAGCTTGTATAAACACTGTAGGTCTGGAAAGATATTTTTGTCTTCTGATGCTACTACTAACATAGATGAGTTTTCTGTAGTTTTGCTATACTTTAAATTCAGTTTAGTAAAGATGAGGATAGCACTGAAGAGAACAATTAAAAATTTTTTACATGAAAAACTGATTAATTTAAACTGTTTAAATTCACTTAGGAGAATAAGCAGTGCAGATATTTGCTTTATACAGTGGTCAGTTGACTAGGAAGAACCCAAAAACGTTGCATTACATACTTTATCACTGTAACTTTAATGTACAGAACAGGTACAGCTTGTCTATAACATCAACAGTGTCTCAGACCTGAAGTCAAAGGACTCTCTAGAGAATTGTGATAACAGTAATAAATACTAAAATCGTATGACAGAAAACATTCTCCATGAAGGAGTACAAATAAAGGTACCTAATGAACTCATTTTATGTATCAGCATGTCAAGTTAACATTGATTTCCCAACCTGTCATAATAACAAGTTTCAAGTTGTACACAAAGAACTGGTGAGGAAGGGTTGCACTTCTTTTCTGGGGTAGTGCAAAGATGCATAATGTTTCCCTTCTCACACTGACAATACATAAATTAACAGGCAATATACCACTTAATCATCTTAAACTGTGATTAATAGTATACAAATGTATCCCCTTTTAAATGCCTTTTCTTCTCCTACTTTGTGGCCTTGTGGCCAAGCTATGGATGGATGTATTTCTCTGAATACAATGGCCTAAACTTCTGTTCCTCCTCCCTCTGTTTATGTGGGCCTCTGATAGCTCTGCATTTTTCATAGAGAACACAAGAGGGATTAGCTTGTTTCTGCTGCATCTACCATGTTTATCTTTACCTTTCCATTCAACCATCTATTTTTAGGCACACGGATTTAAAAAAATTATTTCTGTCTATAATGTGCTTCTACACTACTGTCTTTGAACTGACTCAATTTATGTTAGAGAATCCCTTATGAGTTACATAATGCTCATGTAATGTTTACATCATGATTCCTTCCCCATGTTGCTCGCGATCAGTTTCAGACCCCACAAGTTCATGCTGTCTCCCTTTGTGTTAACAGGTATCAGTCTCCTCAATCACACTGAGGTCCAGATAGAGTTTATTTCATTCCACTAGCATTTGATGTGAAAACCTACATCAGATGCTGAGTGGGGGTTGGAAAAGATCTGGCAGTTGGCATGAGTGGGAGTAAGCAGCCTAAGGACAGTGTGCAAAACACAGCAATGAATGACACTTCCATTTTTATCAGAAACTGAGCCTGGGTTTGCTAAAGACTCTGATCTGACGCTTAAAATTGTATTTCTCACCTGCAAGTCTTTCTTATTGCTACTTTCAGCACTGCTGTGAATTGAAATTCAGTATAAAAGGGGCTCATTAATATCTGAAAAGGAGGTCAAGTTATCACCCTAAAGAGTCTAATCATTCTTGACTGAAGTCTGAATCTGATTTACAGCTGAAACCTTCTATGCTTTAGTCATGTTCAGTGACTACCTACAGAATGCATAAGATTTTAAACACGTACATTCATATGCAACACTCAAATTTAGAGAAAAGAGAGTATGTACTAAATGCTGAAAGTGTAATATGTCCCCAATAGAAAACAAAAATAGAATCAAAAGTGTAATAACAGAATCATTAATACATATTTTGTATTTCAAAGAATGTTACCTTAAGTAGAATAACATAGATAGATATTAAAGACCTATAAAATAAACTTTCTAAAGGGGGAAAAAATCTCTACTATGCAAAGATCCATTTCTGCAGTATATAGCATTGTGGCCTCTAAGGTGCCAATAATCCTCAAATCCTATTGATTAGAATAGAATCAGAACCACAAAATATTCCTTTTGTATTACTGGAAGGAGTTTTACAGATAAAATTTTTGGTTCTGTATCTATGATTAATATAGATAGCTGATTAAGGGAATAATACCTTGTACTTTAAAACATTAACACTTAATTATGATGAGCAGGTATCAAAATTACTCGCCTATTACTACAAGGTCCTCTTGATGACATTTAATTTTTGCTTTAGAAGGACCTTTAGTTAATAGCTCTTAAAAACATGAAGAAACAAATATATTTGGCAAAGGCCTAAATATAACTGAGTGTAGACCTTGCTTTTGCACACATGGGTCTGATCTGAACAATTTCCAGCTAGAGTTGTCTTCTCATTATCATCTATATGTAGCAGTTCTCTCTGAGGTGTTAAAATACCTATTTCAGGACAGACTGCTGCAATTCCACATTGAAATTAATTCTTTAGTATAAAAATCATTTATCAAAGATGTCCCATTTGAAATAATTCCATTTGTATTCCTGTTAGGAAAAGTGGTAAAAGACAGTGGGTAATCTACAACATGACCACTGGGGGTCATTCATTTTACACAAATATTCCAGTATGGTAATGTATTTACTGCTTTTTAGTAAGAATAATATTTTAATAGAACTAATTATTTCCAAAGATAAGAACACTTAAATATTAATATTCAGAATTATTAACCACCTGTGTTCTCTAATTTTAAATGGTGAATGGGAAAAATTAATACTACATTATTAAAATGTTCTAGTCACAATAATGTTTTGAAACTGAAAAAGACAAACACAAAAAAATTTAGTATCATACAGAAAAAAAAAAATTAAACCCCAAGCAACAAGTTTTCCAGATTTTCTGTTACATTTGTAAGGGGACTAAGAGGAAATTGTAACTGCTCAGACAGACACTATGAAAAATGAAACACTGTGAACTCTGATTTACCTACTATGTTTTGCTTCTATCAGATAGTCAACAGTACTTCTAAACACTATATATGGAAGTCTCAATGAAAACAGACCTGAATGCTAGCACTGAGAAAACACCAAACATTTGATTCATGAAACTCTCTGTGCTACATAAAACCCAATACAGACCTTAGAAACATAAATCCTATATACCTGGTTTCACAGTCAACTATAAATATGACTTCAATATCCAGCTGCTCAAATTATTAAATTAAAATAATTAAATTAATTGTATTAAATATAATTAATATTAATTTAATATTAAATATTGAAATAAATTAAAATTATTTTATTCAAAAATAAAACAAATGTAACATGCTCACCAAAGACTGAAGAATTTCAGACTATGAAAACAGATATTAGATACCTGCATCTAACAGCTAACATTTTTACAACTTCAGGAAGCAGCTAGTTTTATCTTATGTAAGTTTCATTTATATACATATTTACACTTATTCAGTTAAGAAAATGAAGCACACAAAATCTGTGGACTTTTTTAGTATGAAATGACCAGTCACAGACTGACAATAAATGACATTGATTTAATTTTTCCAATGAAACACTAAATGCAGTTACCTACTTCTCAAACAGTATTAGTACATGGAAACAGATCACTAGACATACTTATTACAATTTCATTTTAAAACTTTCAGAGGTTGTTCAGCATAATAGTTGCACTAGATATTCTGGCTGTTAATTTTTGATCAAGAAATCATACACTTACAGAAGAAGACAAGGCCTCCACTTCAATTTATATTCTGGCTCATTACTAGCTCCAATTTATTACTTTTCATTCTCTCCCAGGCATACCTACTTTCCTATAGGGACACTAATTGCTATTAAGAGCACATAAACAAATTCTGTATAAAGATAATAATATACTTTTTTAAAAAATCACCTCTCTAAAATTACAGGGTTTATAAACTATACTAACAGATTTACTCCCACATAAGCACAATAAACCTAATGAGCAGTGACATGAATACAAAAACAAGCCAAATCAACTACATCCAACCCACAGCCTCAAGACTACTCCTCTCTCTCCCATCTTCAACATTCCAAAATTAATTTTGCTACAGATTTTTTTATTTTATTTTTTTTTTTACTCATCTGCAAGCTCTGAAATCTCAACAGGCCTTTTAGACTTGGCAAGATAATTTTTTCATTTGCCAAAAAAGGAGGAGGAAGTTCATACAGTAAAACCAACAAAACTCAAATGTGGATATTTTATAGTGGGAAGAATCACTCCCTGTCTTTCTTTACATTTCCTGGCATGCTTGGCATGCTCATTTTCATTGGTTTTAGTCAATTAAGCTGAGTTGCTCATTTTAGAAGCAATTTTTTTTTTATTTGCTTTAAAAGCAAATCATTTCCACTGGGAAAAAGGAATTCATTTTAAAAATCAACGTATATCTTCTATATAAGGTATCTTTAACAGCAAAAATTATCCCAAAATCCCAATTACTTCTTAAGCTCTTGGTTTAATGATAAAAATAATGCCTCAGCAACATGACATCATTTAATAATTTTTTTGGGAATTCTACAATTTCATATCAAATCTCATAATAAAACTGATGCATATCTTTTCATCCAGCAAGTTATTACTGTGCCTTCTAAACCTGTAACACAATATGTCAATTTATTTAATTTTTGGAAAATTGGAAAATTATTCATTAGGGACATGAATATGAACTGCACCAAGAACAAATGAAAAAGCAGCAATCTCCATAAAAAAGAAATTTTACCTGACAGGATTCCCTTCAATAAAGTGGATAAAGAAATTAGAAAGGAAGAATTAGAAAGGTTGCTTATTCTATTTTTAAATTACATACCTTGCCCCCACATTTATCATAATGCAAATCGGTTTACATTAATGCTACTCCAAGAAGACATGGAGCAAATTCAGAATTTGGATGTCTTCAAAATACTTTGCTTGGTGCAGTTACAATTTGCCATGGTTTAGAATTAAAATGAGTAAAAAAAAAAATATTTCATAGAATAAGGATCTAATGAAATTCTCTTGAGTGGCTAATTGAATTAGAGCTGTTCTTCTGGGACCCAGGACACTGAGTTACCCTAACTTGTCAAATGTCCTGGGAAGCTCACCTTCAGTAAATGGCATCTTCCCTCTTTTGCACACACTGATGTATGAGCCAGAAGACAGTTAAAAGCAGTAATTAAATACATAAGTGGTTATTTTGGATAGGTAAGATCAGGTTCTTACTCACTCTCCTTATCAATGTACCTCATGTAAATGATACCTTTATAGAAAGTCAATCTGGTTTAGATTACTCACTTGAATTTTCATTTTACCTAATTCATTTTGCCTGACACTGCCGGACCTGAGAAAACTGAAGTCTCTTGTTACTTGATAGAAAAAGGGAAGTAGTCATTACTCATTTTCCAAAAACCAAGAAGCATCAAATAATCAAGGTCACAGACTTATGTGACTAATTCTAAACTATCGTATGAGGTAGAGACTAGAGGACGATTAAAAGTAATGAAATCTCAGAAGGAGAAAACAAATCCCATTAAAATCATGTCCAAATCACTGTTTTTTGACAAAGTGCAACCAAATGGCTAGAAAAAGGGGAAGATGGGAGAAACAGTGCAACATCTGGCAGAACCAATAAACATAGCTGCTTTTCAGAAAATACATATTTGTCACAGACATTTCTCTCAAGCCACTCTTTAAGAGATCAGAAAAATAGTTTTTCTGTCCCACCTCCTACCATATCATATACTGCAATATTAGAAAGATATTAAGCTATAGAGTCCAAAGGAGGGCATGAGGATGATGAAGGACTTGAGAGGAGGCCAAATGAGGAGCAGCTGAGGTGCCTTGGTCAGTTCAGCCTGGAGGAGACTGAGGGGAGACCTCAGTGCAGTGACAGCTTCCCTGGGAGGGGAAGAGGAGGGGCAGGCACTGATCTCTGCTCTGGGGTGACAGGGACAGGACTGAGGGGATGGCCTGAAGCTGAGGCACGGAGGTTTAGGTTGGATAGCAGGAAAAGGCTCTTCACCAGAGGGAGTTTGGGCACTGAACAGCTCCCCAGGGCAGTGGGGACAGCACCAGCCTGACAGAGCTCCAGCAGTGCTTGGACAATGCTCTCAGGCACACGGTGGGACTCTTGGGGATGACCTGTGCAGGGCCAGGAGTTGGACTCGACTTTTGTGTGTCTCTTCCAACTCAGCACAGTCTGAGATTCTGTGATTATTCTTTGTAATGCAATATTTCACATGACAGAAACTATTGCTGGATGGTGCTGTGTTACTTGCACAGTACTCCCAGCAAAATCTGAAATACTTTCATACTTCTTTTGGATTCATTTTCTTAGTGACAAAAATCAAGGAAAAATTCCAAACCTTCTCCCTCCCCCCAGAAAAAAGGAAGCAATGGCTGATATGCATGCAGTGTCACGAGGAGGAATATAAAATAGACTCCCTACAGCTCCTTGGGAAGTCCCAGCCTTATGAGTGCCTGAGTAACCGGATGAAGGGAACTTTGGCTTCACTGACTCACATCAAGATGTTCCAGTGATTTTCTTTTGTTGTTATTCTCATTTTTAATCTAAATGTAAAATCCAAACCACAATTATTTCTGCATATGAATTCATTTCCTCATTAGTGCATACCTTTTTCCATGTTGTGTATTTCACCCAGCAACATCAAATTATAGAAAGAGATGTCTCACTGTAAGCTCTCACTGCATTACAGAAACTAAGACAGAGAAAAGAGGTTTTCCTCTTTCATACAAGTCATCACTGAGTACAATATGAGATGTAGATCAGTGAATATAAACTGTATTGTTTGAAAAACTTTTGCTGTGTGGGATGGTTTTTGGGGGGTGGGTTTTTTGGTTTTGTTGATTTTATTTTTTTCTCCAAACACTGTTGCTAAGACACAGGGCTGTGAACAGTGACAGGATATATTTTCCAGGACATAAATGGCAATGAGTCTATATCCCATTTAAACTACTGAATGCCTTAAGCAGGAGGGAGGCACTTGTATCTGCCTTCTGTCAACTTAATATTTTAAACAAAGATGTGTAGGATTAGTGGGCTTTGAAACGGAGTTAGAGAATTTTTTTTTAATGCAGTGATAAAATTTGTAGGTAGGTAAGCACTGAAACACTAATAAAATACAGATGGAATGGATATTTCTCAAAACAGACTAGAAAATGTAACTATTTAAAAAAACTGAAGTCATATGCATTTCTATAATAGACTTCAACCCCAACACCTGGATTTATTTTATCCTTTTATCCTTTCTATTTACAAGCTTTTAAAAGCAGTAACAAACTAATGCTACTGCTGTGAAAATGTCCAGAAGAAACAGAAACACACATTTTTTGTTCTATTCATCAAAGGCTTTTTCTTCATATACTGTACATCACAGAAGCTGTGAGACAAACTGGAAGAACAAAAAGACTGTATGAGCCACTACAGCAAAGTACTGCGCTGATCCATGTGCACAGACTATTCAGATCTATTCATGTTTTAAGAACCCATTTTCAGAATGGTTATTTCTATACAGACACACAAAAATACAGTATTATGCAATCAATATATGCTAACCAGCACATATAATATGTGAGCATAAATACAGCTATCACTGCAGACAGGTTTCACCAGTTGGAAAGAAATTAAATTCTGGGCATCAGTTCAAATAATACATAGCTTCTGCAATGTGAACTGAAGGAAAAGTTCTCTTCATGACTAATAGTATGATATTGTTTTTGCATTGGCTAAATGGGCAGCAGTAAAAACAGAGAACACTACATTAATTTTGCCTTTCATAAATAGCCAGAGGAGAATAAAAAAAATGCAGGTATTCATTGGAATGAAGCACTCAGGAATCACTGAAAATGTAATGACCAGTAGTACCCAATATAATTGCAAAATACTTGAACTGAAATGTCAGATATAAAATCAAACTACCAAAGAGTTAAGGGGAAAAAAAACAAAAAACCAAAAAAACCCTGCTATGGTGGTTCAGTCTAAAACCTTGTATTATTTTAAAAACCAGAAAATTAGTTTGTTAAATTAATACAAAAAAGGGGGCATTAAAATATGATTTATAGCATGTCTAGAAATAACTCTACAAAACGTTAGCAGAAAGTTCACTAACAAGAAAAAAAATATGCAAATGGAAGATAAACACAAATATTTAGATTGAAAGCTAAGACAAGTTTTTAAAAGCAAGGTCAGTTAACCACTACAAGTAGTTCTCCAGACAAATGGAAAACTTTCTATCACATCACATCTCTAAAATGAAGTTTAAGTATCTTTTTGATCAAAAGATACTTGTTTAAAGCAAAATACTGTATAAACTGTTATATTCAAAAATGTTACAAAATTACCAGAAGAGGTTATTTGGCTTAAATTCTAGAACCACTGGCATTTCACAATCTCATTTAGCCTTTTCTCCAGTCTAAAACCACAGGAATTTAAAAAAAAAAAACAAAACAATTTAAGAAATCCTTAATCTAAGATATCATAATGTCTTCACATGCATCTAAGAATGAAATTTAGAAAGTGAACTATGCCCTGGTTTTATAATAGGTAAGTAATCAACAATAGTGGTTCAGGAGGAATCTAATTTTTAGACTTATTTAATCTTTACAAAATTTCCAAAATCAATAAACAATAGAATCCATTTCAACTGATGTTTCCTTCATTTAGCATTCACAGTTCAAAGAATATCCCTGGTACTACTTCTGTTTTTTGAAATCTAAGTCACCTATGAGTGTTGTGACTAATATGACTCTGAATAGCAAACTAGCCATCATCTGAGTTCAGATACATTAAGTCACCTTTTACTCAGAATTAATACTGTTTAAAAGTATAAATATAAATAATATCAAAAGATACTTCATAGAATCCATATAATGTTATTCTTATAATTCCATTTTTTCACAGGAATGGATGGAAACTGAGCCACCTTGGATGCAAAATGATCTTTTTCAGCAGGGATGGAGTATAATTAAGACAAATTTAAATTATTACATGAAAATAGAAAATTCCTTTGTTTTGAGAGAATATTAGACTCACAAACATAACAAAACCACATATGGCTGATGCAGTATCTTTTAGGGCTATTACATTTCTTAAAGAATCTGACAGGTATCACAGTATCCAGCAAACTTATGCCATTTCCTGAATTGTAAAAATGTATTACATTATGGATGTTGTAAAGAAACCAGCTTGCATAAAATTCACTATTTCTAATGCTCATCAAAGTACAAAACCTGTGAGGAAAAAAAAAATCTGCAAATCTCTATGAAAAACCATCTCAGCAATATGGTTTTATGCACCATGGAATTGTTCCACTCAAGGGGCTGGCCCCCATTTTTGAGTTGAAATAATTGCCATCAGCAGCAGATTAATAAATAGCCATGAGCAAAAAGTCTTGCTAAAGAACAGCCTGCTCCACTCCCTGGAATTGCACTAGATTTGATAAGAGTAATAAAAACTTTATGAATGTTAAAGTGAGCAAGATCTACTACAGTGCCACAAATTGCCATTTTAATATTAATCACATTTGTACTTAATAGTTTCTCCTATTGAATTTGTATAGGGTACTCTATCACATGTACCTGGTGCTGAACACAGCTGATTGCTTATCACTGTTCTCATGCAGCACCATTTCTGTGCCTCACCAATAAAAGGATAAAAACATTGTAATGCTCCATTACAAATTTTCTTCTATACACAGTAATTAGATCTTAGAATTCCCTTTTTGTTCCATCGAGTCTTCGAGGATTCAGAAAAAAAGGATGGGGGTTGGCACAGAAGAAAGGTGGGATAGTGATGTTTTTACATCGCACCAGGGATCTATAAAAGACTCAAAATGCTCACAAAGCACAAGGAAGGGAGGAAAGCCTGCAGGTATTCATGTTCATGTATATGGGATTTCCCTTCTCTTTTTTTCAGTATTGTTGGATTCCGGCTCTGGTATTTACTGAAGAGAGCGAGCTCTTTTCCTCCTGGTTGCTTAATTAACATGGCACAGTTGGCCCTGTGACTCTGTCAGAAATGACACAAGCTTCAAAAGTGGAATGGGTGTCCTTGCTGCAAGGAATTCTATTTTTAAGCAGAAATGACTCATCAACTACTGGGGTGTCCCAAAAGCTACAATTTGTCAAGCTGTCAGGAGAAAAGGGAGGGGGGAAAAAAGCAAAAGAGGTCACATCTTTATTTGTATCTGTATTTTGTATCTGTAGCTTAAAAAGCAGAGGGGTAAAACTGATTATATGTTCAAATCCACTGTGAAAAGCAATCTTCTATGCAAGCCATGTTGTGATAACAGCTATATGGCCTGGTATTTTTAAAACCTCGGCTGAGTTATCTCATCTTTTATATTATATAGATTTGGTAATTTGTCCAGTGCTAAGGAAGAATGTTTCTAGCTCAGCGTGCACAACTAATCTGTCTACAGGGAAAAAAAAGCACAGGACAAAAAAATTGCATTGTCAGATGCTTTGGGATGAAACAAATAATGCAGACACTCATTTGGAAAGAAAAAATAAAAAGGTTCAAACCTGTTATAGAGGTTCTGAAAAAATAAAGGTTCAAACCAATTATACACTGGTGGAGTTTTTGAAAGAATTTGAATTGTAGTTTAAGAATATGTTCCCATAGCAATACTGGAAGCACATCAAGCAACACAGTATGAGTTTATGAAAACAGAGAAGTGAAACTGAGCAGGCCATAAATGTGATCTATACAGTTTCATTACACAAACTGACCTTCAGATTATTGTGTAGGTGGTAAAACCAACACAAGTCAGGTTTCCTGAGAACTTGTTTCCAGTGAAAGTTACCACAACCTAAACTTTTAAATCTAAGTAAATAAATGCTAATCTAAATATTTTTATCCATATCTCTTAAGTCAGATCAAAGTCATTATCCAAAGAACGTGGATGTAAGCATAACAGTGTCAATAAGCTTATTTTATCAATGCTCTATAGACATAAATTATTATTCAGAGACAACAATAATTAGTAAATTGTAATTCATGCCAGCAAGTAAGCTTGTGCTTCAGATGCTGCAAAACATGTAGTGCTGCAACACAAATATAATTTTCAAAATAAATATAAACTTAAAAGACTAGCAAACCATAGGAATGGGAAACTGAGATTTCTATTATAATCAGTTTTTATCCATAGTCATGGGCAGAATTTTAAAAAGGACATTGGTTCTGGGGTTTTTTAGATAATAGAGATAACTTTTAACACTCTGGTTTCACTGGACTCAGAAACTTGAGTTTATGCAGAGATCTGAGTAGCATATTTTACCAAAACTAATGCAAGATTTATGCAAGCAGGGCAACAGAGGATAAACTCCTGAACTTAAAATATCATTTAGAAGTACGGTTTTCTAAACATGCCTGATTATGCCTGACATCTGCCTTCAGGTGAACCTTCAGGTGAAAGACCTAACTCTTGCACAAATCAAACTTTGAGATCCTGCCCTACAGAAGCTAATGGAATTTAGAGCAGATGGGAATAATCTTCCCAAAACAGAACTAGAAATCAATGAAGACTGCCAGGAATCAACTAGAAGCAGCTGTCAATTTGCAGTTCTTTTTCAGCCTGATGTTTAACCCCATGCCTTTGGATTTCTCAGGACACAAAAGCAGAAGCAATTCACTGGAAAAGAAAGACCCAGTTTGCAGTTTGGCACACAGGAGGGTTGAATACCAGTGTCATCCAAATGCCCTTCAACAATGGGCACTTGCTTGGAGAAAAACTGCCAGGTGAGACAACAATCTGCTACAGCCTTTGTCAAGCCATTGCCTTGCCCCCACCACTTGAAGGCCTTCAGGTATCCCACCTGAAGCAGAACAGCATACAAAACTAAACCATCCCTCAGCAGAGAGAAAAGAATCTGACTCAAAAGCATATTACAACATCCAATGTCCAAACATACACATTTAAATGTATTTCATGCTAATAGCTCCAGAACAAGCAGTAAACTCACTCACCATAAACCAGTTGTGATAAGGTGTCAGAATGGACTTGCAAAACAGTAGGGGGAAAAAAGAATTTTCTATCTTCTGGTACTACATATTTGTTAGATTTGTTATTCATCTTCAGACAAGAAATAAAATGCTAGCATCTAACATCAAATTCTCAGAAACATTCCTGTATGCCTACCCAGATTTAAAAAAATAAACACTGATCAGCCACAGATCAGCCACACTAAATGACCAAAGTCTTATCTAAGTAATTGTGGCTTTGAAATGTAAAGCAACATGTTATGAAAACAGTTTTCCCTGAGCTGGGATCACACATCTTCCTCGGGCTTGGATCCATTTCAGTCTTCTGAGAGTCTCTGAGTTTATAAGAATAATCAATGAGAAACTGTGTTACAAAAGATGACGGTGTTAAGTGCTCACTTTTTAATCAATGGCATTTTTAGGGAAAAAAATATTCTTGTAAGATTGAAATTGTATAAACACCCTTGCCATTCTTGCAGGCTTAGATCTTCAGAGAAACAATGTGGTCTTAATTTCCTTTGAGCCTCCCAGGCCACACAGTCAGCTTTACATTGCAGAAGACATGATAATCAGCTGTCCCAAGACCTTACCAACCAAAATGTCACCAAGTATAACTTGTACAAGCCAAATACCAGCGATGCAGGAAATTCTACAGTCATCCTATTCTCTTTTCCAGTATTTCACCACTGTCACAGCTATCAAACTTTCCTTAAGTTCCAAACTAAATCTGCAAAGTTGTAAATTATATAGATTTTACCATTTCTCCAAACACCATAGAGAATGTCCTTTGAATACCATTCCACTTACCTACTGGAACAGTGCCATGTCTGCCCTTCCTGAATTACAAGGTGTGACATTTTAGTGTAAAATCCTGCTTCTTTGAAGAAGCCTTGTAATGTAAATATAGCTAACAAGCTATTCACATTAAGCAACATCTAATTCAGACCTCCATTTCCACCCAATTTCCTCCATTCATCCTTCAAAGAGAGAAACCTGAGAGAGCAGCATGTCTTACTCTCCTAAAAAGTAGTGTCTTAAAAATGAGCCAGTGATACAGATTTTTGCCTATACTGAAATAAGATTTCTGTCAATTAACTAGAAACTGGAAAAGGAAAAACTAATGGCCAAATGTTTAAAAAAAAATTAAATTAGTACATTCCACCTAATCCTTAAAAAAAGAAGGATTTGATTCCTGAAATACAGTACTCTCATTTGTCTAAGAGATGACAAGACTTTAAACCATATAAAAATTGGCTCATGAAAAAGTTAGGACTTAGCTATTTAACGATCAAACTCTTAAGCCTGCTATGTTCAGTATAAACACATTCATTTACGTGACATATATTTACTTAAAGGCCCATCTAGCAACATTTTCGTACAAATAAAGTCAGTAAGTATCATTGCACATGCAAAGTTTTGCTATTTCAGATTACTGACTTACTTTTGGAATAATAAGATTATACAAACTTGAACTTCAGTGATTCCTTAGCATAGCATGCAACTGGCTGGAGCTGGAAAGCTACTTTGCAGAAAATGACCCGAGTCCAGAAGTTCACTATAATCCACCCATGGGCCCTTGCAGTAAAGATGGTCAGCAGAATTTTCCAGGCTGCTTTAGGAAATGTGTCTCCAGCATGGAGACACAGGCACAGGGGAGTGAGAGCAGTGGAGGGCACTAAGCTGTTAAGGGACTGGGGTCCTGTCATATGAGGATGGATGAGACTCTTTCATCTGATAAAGGCTCAAAGACTCTTATAAATATAAATACCTGATGGAGCCTCCTTCAGGTATTAAGAAAACAGAGTCAAACTCTCCTCAGTCATACCCAGTGACAGACCAGGAGGAAATGACAGTTACTGAGATTTTTTACTAGGCCTAACACTTCAGAAAAGTAATCCCATTGGAATTTATTGAATCATCAAGGTTGTGCATCACAATTACTAAGAATTTCTGAAAAGCACCAAGGCACAAAAACAGCACCCAAAAATTTCCCTAGAGCTTGATTTGTCAATTATTATGGAAGGAAATTTATTTTTGTTTGCCATTTTATCTGAAACTCATTCGCAATGTTTCTCATTTAATTCATTTGCAACAATTCGTTTTCATTATTTAGCAAATACAAACTACTGGCATTGATTAACAGAAATTTCATTACAGTGTTTTGTCTAGAGAACTCAGAATATTTCCATATTGCCTAACCAGAGCTTCTATACCACTTTCAAAAACCAGTGAAATCCAATGTTATTTCATTAACGTACTAAACACCTACAGAGGAATTCCCTTTATTCATTATTATAATCTCCTAAATAGATTGGAGTTGTTCAGGTAGTGTTTTACAAATTTTATCTGCATATAATTTGCCAAACTCAAGCTCTCTGAACATGTCAGAGAATGAATGCAAACACCGAGCAAAGAGATGGATAGTACATAAATTGTGAATCTAAATTTTCAGTATGCCTCACTACATCCAGATTTTTTAATAATTCAAGATAACACCTATAACAATTGGTGGTTAAGAGACAATGTCCAACAACAAAATTAGGAGACATATAATCATACCTAATCCCTTTGTCCTAGAGAGCCAAGTGCATAGTAACACATGGACAATCATTACCAGGCAGTTTTTTCCCTCCACTGTGGCCTGTTTCTTTTGATTTTTGCCTTATAATAATCATATCACTGCTGTTGCTGGATTTGACTCATAATTAACACCATCTGTGCCTAACAAAGACCTTCAATCATTCTGGTGCTCAGTTGCCAGCAGAGGCCATGCATTGAGCTGCACACCCACCTGCCTTCAACTGTAGCATGCTAATGAAAGAGATGAATCTTAGCTATGGACACTTTCCCAGGAAAATTTGCAGAGCAATGAAGAAAATTAAAGTTCATTGTCACAAATAAGGCTTTCTTCTGGAAATCACTTTTCAATTAAAGCACTACTGGTGTACACTCAGTACTGACTACAACCAAAGTAAAGGTGAAATTAAAATACTTATGACAAAAAAATTTGATTTAATGATATATCAGTTTAAAGGGTATTGACTGAGGCTTTATGAACCACAGATTTTGCGATTTGCTGAGAATCAGCAGTAGGAACAACTGAAGATACAATTCTGTTACAATATTAAAAAACAAATTACTTCAAAAGAAATACTCTCAAGAAATCCACTTACATATTTAAGCTAAATTTTCTTTGAATCAGAAAATTACACCTATCACTCCATTTGACAAGTGAGCAGCTAATAAAACTAAGGGGAATTAAAAGGGGTTTTAAAAAAGAGGTGGAGACATCACATATAACTGGATTTCCTTCAGCATAGAACAAAATTTATCAGCTCACAGAAATGGCCAGAAACTGATGAATTGCTAACAAAATTAAAATTGGCAAAATATTAAAATTTTACCATGCCAACAGCTGCAAGGTACTGTGGGAGATTTCCCTCCCAAGAATGCAGGGAACAATACTGTTCTAATCTACTTGCCAAGATACAGACCACTGTAATTTTAGCAATTTCAGAAATGGTAAACATAATCTTATGGCATTTCCCTGAACTAGATTCCAGATTTTTAAGTCAACTTCTACATCTCCTAGTCATGCATCATAGAAAACTGTATATATATTAACTCTACTCTTCACTTAGTATGAATGAATGCTCCCATAGCCACTTAGCGTGGGTTAATGAGTGTCCTAAGACAACACAGAATTTTATAAACATAATTAAAATATTTTAGCAAGAATAAATTTCACTACAAGCAGGAAGGTTTGAAACAAAGTTTAGTACAATTAAAGTCCTACTTAACTCCTCAAATATGAAGACTGAAAGACTATGTAAAATCTGTACACACTCAAAATACTGGTAAATACATACTTCAGAGTACAGAACCATGAGCTGCACAGGATATCCTCAGCAAAATGATACAGCATAGCCCTAAAACTGGTGGCTTGAGAAAAAAAATATATCAATCTTTTGCTGTTATATATCTTGCAAATTGAAAAGAAATAATAGATTCAGAAAACCAAGCTGTAACTCGAAAGTTATAATAAAATCAAAGCTCAAACTGAACTTTTTTTATGAACTGATTTCTGATCCTCTTAGATTCATCTTCATTTTTTTTATACATCAAGCTAATAAGATCCACTCAAAATTCAGATGTAGTATTGTTCATTTACAAATTAAATTAAAATTGTTGTTTCCTTGAAGGGCCATGAAACTGAGAAGGAGTCATCAAAATGCTCTGCAGATTATTCCAGTTAATATGGAAAAGCTTAATGATTTGTAATGAAAATGAGATTGGTCTCTAAAACCACTTGAGCGTTTATGTTTACACAGGCTTATTGAACTATTCAGATAAACTTCATACCTCATCTGTGACTGTAAAAAGGGGTAATGCAGCCTACACAAATGAAAAAGATGTGAATTCTCCTGGGCAATGACACTGTATCTGTAATAAATTTAAATAAATCATCCTCACTGGACTTGCAGTGCTTTTGTAGAACATTTTGCTGACCAAAATCAAATGTCTTTCAGAAGACAAAACACAGAAGCAGTAGCAAACAAGCAGGAAAGCCAAACACAGTACATTATCACAATTTATTCTCAAATATTCCCACAATAAAAGAGAGTTCATAAGGACTTGAAACAAAGTGCTGCTTTTAGGGAAAAAAACATTTTTTCTTGTAAAACTTTCCAAAAGAACTTTCTAATGACACTTTTCTCCTTGTGCTAACACACAGGAAACTTAAACAGAATATATATGGATTACCAATGCATCCTTCCCTCCTAATTCATTCCCATGCTATGGCAAGAAACAAGCATGAATCCTCCAAAACAAGAAACCAGACTTTTCATGTTGCATTGTTTTGTTAAGCTAGTTCTAGTACAGTATCACTGCCATACTTCCAGCTAAACTGCTACTAAACAAGTAGACAAAATCACTTATGTTGGAATCATAAAGTCTCACTGTTAGCATAGGTGAGAAAGACTTGTTTCACCCTAAATAATAAAGACAAGACCCAAAAAATGAACTCAAAGGTAGCACAGGAGACAGAAGAAGCACAAGAAAACTCTTTTCTTGGAGGGAATCACAATCCTTTCCGAAAGTCATCCACATACAGGAAAAACCACAAAAATACAATTAATATGTGTCTTTAAGAGTGAACTTTTATACAGTCAGATATATATGTGGATACTTTATATATACAATAGAAGTTGGACCAAAGAAAGAATAATGATGCAGTAGTCAGAATGTCAGCAATGAAGTTGCAACCATGACAAGGTGGCTTCACACTTAAACGTGTTTCCATCTTTCTTATAAAATGATTTGATTAATAGTTTGTGGTAGCTAAAAGTATTTATTTGTGCTCTCTCTCCTGTCATAGCACTGATGAAAGGGGTATGGAGATGTGGAGGGTATGTAGGGTATTTTCTCATAGTTTTAGAAACATATAAAGCTTTAAAAAAAGTCACTAAGAATAGACTAAGAATTGACTAAGAATAGACACATTTGCAAAAAAGCACAAAGGAGACGTGTATGATCATAATTGTGTCTGTTTTTTGTGATGAATTATGGTGCAGAATCTGAAGTTTGTACCAGAAACTGAATCAATACAGAAATACTTAATAGCAACACAAAGCTACTTAATTGGCTCTGCTGAGATGTAAGACTAACTGGAGGATGTCGAAGCTGCACCATTTTCTGCACTCAGGTCTCTCCAAAGAGCATGTGCTAGATGTGCCATTTCATCTGGTACTAGTCCAGCAGAGTGTCTTTCAGGGTGATCAACTGGGTAACATAAAAATGTTCTTAGTTCACCCTCCTCTAACAGCTGTGACAACCTTCATACTTCAGCCTTCATACTACACCTAATCATGACATGTGCTTGCTTGAAAAAAACTATGGTCTTTTCAGTCTTCCCTTCAGTATCTAATGAAAGAGTGTTGTTTTTCCCATCTTTCTTGATGCCCCTTTGGTATGAAGTCATGCAGGATTCCTCTGTGGATATACCATCATTTCATCTATGAATCTATAGACAGACTAAGGGTCTTGGATTCATCGATCACTGGCAAGACCTATTAGATGACTGCTCACACTAGCACTCTTCAGCTCTGGATTGAAGGCACAATTTTTCTAACCCTCAGTGTAAGAGCCAGTAACAGATGGAGTCCAAGGCCCAGGCAGAGCACACCAGCTCTGGAATGCTTAGTTAAGGGAAAGCATGTCACCATCTCCCTGATGGGAGCACTAGAGCCCATTTGTCTCCACTGATCCAGGGCAAGCTGGAGTCTCTGTTGTTCCAGCTGCTTTGTTGAGGATATCACAAGCATTCCTCTCATCCTACCTTCATTATTTCCTGTTTGACCAAACTCTCAAAGGAATTCCTTTTTCCAAGCATGCACTTGTGGATCTTATATAGATGGATATAACACTGTATTTGACTCTGCATTGCTGAAATGGGTGTCAGGTCAGCAGAATAAAATAAAGCAGAATTTTTCCCTTTGGGGATATATCTGGGGTGTTTCTAACATGAATTAATCTACTAAACATTTACAAAAAAAAACCAAAAAACCAGAAAAGACCAAGATATATGTGTGTGTGTGTAGAACTAAATGAGGGTAATAGGGGAGAAAGGAGTAGAAAACAAAGAAAAGGTGTGCAAGTACAATACGCTAACTTCACGTTCCTGAATTTAAACTGCATCACAAGTTAAACATTGACTAAAAACCAAGAGAAATGCCCAGTTAAAACACTCATTGATCAAGCAATCAATAAGCTGGTAGCATTACATGGATTAGGTGGCCCAAAGAAAGCTCAAGTCCCAGAGACTCTCCCATGTTGTCAGTTTTGCTGTCCTTGAGGAAAACAATCAAAGACTCAAGAATTCAATGCCTAGAATTCATTATACATTACATTAGTTTCCCAAAAAACAATTACCCCAACACATAGCTGTAGTTGATCTGAAATTGAAACATAAGTAGAAACAGGTTTTAATCTATTCCACACTTTTGACATGGAAATATCAGGTATCCAGAATCTTTGCCATTGTGCTTTAAAAAGTTTTACAAAGGTCTTCATAAAGGGACCACCTTATTCAGTGGTGACATATTAAGAAAAAATTGCTAAAATTAAGAGAAACACTCACTGCAATGTTAAGAAGGAAAACCAATTGTCCTCAATGCAAGGGAGCTCAAGACAGAACTTGAGTTTTCCCACCACTTGCCTCCACTCCACAAAGAAAATCTCTCCCTTAGTTATTTGCCTTATATTTGACACATCTGTAGCTTCAAGCTCTCACAATACAGAGCTGGCATCCATGTATCCAAGAATGTCTTTTGCTGATGCCACCACTTTCCTAAGTATCAGGATGTACAGATGTCAGGAGTGGAATGTCTGATTTTCTGAGTCCCAGAATGATTGTTTTAGAACATAACTACTATGTTATGTTACTACCATTACAGACAGTAGGCAGGCTCACATGGACTGACTCCAGCATACAATCTTAACTGTTGCAGTAATGGAAAGCCTTAAACTAGTTCAGAGAAAAACAGTAAGCATGTCATCATAGAACTTTAAATTGCTATTGATTCTTCAGAATATCACTCTCCCAAAAGAATTGTATTCAGGGAAGAATATTTTTTTTAAGTCCCTTTTTATTTGTTTCTTCTGTGTTAGGCTACCAATCTACTGGCAGTGTCCAGCTCAATGTGATCACAAGGGTGGAGAATGAAGGATATCAGATGAGTTACCATTGTTTGTATCAAACCACCACATAGCCTGATGAAACTTTCTATTGCCTGGCCAAAACCACAACACTGTATGATAACGTTAGTGTAAACCTAAAAAATACTGAGATGATTTGCAGGCTACTAGTAGTTCACCTTATCTTGGTAGAAACTTATCACTCTCAGAAATACAGAGATGCAAGATACAATGCTCCTACTGTCTAATTCATGCAGAGGTTTTCAGAAGTATTCTTGTCAGTCTCCCAAGATGCTTTTTACCTCCTCCAAACTGCAATTTTCTAACAAATATTTTTAGCCTGTATTTCTTACCCTAGTCTTGATTTTGAAAGATTCTACACACGCGTAATGAATACAAAAACTGTAATTTTGCAATAGTATGTATAATCTCAATACATAAAAGTAGTTTTCCTCTCCATTCTACAGATCCAATGTGACTGTGTTTAATTAAATTTATATAATTTTCTTTTTTTTTTCCCATTCTTGAGTTATTTTTGTAGAACCTGTGCTATTATAATATATATATATTTGCACTCAGGCGATGAGACCAAGCACTGATTTGAAGTAGATGAATGGAGAAATTTAGAGATGTGTAATTGCTGCAGGAAAGGAGAGAAAGGAAAATGTATTCAAATACTCACTTTGATGAATCTATGAAGTATATTACAAGAGCACCAATACTAAGAGCGAAGACTAAGACAACCTACAAAAGAAAAGAGAAGAGTAATTATTTAGCAACATTAATAATTTATTCTTTTACATATAAAAAAAAGGAAAACAAAAATAAATAAGCTAGTTTAATTTCAGCTCTAATTTTCTTTAGAAAATTACTCCTACTTGAACTTCAAACATTATATATTATCATAGAATGCTTTCTTGCATTGAAAAAGAGACAAACAATCTGGTTTTATCAGATCTATCCTTCAGGATTGCTCATTGGTGCATAAAGTAAGAGTGAAAACAGATTAGACTGAACTTCCATTCACATGGCTGTGAAACCCACAGGAAAACTGTAAGACTGCACTCCTGTCCAGTGAGACCACAGTGAACTTTTAAAGCAATACTTGATGCAGCACATCCTGACAGTGATGACTTTTGTTAACAGTCTTAATTGTTAAAGCCACAGATGAGCACTGGAATAAAAAGCTCTTGATTCAATACAGGCTTCAGACCTCTTTCTGAAGCTGCTATATTGTGAACAAGCCTGACTGATGATAACAATGCAAGGAGGGGTCACACAATGCTTTCACTCTAAGCAGACCTTCTGAGACATTCCTCTGCTCTCAGCTATCACTCAATGCTATAAAGGCAACATCTGAAGCAATAATTATGTAATAATTATTACATAACCAAACTCTGAAGCTCTGCATGGCCAGTATCAAACATGCACATACCTTCCAATAAAATAAACTCATTGATGTATTAATGTTACATAATTACTACTACTTGTTAAAATAACTATTCAACTGAAAGCCTGAATTATTTGTCCTTACTTTCATATCTTGCTGACCATAACGTTTTTTATTTTGTGAATGTCTGAAAAGGTTATTTCGTCCAAGTACAAGTATCTGTTGTCTTATCTGATGCATTATCACCTGAACCAGTGAGATCTGTCTGTCAAGTTCAAGAACAGAAGCCTGAAAGTAATTGAAGTAAAATTTTTGCTACCTAAGACTACTAAAATGTTAATATCTAGAGTTTAAATCTTCTTTCATTGTTGCAAGATGAAATAAGCTATTAAATTCATATCAACTGGTAGGAGTCTCACCATCACAAGAAATAAGTGCTGAACAGAACTTGTGAATTGTTATCTACACATACCCCAAATTATGATTAGCAGTGATCCCAAGGCCCCCCCTCCCCCCCTTTTTTTTTTCCTCTGAATTAAGATACTGGGAATCAAATTATCATGCACACTGTGCCCTACCTGTTGGAATATTCCAAGCTACACACAATCATGCTTTGGATCTGAATCAAATCTACTTCATTATTTATTATCAATCCATTTCAAGGAAAGTCTTAGTTTTTTTAAAAACAGAATTTAAAAAGGTGCTAAGTGTTCTGAGAACACAGAGCTTAATTTTTTGGCAAAAGTTTTGATTTTGCCCAAACCAGTTTTAAACATAGATATTCACTTTTAAATAATTTAAAGTCAAGCATTAGTGATAATGTTTTTTTCTGCATTCTGTGGAATCATTTCTACACTAACAGTGCCCCCAAAACCACTATTAAACATAAGTATCTCTTAAAAAACAAACAAAAAAACCAATAAAATCCCAAATCAAACAATCTACTAATAACAAAAGAAAAGAAAAGAGGAAAATAATAACCCCAAAAAAGCCAAAGTATGAAAGAGATTTACCCTATGGCAGGAGTTTTGGGTTGTAGAATGCTGAAATGGCCACTTAATGCTGAAAATGAAATTTGAAAAACTAAACTTGTAATCCATTTGGGACTCTCTAAATACTCTTCTCATTCTTTCAAGTTTCACAGAGTACACAAGGACTTTGTAAAACTTAAAGGAGTTTTATTTTCCTTTTCACATAGCAGGTCTCGAGTCACAACATTCAGTCATTGCCTCCTACCCAAAGGATTCTCGTAGAGCAAACCCAGCATAACACTGGGATAACAATCATAACAATTAATCATCACTGTCCTGCTTAAATGTTACTGAGATTCTGGCTGAGACCTTCCAAAAAAACTTAAAGCCTTTCAGTGTTCTGTGACAGTTCATGTAACTGCCACTAAAATGCAAATATCTGTATTTTGCAAGCAGCCCTAGATTCCCATGCCTCGCCAAACCGTGAGATATGTACGTGTGCGAGACTTCAGCATCGCCCTTCTGTAATATGTATACCTCATTTTAAATCAAGGCTTATTTTCTCTTCTATTGCCTTGAAACCTGTGCCTAACATGATTGATAATGTCTCACAGAATCTCAGAAAGGGTATCAGAAGAGAATGGAATCTTAAACTCCATTTCTTTTCCCTGCTAGCAGAGAAACACGTTTTTCCTTTGCTAAGTGATGGAGAAATTGAGCTGACCTTGAAACCATCAAGTGTGTTGAAAAAGCAGACCTTGAACCAATCAGGTTAAAGTTATACTAAAATATAAAAAAGAAAGGAATAGATTTTAACAAACCCCAGACTCTCGTATGTTATATGATAAAGTCTCAGATGCAAGTTTTTTGCTGTATTCCCATCTAAATAAACTGGAGTGCAACCTGGTCATTCAGACAGACCCAGGACAACAATTACTGAGTTTGTTCTAGCCTTCCCAAGATTACCAGGGGAGATAATGTCTATTTTAGAGACCTTACTATGCTTGAGGGGTCTCACAAACATAGTCCCACACCCCGAATTCACAGCAACTAGAATCTGAGGGAGGGAAAAACACTTATGTATGTGAATTGCTGCCTTTTTCATTAACTAAGTCATGGCAAGAAGCCTGCTTGCTCTGCTCACTATTTCAATGCCTTTGCCAAAATATTGCAATTGCTACACATCTATTATAACCCCTCTGTGCAGAAGAAGAGAATCCTTTAATTTATAATAGCTTGCTGTTTTAGATTAAGAAATGTGAACTCATATGCTAACAGCTATACTGACTAAGCACTTACTAATAAATTAAAAATAAAATATTTATAAATAAAAAATATTTATAAAAATAAATTAAAAATAAACACCTATCTTATTAAAGGAAATATGGAGAAATACATAGAATATTTGCTACATATCCCTAAATCTTTCATAAAAAATGGGAATAGACAAAATCCAACCCCAGATTTCAACAGAAGTGTACAATGACTTTTTGAGGCAAGAATCAGAGAAACTGCAGATAAAATTCATCTAAGGAAAATAAAAAATGTTTTGACTGATTCCAGGATGTTTTAGAAGAGCTTTGACTGCAGTCAAAATTTAGGCATCCATAATAAATACAAAAAGAAAAAAGAGAAAGAAAAAAAGGGGAGTTTTGATTATGGTGTAACAGCAGAATACTATTGCAGGCAAGCACCAGCTCTGAGAAACACTGGCTCAACTAAGCTCACCTTGCAGGCCCCAGCCTATGTAACAAAGGCATAATCCAAGTGGTGGCACTGTTCCCCCTGCAACTCCTTAAGTGCATTTTGAATTAAAAAAAGTGAAAAATGAAAAGGCTGGTCACATTAGCCAGGAGGGCTACAGTAAATAATGAAGAGCCATGTTCAGACTCTAGAGCAGGGACTTCAGTCTCTCATACCCCGTAACACTTGAACATTCCGTGAAAGCTGAAACAGAGCTCTTTGAAGTTTCAAAAGCAAATTCTTGCTTATACAAGATTAAATTATCCAAACATAATTAATACAAAAAAGCATAGAACTCAAGAGGCAAAGCAGAAAATCAAAATGGAATAATCGCCTCTTTTTATTTTCCTCCAAAATTAAATATTAAAATAGGAAGCATGCAGTGAAAAGAAAAAAAAAACAACTTTCAGAAATCTCTAACTCCTAACACCTCAAGGCATCAAAGACTTCTTGTTTTTTCTGACAACACTCTGTTCTGTACTATTCTTCAAAAATGTTTTTTTCAAATTCTTATTCTATGGTTAAATCATTCAACCCAAAGGCCACTGTAATGCTTAAAATATACTAGGTTGTTTGTTATTAATATTTTTTTGAAATTCATTTAGTTTTCATTTCTACATTCACAGAGTAAATTCTGTTAATATGCTACTCAGTTTCATCAACTATGATTTAAAATAAAATTCCATTCATTTTTATATTTATAATTAGTTATGGAGAATGCAAATTATTTCCTATATGCATAAAGCTAAAACTTCAATGATCCATTAAACTTTTGTTACACAAAAGTTTTAACAAAAAGCATTAGAAGTGTTTTTGTTAGAAGTGCTTAACAAAACTTCTGTTACACCAAAGTTTGCTCTACTAAGATGACAATAGCTTGATGTTTTGATCTAACTTGGATGAAAATTTTCATACCTGAAATTAAAAGGTACAATAAAGGTAAAAGGTTTGGTAAACCCCAAACGTCCTTTAACCATCAAAAAAGAAATGAATTGTAGTTGTTTTATAGACAGAATTTACTTGTCCAGATTTGATAGGCATGAAAACCTCAAAAAGCTAAGGACACACCTGCTTCAAGTTACGTTTCAGAAGTTAGGAATTGCTTCTAGTTTGGCAATCCCAGCATGAAATTACAGACTCTAGATGTACCCACATCTTTGCAATTATTGTAATTTAACAAAAGTAAGACCTTCCTGACCATAGAAGATGCAGAATGTCTTACCTAAAATTGCTGTCCCACTAACTGACACCCTATATGCAAAGAACAAAATTTGGAAATCATTCCATATAGTCAAAGCCATAAGTGGTAGGAAATGCAGTGCAGCTGACACAAAAAACTGAGCAATTTATGTATCTTAAATTAATATAATGACAAATTAAGTTCTATTATTATAAAACAATATAGATGCTTGTTCTAAAAAAAAAAAAAATCAATGTTCTACCATTTTGTACTGTATTGCTTACTTTGAGATGTTTTTATTTCTGTTACCTTTGAACATGAACCAGTGAACCAAAACAGCTGCTTGATGTCAAACTATAGAATCCAACAGTCACCTTCAGAACTTTGTGATTTGTACAGTCAAATAAAATGTATTCAGATTTTTACAGAAATTGGTAGTAAGTTTCTGTTTAGAGGCCTTTTTCCCCAGTATACCCTGCCAGGTAACCAGGAGAAAAGAAGAAGAGAATTTCTTAAGTTCATCAACAGGAGCTAGGACCGTGCTCTAGATGAAGTTTTACACTGACTTTTCTCTGGGCTTGAACACATTGCCCTGCCTACAGTCCTTCAGCCTTTCCTTTACCTGGGCCCTCCTGGGCCAACATATAACTAACCAAAATGCCCAAGGCAAGAGCACAAAATATCCACCATCTACTTTATGGGGTCATGAGCTCCCAAGGGGTCCTAGGACGCAATTCTACCTCGCCCAGGTGTGTTAGATCATATTTCTTATAGATGAAATGTTCTCTTAATATTTTCTAGAACAACTGCATTTAACATTGTTCTTCTCTTTAAAGAAAAATGTCCAAGAATGCACCAGTTGTGAGCCACCTTGTAAAAGTAAACCACTAAACACAAGCAAATGATGGCTGAAGCAAACAGAAGAAGAAAGAAGTGACAAAATCATGAAAAGACTAAACAATATTCCATCTTGCTCCCACCAGCAATAAATACTAAATGAAAAGCTCAAAGAAACTGGGAAAATTTGTCATTTACCTTTTATTTGAAAATGCAAGGAAACAGATTTTCCTATTAATATATTCCTTGTATAAGAGTCATGCTGGTCAGGACATAATACTATGACCAGGCAGTAGTGTTATATGTGTTGATGTTCATACAAATACAGGAATTCTACAGCCAGCACCTGCTCTTGATTATAGTGTACATGCTAACAGCGACTAATCTTAAGTATCAAGTATTTAGTATTAAGGCAGTGTCCTACTATTAAATCTGTCTCAGTGACTTAATGATCCTACCACTTTACATGCAGAAAAGGCAGGTGGTGAAGGAAAAATAACAAAAAATAATTATCTTAATTTCTACTCCTTTGCATGTCAGCTAGAATTTAACATCCAATTCTAGAAGCAACTAAAGCACCTTTAAGACACATGATGAGCAACTTCCAGGGAAGTCAGAAAACGTTCAAGATCACACAACTCTGAAGAGACTTTACTAATTCTTAGCTTTGAGCTTGAAGGAATTAAAGTACTAAATCCAAACTTTTCAATTTTTATAGCCATATTAAAAGCGTCTCAGAAACCCAGACTTGAAAATGTTTACATGCGAGTCACTTCCGTTCAGTTGCGTTTTCTGATTTTTTGTTTACTGTTATTACACAGAAAGGAGTTAACTAAGAAGATAATTAGCTATTACATTTTATGGTAGCTAATTTAGTCATCAGCACATGATAAAAACAGTACTGTAAACTTTGGAAGCTTTCCGACACCTTTTTGCTATATAATTTTTTCCTTTCAGCAAAGGTCATATAGACTTACATTTTCCAAGAGAAGTCTGAGTTTATCCAAAAAAGGAGGTGAAGGGGAGTGAGGAATGACTCTCTGATAAACCAATGGACATTCAATTCTCAGTGAACTTCTGTCAGAAAATTCATAGCATGGATTTAATCTTAAAAGCAAAGGCAGCCAGGTAGGCCAGCGTGAGCTCTTATTGATGACCACGAGTAATCAGAAGACTTGGTTATTGTCCCTAGTCCTACCATTCTTGTGGTGTGTGACTTAAGCATATTACTTGACCTCTTCAGGCTCCCAAATTCTCCCTCTTGCTTTCCTTTGGCAGGAATACTCCATGTCAACTCATCAGGGCAACCACTCTTCACTGCAGGTGTTTGCAGTGGAACTTGGACTGAGAGCTCTCCTGAGACCACAGCAATCACCAAGAGCCCAAGCAGGACATGGCAACAGTGGCAGCAAGCACTGCCTCTGACAGCAAAGGGGTTTTGTGCATTAAAGGCTTTTGTTTAAGTAGAAAGGTGCCAATAACTCTAAGGTAAATTTTTGCCAATTTTTTTGGAACTATATTCTTGGTACCACTAAGTTACTACCCAGTATAACACGGTTTTAATTCACCACTAAAACTAAAATTCTGTATTTATGTAAATATGTCTTTAAGAATATAGTTATTATGTAATGCATCTCTTTTTTTACAGACTTGAATAACATTGATAAGGAATATAGAAACAACATTTCTGGGAGAGAAAACAGATACTGCAGACAGAGAAGAGTTATCAAAAAAAGGAAAAAAAGAAAAAAATTAGCCCCATATTTAGCTCCCAAATATTGAATTTATGCATTAAAGCAATAATTTGGGTACAAGTAAAAGCCATGATGAAGGCCTGAATCACTCACTGTGAGTTTGCCCAACTACTCATGACTGTAGTAAGTAACTGATGTAATAGGTCACTGGGAATAGAATATGGAACATCTCTGAATGAAACCACTCTAAGGAGAATTAACAAATTCAGTCTGCCTGCAATAAACTGTGTTTTTTTCTCTCCCCAATGAAAGGTTCAGCCTTCTTACATAGATTTGAACAGACTACCTCTCATTGAACAGACTGCTTATTATAAGGAATGCTGTGAAATCAAAATTAAGGAATGATATAGATTAGGCAGAAGACTCAGAAACATGAACAATCAAACCAGAAAGTAAAACAAAACAAAAAAAAAGTATCTTTATTTACTTTTCCACACAAATTTCCAATCTCGCTTAAGGAAAATTTTTTTTAAAAGTATTTTTGCTGTGATCTGTTCTGTACATGCTGCAATATATGTTAATATTTCAGCTTTGTTATGCTTTTTTTATACAGATTGAGAGATTTTTCCCTCAACTTTCAAACGACATATTGACAATAAAATGAAAATTTCTGTTTAATCCATAAAAGTGAAAATACTGAGATTTTCTAATTAGTGAAAAAAATACAAGACAAAAAATCCCATCTGTTAATGGTGCTCTGTAGCTTGAAGTTAATTATGTTTTCTGGGAGAGTGCCTGGCAATATGACCAATTAAAATACATGCAACTTTTCCAATTCATTATCATCAGTCAAAAAAATGGCAGTGCTTTCTATTAAAATGTGCCATTTTCTATGAAAATGTGCCATTTTCTAGAGCTAAGTGGATGGCATTACTGCTGATGTCTGTTCTGCTGGTGACCATCACCCACCAACTACTGCCGATGTCAAGGTTCTCCTTTCCAAGCTCCTTGCTGTCCCACTGCAGCTAAGGGCTGCTAATAAACAAGCCCATTGGAATGTTGTTTTAGAGAAACCAGTGATGCACTGGCAATCAGATCCTGCACAAATGAAAACCAACCAGCTCGGTTGCAAAATTGCCCAAAGGCCAAAGAAGCCAGGCCCAGGGCAGGGTCCCCCTGCCACGCAGTGCAGAGCAGCAGAGCATCACTCATGCTGGTGGCTCATTAGCCACAGCCCCAGCCCATTGCTCAGCCTGAAAAAGCCTCTGGCTGTTGTGTCAGACCTTTAAACACAACACAAGGTCATTTTTTCTTTGTTTCTATGTCACTATGCTTCAGTTGTGACATGATGTGGTTTATCTCCACATGAAGAACTGGAACCAGGTAACTTCAGCTGGAACACTGGTCTAACAATACTTTGGCCTACCTCAAATGATAACAAAGCTAAACAAAGTGATCAAGGTGAGATGAAGCAAGCAGAGACTCCTGCACTTTTTGGTACAGTGTCTACGCAAAAAAAAATCTCCACCTGTGCATGGAATATCTTGGAAAACACAAAAGTGCATCAATTCTTGGAAAGAATAAAAGCTGAGATATTACCCCAAAATCATAATCAAATTCTTCATAATTAATTTATAAAATGATCTAACTACATGATGGTGCAACATCTGGGAAAGTAATCAATTGAAATCAAATAAATATATTTACCAGTAAAATCTAATGTACTCATTTGCCAACCCACCCCTGTATCTGGAATGCTGCAATACAGAACTGAAAAATCAATAAACTGTTAAAAAAAAAAAAGGACTGGAAAACACTGTCTTCTTGAATTAAGCAATTGTCTATTTCTTAATTAGTGTTTGTTTAAAAATAAAAAATAAACAATATTAGAAGAAAAAAACAAACCACAAAACCAAACAAAACCACAAAAACTAATTTCACAGTTCTTGTCCTTACTTCAATATACCATACTCCTCATCAGTTACCATTCTGTTTGGTAACTGACAACAAAATAGGAGAATATCCAAGAAACTGTCACAGAAAACACAAGACAGAAAACAAAGAATAAAAATACCAGAAAATAATAATAATACAGTAGGGTAAACAAAATGCTGTGTCTTTAAAATGCTAAAATCAGAAAGGTTTCTGAAGTAAAGGGTCTGAGGCAAGGAAACCACTCAAATGAGTTCTCAAGAAAAAATGCAGTCGAAAATGTGGACTTTCTGAGAATTTAAGTCTCTTCCTTCAATTCACAGTGCTTTTGTACAATATTACACATATTAACAGTAACATTAACATTAACAGTTAAAGGGAGCTCAAGCTTTACTGCCATGTCTTAAGAAATTACTAAAAAGAAGTACATTTCTTTGTGAATGAATCACTTTAAGGATTACATTTAATGAAATTATTTACCTTATACATTCAAATTAATACTAGAATTGTATGGCAGACAAAAGGAATCCTCAGATTCCTCAGTTATTTTGACATTAGTCTGACATGCAACCTACACAACAGACAGTCATGCCAATAAATGTTTGAAGAAGAAGTAGACAAAGAGGTTACTCCCCCTTGCTAAGGTTTTATAATGGAATAAAATGGTAAATTTTCAGATTCTGTGTTACTCAGATTTCCTGCTATTTTTCCTAAATTTTCAAATAGCAGAAGTCCACAAACACAGAAATGAATACCTCCCATTTGAACTGTTTAGGTTCTTAGTCACAAGAACTCATAAATACAGCTAAGGTAGATACAGCTGTGGACACATTTGAAAAGTTGGAAGCTCTTGGCTTCAGTAAAGTCTAGTAAAATTTCATTAAAAAAAGACTGAATCAAGAACGCTCAAATCATTCAGCACACAACAGAGCATTTGAATGCATGTCAAAGAACGTGCTTTAAAACATGATGAAAACAAGACACAGAAGGGAAAAGACTCACTGTTAAATGCATCTGACAGGCTGCAAACAGAGTTTGCTGCTGCAGTGCTAACATCACAGCTCTCATCTTCCATGTACCATTACCTAATGTGGGGTTTTTCTTAAATCTTTAGTAATGTAATATAAGAAATATAATTTAGCCCTTCTATTTCCAGACCAAACAGAGTATAACAATTTCTGATACTTGCAAATACAGCGGTCAGCTTCTGCTGTTAGTCTAGAAAAACCCATAACTGTTTCATAGACTTCTAAAGAGAGGTAGCCATCAACATCACTTTTTTAATAGGGACCACTAAACTTTCGGACATTCCCATGAGGATTTTCAGGAGCTCACTGCTCCTCAAGTCATGTCTGCTCAGTGATTTAGCACAACTTAATGTCAACTACATCAGAAGCTTTCTGTGACAATTAAGAAATATCAAACACAGGACCATCCATCAATGAGAAAAATGAACAAAAGAAGCTATGTAGGAAGGGGCAAAACTTGGCAATAGAACTAAAGAGCACAGTATTTTTGAAAGTCACCTTTTTAAGCATCTTTCTCCTCCTTTTTCTCTGCCATTGTTTGTCCTTCAGTCATTTTGCCAACATTGATAGCTTTGACTGATAGCCACAGGAAAATCTCTCTCATACCAATCTGCTTTGAAGATGGAAAAATTGACTTTTTTATCACTATGAATAAATCTCAACCTATTTAATCATCTAGCTATACATGAGAATTCATGAATACAAAAAGCTGCCTTTAATTAGTGTACAAAAGAAAATTATAGAGAGCAAGTCTGAGCATTGTAAATTGTAGCACTCACTAAATTTTAATCATTTCAGTCATTTAGTCTTAAGCCAACTGATAGTTCTAAACAAAGGCATAAACCTCAATAGTTTTACAGAGGCTGTATCAAAATATAATTCTTATCAGACCTCTCAATTTCCCACAGCAACAAAAATATAAACAATGTGAGCGCTTTCGGTTTTAGACTAATTTGAACTGAAAAGCCTGACAATTATTTGACACAGTCATTGATCATGAGATGTGAGTTCTCCACATAATCAGAAAATAAAATTTAGCAATTTTATTGGAGCAGCTAAACCTAAAATAGGCTTTTCAGGGTTGAGGTGATCCTGGTTTATGGGTAAGCATTCACTCACAGTAAGAGAACCATTTTCAGTGGGCTTTGGAAGTACATGGAACAAATGTTTATAAAGAGGTTTCTGCAACTTGAAAAAGCATGGACACACGTTTTCCTTTTATCTTAGGTAAAACCTGCATAAGCACAATTATATGCCACTATAGGCCAAATCTTGATTCACAGTTTGGTGCAAGACTGCACTGATATGCAGACCTTGGTATTTCAGAGGAAGCCTTTGATGCCATCAGTTACAGGCACTGATGACTTCCATACTGTAATTGTCAAGGTGATGGCATGTTGTGAATATTGTTAATCTGGAATTATAATTCAACATTATGTACTAAATGATAAGGAATGCATGAGGTATTAAATTAAATCAGTGACTTGCAACTATCACTAAACACCATGCAGAAAACGATGCAGCAAGCAAATGTAAAAGCTATTTTTACACAACAAACCTTTTCTTGCAGTGAATATTTTTTCTCAGTGGTAGGATGGAAAGACCAGTTTCTCTGTTAGGATGCAAAGACTGATTTATTCAGCCAACCTGCTCCCTGCAGAGGAGCTTTCCTGTTTTTCTATGTAGTTATAATTCTAAAACTGAAAGCTTTATTGTGAGCCTTTTTCTACGTGGTTTGAAGATAAAATAATATAATCACATGGACAAAGGCTTGCAGAATGAACTTCAAATGTAACTCCCTCTAACAAACTTGGATAGTACCCTTACTTTAAAAGAAAATACAGCAGTGACCACTAAATATGGCACTGAAACCAACAGTTACCTCAGCAGACCTTTTCTCTTGCTAAAGACAATATTGTCAGGTCCTTTAACTTTCACCCTCTGGTGTCATGGCTTTTGTTTTCTTTTTATATAACACGAAGAGTTTAATTTAAAAAAGAAGAAACTACTTTCTCAAAATTCCTCTTTCCTCTGGGTCCACAGTCTTTGCATCTTTATCTGGCTTTCCTAGCCTTTCAGACACCACCTGAGGGTAGTGACCTAGGAAATTGCCTGCCTTCCACCTGCTTTACAGGGTCCCTTATAAAGGTCTGAAAGGCCACTGAGTTTCATTATGGTGTGGTCTTATTCACAGGCATTGAAGGGGGTGGAAGAACATCCAACTTCAGCTTATGTTCTGTATCATAAGTGTCAGCTAGTATGTAGTTTTTCCCCTTTTCTGCATGCTTGCTTGAGCCTAGCTACAGGCTCTTTCTAAGGCACTCCTGGAAACCACCAAAAAACACAACTGGAAAAACTACCAGGTAATCACATACCTGTCATGGTGAAAGATATTTATAAGAGATATTACTACGACTCCAGGTCTTCATGTTAATATGCAATTTTAGTTCACATTTTAACAATATTACAGAATATGAAAAAGTTGAAAGTACATAAGTGGTTTGAAGTTTGTTTGGCTTTAAGTGTTACAGAAAAAAAATACATTTTGCATGAACAATAAAAAAAAAAAAAAAAAATCCAGAACCAAACCTTGTGAAAGACAAAGTAGTTTTCTCTGAATAAGTACTGCAGAACCTGGTTGAGATTCTGGTAAGGTAAATGATGCCCTTGAAGTATAAACCTTTTTCTTTTTTCTTTTAATATGCTTTCCTTTCCTGCCTCCTGAAATTCTATTTACTATTGATCTCCTACAGAGATTTAGTCCTATATTACTTAATTCAAAAAACATTTTATTTTAAAACATGTCACCTTTCTAGAATTTATTCTGAAACAGAAAGTTTGAAAACCCCATGTCAATGAAATTACCATTTTAACACATCTTTATCTGTAACAAAAGTTTAAGTCTTTAGCCTGGCATAAGAAGTTTCTCTCTTCCAGCTGCAGGCCCAGCTGCCTTCCTCCACTGTGCTACAACCAACAACCTCACTTCCCTGATGCTCAGCCTCCCCTAAAGGCACTGGCCTTGTCTAGTAAAGGAAAAGCTGGCAGGTAAAAGAGAAAGCCCATCAGGGTGAGCAAGAGGTCTGTTTTGGTTCTCCATCAAACCAAAATCTCATCAACCCCTGGGTTTTGCCAATGACCTCCCCCCTCCTCTGAACCAGTTCACTGCACTTACAGCCCCATGCACAGGACTAAAAAGTGAGAAAGAACAAGAAAATAATTAAAAGTAGTCCAATGATACTTAAAAAATGGTAATAAGATTTGAAAAGTGTTTATACCAAATCTGCAAATGAGAAATACTTATACAGTGGTGATGACACTGCACAAGAATGCACATTACCAAGTCCAAATACTAACAAATACTTTGTTTTCTCAACAGCTTGGCTGACATGCTTCCTTTCTGACTCTCAGGCAGAGCAGGAAGACAGAGCTTTCAGCATTCCTAATTCAAACACAAAGTTAAAATTCCTTTTGCTGATTGCCTAAAACCTCAGAATGCCTCTCTGATCAATCTTAGGACAAAGACCTATGTAAAAGCGTGCCCAGGCAGACTGCTGACTCAGAAAGGAAATCCATGTACGGATTCATTAACACGGCTGCCAGCAGCACTGATGCATTCCTTGGAGATACCCTGCTGAAGCAGTTTCTCAATCCATAGTTTGGTTTCTTATCATGGTTACAGGTATATCAGACACCAGGAAGACCAAGCATGCACCATATATGCTTACAGAACTGAAGTTAAAGCTGCAGCTGTCTCAGCTCAACTAGAGTAGGATGCCACTAGTGACAAGAGCATGCTGCAGGGCTATTCCGTGACATAAAACATGGCCAGGAGGAAAGGCTGCTGTGGATGAGCAGAGACTTTGCTAGAACAGGTGCCAGAGAGTTTGAACATACACTCTGCCACAGACAGTGGAGGTATAAGCTTCACAGTAACCAAACTGTTTTATTTTTGTACCAGTTCTTGTGTGAATTAGAAGTAAATGACCGCTGTACTGAATAAATAGAGCACCTGTTTGCATTTTGTTAACTCTGACTGCTTTACATAATTTTCCAGAACAAATACCAAGAAATGAAGAATGTCTTAATACTTGTATCTGATGACTAAATCAACTTGTCCTTGAAATTTTCAGATAAAACAGCTTTTTTTATGTTTGTTACCATTGTATTTTAAGAAAAAAGTCAATTAGTTAAACAATACATCAGTGGAAATTTACATAGAGAACAGTTTCATCAAAGATGAAATTCCATCCTTTTCAGTACAGCCAATGGTCTGTAAACACGTGATGTTTTCAAAATTTTATCTGTTTAAAATCAGATTCAGGTGATAAATCTGTCATTGAACATGAGAACCTGTCATGAGGCCCTAACTCATATGAGATGTTCTATTTTGTGCAAATAATTTAACATCCTTGGAAAGGGGAACATGCCACATCTCCCACAACCAATTTCAGTTATATAGTCTGCTCCTGTCTCCTTTTAAGTTTGAATGACTGTTATCAAGTAATATGGTTTATGTCAAAACTTTGCAGAACTGGTCAGCTCCTTACTACCGAGATTCTAGTTTTACCTTGGAAGTTTTTAGTTTTTTTCTTACATAAGACAGGCTTACATGGGTTTTTTTGGGTTTTTTTTTTTGGAGTTGCCAGCTCTGTTAATTTAACTGTTTCTGGAAATGAGCCCTATTCATTTTTGCCAAAGAAAATGTAAGCAATTGTCATTGTGCTGAGGTTAGCAAATATGTAGGACTTCATTTCAAGAAAGCAAATTGCAACAAAACTGCCAAAAACCCAACAGTGATCCATTACACATGAACACATTACACTCAGCTTAAGCCCAGATCCATTTACTGTGCAACAAATTGAGAAGTCTAATGCTTTCATGTAAACCCTTGATAAGCAGATTCATGAAAACTCCATTATTTAGTTGGTTATTGAGTTTGTATTTTTGTGGCTACTTTACAGTTTTATGATATATTTCTTCCATTGAAAAATATTTATTAAGTAAATCCAATTGCTGCAAGAAAAAAAAAAATCCTCTGAGTTTACAGTTTAAAAGGTGACAAACTGTGTAATTCATTGCCTAGTACAATACCTTCACCAGTAAATAAGGGAAGGGACGGGAAGGAGAAGGGGAAGGGGAAGGGGAAGGGGAAGGGGAAGGGGAAGGGGAAGGGGAAGGGGAAGGGGAAGGGGGAAGGGGGAAGGGGGAAGGGAAGGGGAAGGGGAAGGGGAAGGGGAAGGGGAAGGGGGCCTGTTATGACAGGACAAGGGGTAATGTTTTTAAACTGAGAGAAGGCTGGTTTAGATTAGATACAAGGAAAAATTCTCTGTTTTGATAGTGGTGAGACAGAGGAAAAGGTTGCACAGAGAAGTTGTGGATGCCCCATCCCTGGAAGCGCTCAAGGTTTGAATGGAAGAATCTTCAAAAACCTGGTCTGATGAAAAATGTCCCTGCCTATAATAGCAGGTATGGAACTAGATGATCTTCAAAGGAACCAGCATAATCAAGTCATTCTGTGATTCAATGATTATAGAAATTCATTATTTCCCACTAGCTATAAAATAATAGTGAAAAAAAAGCTTTACTGGAAAAAAGCTTAAATGGAATGAGTTAGCTACTAAACCTGTCCAAGAAGAAAGATGAAAGCACTTCAAGCAAATATATAAAACCAGGGGGTTTATTATAGTAACTTTAAATACCAATTATCATCATAGCTTTAAATAGTTTTCATTGGTTTGGGGAGGTTTTTTAATTCTTCTTTGAGGGCAATGGGTACAACTTTTTATGGAGAAGTGGGAGTACATGCCAAAATTTACTCCATTTTCTCTATCTATATCCAGTTAACTACTGAACACCCTGGGTTTCTGCCAGCTGTGGAAAATCTGGATATACAGGTAGACTGGGGAATGGCTGGAGAGCAGTGCCATGGAAAGGGCCCTGGGGGTGGTGGTCAGTGGCCAGGTGAATGTGAGCCAGCAGTGCCCTGGCAGCCAGGAGGGCCAACCCTGTCCTGGGAGCATCAGGCCCAGCTTCACCAGCCGGGCAAGGCAGGGGATTGTCCTGCTCTGCTCTGAGCTGGGGAGGCCTCACCTCCAGTGCTGGGGGAAGATTTGGGCACCAAAACACAAAAAAAGATATGGAGCTGTTAAGAGAGAGTCCAAAGGAGGACATGAGGATGATGAAGGACTTGAGAGGAGGCCAAATGAGGAGCAGCTGAGGTGCCTTGGTCAGTTCAGCCTGGAGGAGACTGAGGGGAGACCTCAGTGCAGTGACAGCTTCCCTGGGAGGGGAAGAGGAGGGGCAGGCACTGATCTCTGCTCTGGGGTGACAGGGACAGGACTGAGGGGATGGCCTGAAGCTGAGGCACGGAGGTTTAGGCTGGATAGCAGGAAAAGGCTCTTCACCAGAGGGTGTTTGGGCACTGAACAGCTCCCCAGGGCAGTGGGGACAGCACCAGCCTGACAGAGCTCCAGCAGTGCTTGGACAATGCTCTCAGGCACACGGTGGGACTCTTGGGGACGACCTGTGCAGGGCCAGGAGTTGGACTCAATGATCCTTGTAGGTCCAGTCCAAGTCTCAAGATTTTATGATTCTGGATTTCTCAGTTACATTATATTGCATTACTTGTGGAAAATTTTATAGTATGCAACAAATTGCAATAAAATCCAATACTCACATTATAAATAAATAAAGTACCTGCCTAACAGTTTTCCTTTAATGACCAAAAAAATTAAAGGTGCACCAAAGTATTGGTAGGTAATTTATATGTTCTCCATTAGCACTAGATTTTACATAGAACTCATGTTTTTTATTATATTTGGGTTTGGTTTTAACTTATTTCATGAAAATAGTATGAATAATTTTATCTGGGAAGTATAAGATGTATTTTAAAACATGTATGAACAATTGTCTCAATAATAAAATTGTCTCAACAAAGTACCTAAAATAATATGCTACAGCTAGTGCTCCTGCTGTAGTAGAAAGGCAAACTAGAACAATAAAAGTCCCTCTCTAGTGCTACAAGGCCAGATGTTTATGGCTAGTAACAAATTCAATTTAGGCTTTTTAAAAATGGAGCAAGATTTTCACATGAATCATCTTCCACTTCGATAATCTTGACACTAAAAAAATGCTTGGTGAAGTTATTATCTCACCACTTTTTAAAATCAAGTATTTAACAGCAATGAGTATATAACAATTATTAAATTGTTATTAAATTATTAAATATTAAATATAACAATTATTAAATTGTTTTCATTTTTGTTCAACTTTTAAACTCTGTGGCCAGATCAATGTTCATATTTGTTGTTTACTCTGTAGTCTCTTAGTGCATGCACAAACTGAAATGAAAAACGTGCATCACACAAGTGCATTGCTATCTCTTTCTCACAGAAAAAAAAGAGAAACTATTATTAATCCGTGATGTCAGAGCGTTCTCAGTACATGAATAGCATTTGCTCATGTTGACAGACGTGAAAAAAGTAAGTATGAGGATTTTACATTCTTAGTTTCATTTATTCTGTATTTCTTCACACACACAAAATACTGTCTCTAGCAGACTGATGAAAAGCCCATACTTTCATCTTTTTTACAATAAAAAACATTTTAATGGACAAAAGCTTCTGCCTTCAACTCAAGCTACCAAAGCTGCTTCAATGTGATGCAGAACTCAAAGGAGACTGAAACATCACTTTCAAGAACACTCTGATATGCTAGTGGAAACCACAAGAATGAAGGGGATGTTGTGTATTTCCAAGCTCAGACATGGCAGTTTAGGATCTCGATTATTATAAAACTCCCTAGGGCTTGCATGACCAGGCTGTGGGAGTGGGGCAGGTGGGCTCCAGAGCTGAACTCTGTGAGAAGCTGCCAGAAGTTTCCCTGTGCTCAGCACTGCTGTTGCTAAGGCTGAGCCCATCAGTGGTGGTGGGGCTCTGCAGAGGCTGTGTCTGGGAAAAGGCAAGAAGCAAAGCACAGACAGACCTAAACAAGAAGGGAAAGAATATATCCAGCACATACATTAACTTCTATTTAACTCTGAAATCCCAAATTCCCAAATAAATCTTAAATTTATTTGTTTATAGCATGCACATTTTCTTCACAGTATTTCCTTCGCACCATGTGGACTGACACAGTTGAAAAGTAGGCCACACAAGTTTTGCATGAACAGTGCACTTCAAAAATTGTTCTTGCAAGTTGTTTAAAAGAGATAGATTTTTCTTTGCTAGTCCTTGTGCAGGAAGATGTGTTTTGAATCAGAGACCTGTATGTTTGAACTTCTCATTGGAAGGCCACGATTATGCTTGATTGTGTGAAAACTGAACCCATTTTTAAAACATACACACATTTAAAAAAAAAAAAATTAGCCTTATATTTCTTTTTAATTCTTCTCATTGTATGTGCGACTAAAATTCACTTCAAGTCCTACTTCGAGTCATGAATTTAAGAGAACTTGGATTATCTTTTCTTCTGCACCAAATTAAACTCAGTTTGAACCAACAACTGACACTCAGCTGTCCTCATTATCCTATTTTTCAATATGATGATGACTTCAAGCTCTTTAATGATCAACAGTATTGCAGCTAATATGCATTAGTCAGCTTTTAACGTCACTGCAATAAAGTTGCATAAGCCATGAAATTAAGAGCTCCTTTACTTGCAGTTTCATGGACTATAGTTTATAATACATCCACGTTTGGGGTTTTTTCACCATATGGAACTAACCTGCTACTTATAACCAATCAATCAAAATTAAACTTCTTAATCAAATTCCTTCTTTTTTTTCAGCTAAATTAATATTGCATGTTTTTACTGATTATCGTATGGGTTTATTGAGTTTTGTATGATTTCTTGGATTTATAGTTTGGCATGGACTGTAAAATTGAATAATGACAGTAATAAATATAAAACATACAGACAATGTTTTAAATTTGAATGTTTAATATGATGGAAATCAGTGTCAAAATAAGACACTTGCTCAGAAAGCTTAACAGATTAAGCTCTGGTACATTGAGTTTTACTGGTACACACAGAGAACAAAAAATTGCATTTAACAACACTTTTAACACTTGAAAATTAATGAAAAATATTTCTATTTGTATGCTATTTTTACCCATTTAGGAATAAAGACAACTTATTGGAAACATTCAGTTCTGAAAGATTATTGAAACTGCAGTTAAAGGTAATTTTACAGCAGGAAAGTATTGTCTCTTTGCATTCAACTCGATAAACTGCCCCATCCAGTAATTTTTTCTTTTAAAACCTACATTTGGCACAACCAAAGTTATGTAAACCTGTATGAATTTTTCTGTATTATTTGTATTAAAAAGAAAGTCAAAGTGTTATTTTAACCACTTCAAAAATACATTTGCAATTTAATTTTATTTCATGAATTTTTGTATTCTAATAGATAAATGTAACTTGATGAGTAAGAAAACTATTTACTGCTTTTTGAGAAATAAAATAGTATCAAACACAACTTTAATTGTATCAGCTTGTCAAACATCACAAAAATAACCTGCCTGTCATCTATTTCCATCAGTCTCATTATTCTTGTACTGTCTCTACTTTGTTTCCAAGTGAAACTGATTATTACTGTTAAAGTATTATCCATCTGGAAATACATCATCTTCTCAAGGTCCTTGCTGATTTACTAACTGACAACAACTAACTTGCTTGGTGAGTTTCCACTTTGCAAAGGCACTCATTAAAATTCACAGGTTTAAGTGTTTAGTGCTTTGTTCTCCTAACAAACACTGGAAAGAGCTGTTGGGGGAAGAAAAATAAATAAACCTTCCAAAGTATCTTATGAATAAGTAACAAAGCAGAAAGTACATTATCAGTTTTGACTCATTGTTCTTAGCTCCAATATGGTGTCACAGCATAACAAGGTAATTAATGTATAATTAGTAGCATCAGTAGTAAAAGGATCGCTTTGCATCATGTGAACAAAACCTTATCTCTTCTGCCTCAGTGTATACCTTTTTATCTACTCTGCATAGTTGCTACAGGTGCAAAGAGAAACTAATTTTGTTTGATTTCGTGATTTTTGGAGTGACACTGAAGTTATAAATCCTCTGATAGATCCAACTTATACTCAACAGCCAACTGTATCTTTATTCTAATGCAATGTCAAGCAGTATTTAACTTCAACATATACTATCAAATATCTTCCAAACCTTTATGAAACTTTAAAAAGCAAAGATATTTACAGAAATTTACCCCTTACCAACATAATTGGCTTTTAGCAACTTTTTTTGTCATGTTAAATTACATTCCACAAAGTAGAAAGAAGAGTCAGCCTATTCTCTTGTCTCCTCTGTTTGTACATTTTTTATCAGCTCCTGTTCTCCTCTCTTTCCTTGCCTTACATTCACACGCATTTCTTCTCCTTGGAAGATGTTCTTTAGGCCTGTAGGTAACGAGGTTTTGTGCTCCACGTATACAGATCACTCTAAACAGGTTTGCCTTTGGCATGACAAAGGGCAGGGTGTGACTCTGCCAGTGTGGAGGTTCTTACCTGGCTCCTGCTGCCTCCCCAGCCCGGTATTAAATACATATTCAAGATGAAAAGCAAACTTGACAAGAAAAAAGACAAAAGGAGAGTATGTTTCCACTAACTAAAAAAGGCAAAGCAGTCTATGGGCTTTTACAGGTACTTGTTTTGCAAGGTATTAAGAGTCCAGACTAGTTTAAGACTTATAAGACAAAATTGTATTTTGATTTTTTAGCCAGTCTGTTTACCATATTCTCTACTGCTTCTATGATGGATATATACATTCATACAAGCTCTCAGTTTTCACAAAACCCTGGGGGAAGATTATCACTAATAAAGTCTGGAACTCAGTATGTGCTAATATTCAGCTGTACCCAGTAAAATAGGTCTTAAAAAAATTTCCTTCAAAATAATTTTATTCTTAGAAATAAATAATTTCTTAAAATAACTCCAGCTAGGTATCAACCACATGTTTTCTTCCAGTTTCAGTAAACATCCTGGTCTGGAAGATTTTGATCTCAACTGTCTCTAGACTGACAGCAAAGTGACACTTGAATTTTTAAATGTAACACTGGCAAATAAGCATGGTGAGAGATACAGAATCCAGTCTTGTACAACATCCTAAGTAGGACACACCATTTTCAGGATATGGCAATAAACCAGACCCTATCCAAGGCCATATCCAAGCCAACTTCATATAGTGAAGCTATACGAAGATCAGCAGCTCCATGAGAACATCGTACGCAACACACAAACTTCCCAAGAAACCAGAATATTGTCAGGCATCTAAGGTATAGTAAGCTACATCTGCCCTTTCTTCATTGTCAGAAGTACCTAATTTTGTTTTCACAGAACTAGCTTTGACACCCCAATACTACCAATTATACTTTAAAGAACAAAGCTGATTCATTCTGCCTCGCAAATAACATCTGTGCTGTGTTAATGAACGCGTATCAGAGATGTGTAAGTAGCACTCTCTTGGTGTTTTCCAAACTGAGTAATGGCAGTGTGGGGGTTTACTGGGTAAACTAAAGGCAACAAGCATTACTCAGATCCTGAGTTCTGTCACCCTTCTTTTGAACTGCCTTACATATAAAATTTCACACTGAAACACAACTATTTGGAAAATAGTATATGAAATTTGAATGGGGATAGGTGTGCATGTTGCTTTTATCAACGCAAACATGCACAAAGCTCACACAAAACTCTACTCAGCCTACCTGAATATCCTACATGGATGTTCACTGCAAAGCTGTAAAGTTTTGTCACTGGAAACATATTAAAGAAAGGAATAAATATGACAATATAGTTATGATACTGAGAAATAAAATTATTTTAGAAAAATTAAGATGCTACAGTATTTAAGATTAGTATGCCCTGATATACATCCATACTTCTAAGCACAGTATCGTGAATATGTCTTCCAGATCCCCGTTCTGGTCACACACTTGTCTTTAACATTTCTCTGTATTGAAGAGTATTTTTCATCTATGAATGGAAACTCACAAACTTATTTGTAGGGCTCCTTGAATGATATTACTTTTACTCCAATTTAAATCTGGTTTGTTAATTAATTTTACTGCTTTTAGAAGGAGGTGTGGACATTCTGATTCAATGAGGTGCAATGACTTCCAGAGCAGCAAGGGAACAATTTTCACTCTAGAAATGATAATACATTCAGTTTTCGTGAGCTCGACCTTCCTTTATTACTTCCCCATTTCTAATCCGACGTGTTTAAAATAATTTTCTGTTCATTAAAATCTTATCAATGGTATGCCATGAAAATTTATTATTTGATAGTTATACTGAGTTTAACATATTTCAAAAAATCAGTTTTTAAAATAATTGTATCACAAAAATATTTCATAGTGCAAAGAAGGACATAATCAGAATCAGACCAAATTGTGATTAACTAGGAAATTATCTAGTTAATGAGATTAACAACAGGATTTTAGCCTTTCACTTACTTACAAGTCAAAGTTTGACAGTGCACAAGGTTATGGGATAAGACTTGTTCAAGACAATATTCTTAATGAATACACATCCCTCATCATCTCTGCTCACACCAGAAATACTACTTTTTCCTTTGCTAAAACTTTTTAAAAGGTAAATATGAGGATTCTCTCTCTTGAGAAGCATTTCTCTCGTATATCCAGAGGAGTGGACACATATCCTAAGCTAGGTTGCTCAGTTTCTAGGCACATCAGTGAATTCCAATTTATGGACAATAGAAGAACAAGTAAGAAAACAAACTCCCAATATACAAAAAACCCAACACACTTAAAATATATTCTAAAACAATGTAAAATTTATTTGAACCTGCATTTCAAGAAAAAATGAATTCTTGCAGACTATTACAGAATGGTGAAACCAATCTGAATTTCTAAGCCTTTGTTCTTCACCTTTATTGCTTCATTTTTTGTTGAGGTTCAGCTAATTAAAAACTTGCTTTCTTTAAATGAGGTGAAGCTTGTGTTTTTATTCCTTTTTTAGAGGGGTGATAGACTCTTTGTAGAAGTTTTACAAGTGTGCTCTCATGGACAATGTGATGTTGATTCTGTGTTCACTTTAATTGGCATCTCCTTTCTTCTTTGTTCATTCTACAAAATCTCCTGTGGCTTTTTCCACTCACCCTGCTATGTTTTTGACTGATTTTTTTTGCTCTGCTTCCAACCCACACTTCATCTCCTGCCAAGGGAATTTTAAGCCATTAATCGCTGTCAGATTTCCATACTCACAACATTTAACCAAATTTAACAACTCATTCATCCATATTACAAAAAAATAAACGAAGGAAAAAAATAGAACTACTTGAGAATAATGGAGTGCTAGCTTTCTAGAGTTTGATAATTTTGCTTAGTACATAAATATACTGAAGGGATAAACATGCATTAATCAGAATTGAAATTACTATCTAATCACTTTTTTTTTTTCTTTTTTACTGTAGCTCTTTAGACATTTGCATTAATAGAATCAGAATGCCTACAAGAAGAATGACCCAGGAGTGAGCATGCACTTTCTGCACTGTGCTTATTTTTCAAACACTAGAATACTGTTTGAAATGCAGAATTTCACAGGAAAACCGAATATCATCCTAACAATGTCCATTGCCAGTTATTAGGGAAAAGATTTCTATAAGAGGTCACTGCAACACTGGAACAGCTCTCCTGGAGACATTATGGAATCCCTGTCCTTGAACACTTTCAAGACTCAGTCAGACAAAACCAGAGCTGATCTCATCTCTTTGGTAGCTTACCCCTGCAAGGATTCATTCTGAAAGAAGTTTGACAAAGTTCTCTCAGCTATATGTTAAAATAATCTGTTGTGGAGTCCCTAACTGAAGGGGAATGAGCAGCCCACAATTACAAAATTAGAGAATATGCTGAGTTGGAAGGGACCCATCAGGATCACCAAGTCCAACTCCTGGCTTTGCACAGGACACCCCAAAAATCACACCATGTGCCTGAGAGTGTTCTCCAAGTTAATCTTAAGAGGAAAAAAAAATCATCAGCACTATGACACCGCTGAATTTTACAAAACTCTCAAATAAAAAGACATGATAACCCAAATTAGATAGTCAGGTAACTGCAGAATACTCTTAAATATGATTATGAGAAAAAATAGTTTAAAAAAAAAATAAAGTAACTACTTTGAAAAAATTAACCAAGTCAGCATATATTTAACAGAAATTTGAAATTCAAGACCAAGAAAATGATCAGTAAGGTGAAGGAGAAACTGAGATGACCTGAACATAAAAGAAGAATAAGTTCAGATAAACTACAAAATTAAACAAGGATATAATAGCTGAAAATTAAGATTTCTGAAGGTTTTATAAAGTATTTTATTATATCCTTTTCAAGATCATTATAGTAATGTGGACAGCTTGCTATGTTCAAAGTGCATGATGTCGCTTTTCACTGAAATGTTCCCTTAAAATCAATGGGTTTTGTAGTTAAAAATGATCACAAGCATAAATCTACTTAAATTTTAAACAGCCTTTTCAGCTGGAGGCACTAAGGTCATGGTTAAATTTCTTATAAATAGACCTGAACCAGAATCAACTGAGATTATGAAGACCTTAAAGAGTTACAGTTAAAGCATCACCTGCAGAGGATCACAGTAGCCAAGCAGTCACATTTCACACCAATCTATGACCTTTGTCTAACTAAAATGTCACAATCATTTAGGAAAGGTGTCTGTACAAGGAGAACAGCAATCTCTCAATCAGTTTTTCTCTAAAGCACATGGATTGGCATATTTGATTTCTTTCAGTAACTGCCACATATAGTAGGGACCTGGAATATCAAACTACAATGCTTCATATTACATTGAATGGAAAGCTAGACTAACACTCAGGACTGTACTCTCCCTTTAATACATATGTAACTTCTGACACTACTAATGAAGCCTAATTACATTCATTAGTCCTATTCAACACTTCCTTTTCAAATTGTTAATTGCAATAGGCCTCATGCTTTAGTGCAGCATGAAATGAAGCCCACACAAAAGAAAACAATCACCTTCTATCCACACTATTAGATTGTTTTGTTCATCTTCCAGCCTTGCTTTTTATTAAGAGGTTGGAGGAGGGAATCTAAAGAAATCATAAAACAGATTTAAATATAATAATGTTTATCTAAATTTAATAGTTTTGCTACCTCTTTGTTGGCTATTGTATCCTGGTATTTGGAATGGGAAAAAAGAAAAAAGACATTTTGCCATGGATTAACTGCATGATTTTAGAGCATCAGTCTTCTGCTGGAAACAGAAGAGAAGCAGCATAATCACCTTGTTTCTAAACAAGTTAATTTATCATGAAAAGTTGCAGAAAAATAAACCCTTTGATGGCGAGTAAGTTAAATAGGGCACAGGAAGACATGGAAGTAGAGACAAAAATTATATGAAATTACCAGACTTCAGCCAAGACATAGATCCCCGAGTGTATTACAGAAAGAAAAGCTACTACCACTATGAAGTGACTTGGAAATTTTATTTTTTTTTAAATAAGGCTCTTGAGAACTTGCACATTTAAATGGAGACAAAAACATTTTTTTCTTTTGAAGGTTATTCTGCTTTATATTACTGAGGCCATAGAGCTGAAAATACTTGCAAAATTACCAGCCACAACTAGGGCCTGAGCATTCTATGGTTTTCTACCACCATCATTTGTTTCTGAACAAGGGTCCAAAATCTAAACTTTGTTTTGTTTAACTAGCATTGCATTTACTCCAGAAAGATGAATTAGTGTAGCATCATCTGCCTTACATTGCACACAAAATGAAAGAACAGCTTAGGAATGCAAGCTGTCAGAACAACTGTCTTGGAGTTTCTAAATACTTTTATTCCATAAATACAGGATTCTGTATGTGGTTTGGTTTTTTTTAGTGAGAAGTCACTAATGCATATTATGCTGAAGCCAAGTTCACCAACGTTTTGTTTGCTATTTCTTCTCTCTGTTTAATCCTACTCAAACTTTACAATAATCATACACTAGTTCATACTTCTGGTATTGGCCCTTACAGGTCAGCAGGAGGTTATCAATGAGACAGAGAAATGATGATAGGAGCTGAAAGAATGATCTAAAATAATAAATGTATTTATTTATGAAATTATGAGGTCAGTCAAGCACAAAGACAGGAAGTGGAGTAAGAGAATATAACTGTCAATTCCCTCCTTCACCCCTATGTTCAGAGTGGAGATCAAGAATACCACTGCCAGCACTGAGGAATGGCAGAATGATGAGCAGAACTGAGAGTCTGTGAAAGTCTAGTCTGAAACCATCTCCTGTATGCATTTCTATTATACTTTTTACGTACACTATGGAGAAGGACACTATACCGCAGCAAAATGAGCTGAAATAAATAGAGACATTAGGGGACACTGAGGAAACTCAACTTGTACAATATCAGAGTTGTTATTTGAATATCATAGAAAATATTTGACATGTCAACAATTTCACAGAGCTGAAAAGGAAAACCTATAATCATGTATTACACATAGACATCAACACCAATGGCATATTTTTTTCTGGCTTTGTCAGGTGAACAAGATTTCTGCAGATTATCTGGCTTTAGAACATTACTACAGAATAATTATTATTATCAGTAATATATATTGCTAGTATAATGCATATATTTTTGTAATAATATTAAGATAATAGAAAACTAGTATTTTGCTTAGTACTATAGCAGGTTCAAGGTAAAAAAAACACAGACTTGAAAAATGTTTGAAAAGGAGCTTGGTGGTGAGAGCTTTCTCAAGCAGTTATCACAAATTGTAGCAAATTTTCAGTCCTGCTTCAGGAATGGACCTTAAAGCAACATGACCGTATTGTCTGAGCAGCTGAATATTACAAACACCTCCTTCATCTCTGCATCTTTTTTTGCAGACTCAGACAATCTTAGCCTTCAGAGAAACAGAAAACTCCCTCATCAACAATTAATCTCAGCAGGATGGCTGCTTTGGAAATTATTAATTAAGTAAAAAGCACCCATCACTATAAGTGGCCTGAAAGAAAAAAAAAAAATGTAAGTAATGCCTAATTCTATGATCTGATTCCATTAAAATAACAAAATAATTTGGGGGCATAGGGATGAATGATGTCATGATTGCTGAGGGCATGGCCCTGCCTGCCCCTCTCCCTTTCCCTTCAAGGCAGCCAGTCCTGTTGCTCCCTGGCACAAACTATTGAGGTGCAATGGGTAAAGCAGCAGGTAGAGGCTGCCACTTAATGGGCATTTATAGGAAAAAAAAATTCAGATATGCCCCTAATAATGCACAGCCCAGCTCTGTGAGCAAAGGATCCAAATGGAACAGGTGACTCAAAACACTCTAGGGAAGTCTTATCTACAACTCCCAACATCACTAATCACGTGAATGGTGTGTATGAAGGTACCTGATACTTTCTATTCATTCACTGAATATATTTTTTTTTTTATTAATAGGAGCAAGTTTAACCAGCAGAAAGAGCTATGATGAATGTGCTTTCAAACTATCGAGGTTTAAGCAGATTTTTTGAAAATGAAATTTGCATATTCCCAACTCCATGAATAAGCTTGACTGAATAACAGAGAATACCAAGTGAACAGAAAAAGCAACTGAACCACAGAGCAGGAAAAATACCTAACAAAAGAGACCAAAATTCTGAGTTGCTGAGAAACCTGACTGACTTTGGCTGGACTTCTAGAAAATTAACAATTCTGGAAGCCAGGTGAAATTAGTGCATACATGAAGCACTGTTTGGGAAGTCATTTACACAGATCACTGCGAAGACTTCAGTTTGCCTCCTCAATCTAATTTGCTCTCTTCTACAAGGGGGTGTATAGAAAAAACAGCTACTGTGAAGCCATAAACTAAAAATTTATTAAGAGTAACCACAGGAAGTCCTTAACAAAGAAAAATAAATGCATTAAAATTTTTAACCAAAGCTACCTGAATTTCACACAGTACAAAGCCATTATTATTTTTCTTCAGAATGTGTCCCTTAGGGCACAGATATCCTTTTCTCTGTTCCCTTTCTATTTCCTCTTACCTTTGAGCTACTGAAGGTGTATTTCAATCTCGAAAATGTCAGAAGTTAGCCAATCAGTTTATTGCATAATCACGTGACAGGGACAGCATTAGAAAAAATTATTAATTTTACAAATGTACTGTATGGCAAACAAAACTGAGTATTTTCAGAATACCCTTCCCAAATGTACCAGGCTTACGAGTCAGGCATCTATTATTAAAATACTTTGCTTTAGACCCAAATTCAGTGTTCTTTTTAGTCATCTCCTGGTGTGAATTAGCCAGAGACCATGCTTTTAAGCTTAGCCCTGAGGTTCTTAATATATTTTTAATTATCTTTAAGTTTTAAGAAAAAACAAGCCAATATTCTTAGACTGCTAACTTAGAATGATAAACCTGTCATATGTGTAACACATTTGTGGATGACCTTTTTCACAAATATGTATTTAAGTAATGCCTTCTTTAATGAAGCATTCTGTGATAAAAACAATCTATTATTCATATATTCTAAAACATCAGGTTTGAAAGATGAATATAATTCTTTACATTGATGAAAAACAATTTAAGGTTGACATAGAAAGCTCTAAAATATATGGAGACTATGAAGGGCTGATACGGATGGATGAACTGACACTGAATTTTGGGGCAACAGAGAAGATTGAAACAACACAGCTATTTTAATACTAATTAATAACAGAAATTTAATAGTCCTTAATTTTCTTATGCACAGTCAGCACAACTCTTAGAACAACATTTTTCTAATTTTTTCCACAGTAAACTATTTAAAAGATGTGATGCGTCCTTCATTTTTAAAGGGTACATACTATAACCTTATTTTATTTCAAGACAAAACTTACAAATTCATTCAAATACAAATTAAGCCCAGCTTAATTATGCTTTTTTTCACTCTATCTATTAATAGAAACATGGAGGTCAAGGACATGACTTATAAAATAAAATATACTAAAACAAAATGTAACCAGTTAGTCAAAGTGTCATGCTTCTAACATTACTAATCACAAGATAGTAAAAAATATTTCAAGGCAAACATTGTGAACAGATAATTCATTTTGTGTGCAGAAAAACAAATGGAGTATGGATAAAACCAAATTTTTCTTTTATACTACATCATTCTAAGTACTTGAAAGCTCTGCAGTTATTTTACAAGTATGCAGAAGACCTCTAAAAATTTCTGCATCTAGGCTGAAAAAATGGATTTATTCATCTAATCTGTTCTGACAGTTGCAATCAGAGATCATAAGCTCTGCAGATAAAGGACCAACTTTTTATGGTATGTTTATACATTATCATTTGCAAAATGTGCAAAGCATAAACTATCACTGTATTTTACATAATAAAAAACAATGACAGTCAGAGACTTCATAGCGATGAGAGCCCTTTTTCCCAGTAATTTCCCAGCCTCAAGAGGTGTTTGGGCTTCTGGCACAGTATCTTCCACTGCACTGCATACTTGTGATGAAATCTTACTTATTTTTTCCTGTTGCTAAGCCTTCCTTCCCCCAGTGAATCTCTTCTCATTACAATCCATTCAGCACTTCTGCTATACTATTTATAAGGTGATTTGTCAACATGGTGACATGTCTCTATAAAAAACAGATGCAAGGTTCCTGACAGCAACCTGATTAATGAGAACAAAGTGTAATGAGAATTTCTAGTGGCTAATGTCACAGCAAGAAAGAACAAAAAAACGCTGAAGACTCTTCTGGCACAACTACACCATATTAGAACTGTGTGAAATATGGTACTATTTGTCTAAATCTGTGAACTAGTAACAGAAAAATAGTTCCAAACCATGTTGAACTTTAGCAAAAGCAAAACAAAGCAAACAAGCATATACTTCGAACTGGCCTACAATAGTGCCAAACATTTTAACTCTCCACCCAGAATTTACACAGAAGGTCAGGGGGTTTTATTGGCAAAATTTGGCTTTTCCCTCTCAGTAGAAAGAAGCTCAGACTAAAAAAAAAATCAATAAGCAGTGGACAGATATGAACACATCTGAATGAGGCAAGCTAACTGGACATTTTCTACTAGGAGGAAACATAGGATACAAGGGGGAATGAAGTGTGCTCAAACATTGCCATGAAATAAGACACTCAAAAAGCAAAAACAAATTCAGTGCTTGTCTTAGATTGTTTCCCCTTCTGTCAGATCACCAGCCATTACCTTGCATATCTCAGTAGTAAAACAAGAGTACTCCTGACCTACATTCTTACATCTATTGGAGTCAACTAAACTCTGAAAACCAACTAACTATTTTTGGAAATTTGCACTCTGCATATGTAGTCACAGAATTATGCAGGAGAAAAGCAGAAGTAGAGGAAAAATTAGGGCAAAAAGGCAAGTCATTCAACTGTAGCATTTGTTAGCTGTACTTTAATACTTAGTAGAGGTGACTGATAATCCAACAGGAGTAACCTATGCTATGTGAGCTACTCTAGTGTAAAGAGATTGACCTTCAGATTGCTGCTTCAGAAAAGGTTGTATTTTTCCTGAAAAGTGTAGCATCTGGCTCGCTCACGACTTTGATGAAAAGAGGTAATGATCTGTAACATGCACTAATTTTACTCAAGTTTATTGGGTTTTTTTTTATTACCTGACTTACTGGCCAAAATCAATGTTCAAGTTACTGGCCTAGTTCAATGCTCTGAGCTGAGGTGGGGGGAAAAAAGGCATTACAAATCATATACAGTCCAAAGATAAACATTTCTATCTTTTGCTTAAATGGTATATCCCCAGTGATTGTGTTTCATCCTGTTCTCACTTATAACTAAAATGATCAAAACTTTGACTTTAGGAACCTCATTTGTTAAAGCTAATTATATATTTATGTTTTTAAAAACTTTAATTTCTTTAAGGCTCATACTCTTAAGATGCATCAGGTGACAAATCAGAATATGTAAATCAGACTCTTGCTCTTAAATGGCCACTGAAGTGCACTAGTTACTGTTGCTTTATTCCTGTTTTTCTCTTCCTCTCCCAGTGTCATGGTATTCCTAAACAGGGAGCAGTTTACCTAACAAATGTTTTTATTAGAAATTAGAGGTAAGTGCTGCCTCTTTCCTTTAAAAATGTTGTCCAAGCATCATAAAAACGTTGTCTAATGCATCCATCAGAACGACAGTCATGTACAAACACACACCATGTTGTGAGCCATCTCAACTCTGAAAATCTGGTAATTCTGTCGCACACTGAGGTCCCACAGCTGCTGGTCACTTAGATGGATGAACAGAGTTAAGAGTACTTTCTAAAGAAAAGTAAATACTAATGACTACATTTTTTTTAAGGGGGAACCTAAGAAGAAAACTGAACTTTGCTGTACACAAAATGCAAGTATATATAGAGATTTAAGAATGGTATTTCAGACTCCATCTCCTTAAATATGGACAAAATAAGAAAAAATTAGATGTGGTCATCATGTCAGTGGCAGAAAAAAACAAACAGCTGATCCTGAGTGGCACTAGTAACCTGGAAATTATGCCTGTGCTTTTAAACTATGATGGAAATCTCCACAATGAGTATGCCATCAGTCAGCTGTGTGGGTTTTTTTTTAACTTTATTACTGTTGAATAACACAGATGTGGACTTTTTAGCTTGTCATCTTACTTAAAAAATAAATTTGGATAGCTGCAGAAATCTGTCTTGATATTGTGCCTAGCATCACATTTCAATGAGAGTCCTCAAGGCAAACAAGAACAGGTTGCCTACTATGACTCAGGCATCTTTTGAATCATACCTGCTATTATAAATTGGCTTGGAGACCATTATCATATGTTATTTTTTTGTGCTTCTGGAAGTAAAAGCCATTACTGCTTTCAAATTACAACCCTCTATTGCAAAAGAATATATCAAAATATTTTAAAAAGTTATACTGTTCCTTACATATGGAGATATACACATACATAGATATATTTCCATATTTGAGAAAAATCAATGGAAGAAAAATTTTGGGAGAGTAAAACACAATGGAGAAGGTTTAAACAGTTTCCTCAGAAGGTAATTCTTATAAATTAAACAGCAGCAGAAAATTAAAATATCCTATCTCTTGCAGTAAACTGAACATCCATTACAAGCAAGCTCCAGTAAACAGGAACATGTGCCTGAATTTATTAAAAATGCAACACTGTTGGGTTGCAGTTACTTCAGTCATACAGCTGCTCCCCATTAGAGAGTAACTCAGTGTACACACCAACAATGTAGAACCAGACAGAACTAAGAACAGTCTTCAACCAAGATTTATCTTAAATGAGGTCCTTTAATGATAAGCATACTATTTTAACATACCATTTTAAATACATTGCTTTAAGTATTTAGATTTTTCCTTAGTGATCTAGAAGCAATTATCATTCATTTTTACAACCAACCCCTATACATGTCTATTCATCTTCAAAAGGGAAGAACTCTTCTGGATTTTACCTTTTAGGTAAAATCCCTAGTGACATATAATCCTTCTCTGGCCACATTTATTTACTATACAACCAGAATTTCCACTACTGAAAGTGATGTGATTGCCAGAATCATACTTTCCTTTTTTGTAGTTCTCATCTGTCTTATTGTGCTTTCCATAACAACCTTAGTTCCATGAAATTTTTACTTGCACTGAAAATTCTTTTCCTGATGCAGTCTATGTACCACATTCTTTTACATCTTCCCGATCTGCCTTGGAAGTTCTGAGGTACAGTCAGGCAATGTCCTCAAAAGACAGCAAAAACTTGAAAAAGCCTGAAATTACAGGATAAAGTACACTTCCTGTAAGCTTTTTCTTGCACCCTGCAACACCTGAATTGGCTAACACACTGTTTACATTCAAGATTTCAAGATCTGAATTAAAGGGCCCCATGAGTTCAATAGGAATCTTTCTACTGATGTCATTTGGATTTGGATCAGGGCCTAAATCAACAGAGGTCATTAAATTGTTCTCTTGTACCTTGGTTTTTTTCTGTCAGTCAATTTCACTATGCTACCATTCCAGCATTCTTGGAAAATGGACTGATTTTTTATACATTCACATTAACAAGACCTGATAGCCAACAACAATATCCAAGAGTACAGAAATTCACTTTTCAGTACATTCCAGTTAGTGCCACATCTTGGTTCAGTCAGCTAGCACCAATGAGATCATTTTTGGCTCCTTATTTGCAACTTAATGTTTGGAAATTAACAGTTCTCAACTCCATTAAGAATTTCAAATATAGAACAAGTCAGTTTGAAACATCCCTTACCCGCTTGCTTCAATATCAAATATCTCCCAAATCTTGGTTAATAACAGTCAAATTTTAAAATACATGGTTATATTCATATGAAAATCATGGCACAGAAAGGAGTGAGCTTTATTGAATATTATTTACTTTCCTGTAAAGGATTTCCTTCTTTTATGCTTTATGTTCTTATCTTCATGTTTTCTTTTTGCCTATCACACCCTATTTATCTGGGTGCTAAAGAACAAGGCAATAGCAACAGAGAATTTGGGAGCATTGAATGCAAACTGCAATCTCACTGACCCTCAGGGAAAAAGGTACCTTTAAAACATGTTTTATCTGGGAACAGAAATTATATAATGCCTTCAAAAGACAGCAGTGTTAACATCTACAAAGTTTCTAAAATCTATTCCACAAGAAGTAACTCAGTGATCCTGGAAGTTAGAATAAATCACAAAGCAATTAAACCTGCATGTGAGACAGACGATGGAACTGTCTTCATTTCAAACCCTGTAAGCTCAGCATTGTGCCTTTCCAGGCTCTTTACATGATCCAGAAATAAATCCTGCTATGTAGGTTAGAGTGAAACATGAGAGTGCACAGAGAAACACTGCTTTGTGGGAAAGCAATGCACAGAACAGCTTCAGGCTTTAAAAAACTAATAAATCTGGCCTCCTGCAGATGCTTCAACTAACTTACCATTTCTGTCCTCAGTGCATCTGCCTGGTTCACTATATAATATCAAATGTTTTAGGAAGTTCGTTATATCCACTTATCTAAGCTAGTGCTGAGTGGAAAATACCAGCTTAAAAAAAGAGTAAGGGGGTGGGTGAGACCTCCCTGATTCTTTCAAAAATATCCTGTAATACTGAGGGGTTTAGATTTTATTTCTATTTCCCTTAGGGGTGAAAAGTAGTGAAGGTAGTTATTGGTTATTAGGATACTTTCAGCATTTCATAGAATTAAGCGTGTGACTCAAAACAAAAGCAGTCTGTGCATTCTCCATGAAGTAGAGAAAACAGCAAATACTTCTTTTGAGTCACTGCATGGTAATTACACTGGGCATTCAGTATGTTAATGAAGTAGGGAAATTACTTTAAAACAAAAAGAAAAAACATCTTTAATTTTTTTAGGAATACTTTTGGGACATCACTGCAAAGTAAATCAGTCAGCAAACAATTTAGTCACAAAACAATGAAGAGATTACCCCATGTGCCTGCACATATGACACTGGCCTGAGGCTTATCTTGCAAGCACAGTAATAATGAGTTTTATTTTTGGGAAGCTATTATACTAAAGAATGTGCATCTTTAGAAAGCACATATATAGTTACTAAGAATTCTGATCACAGAGCAGTGGCCTCTCTAAACTAAGCAAACAAATCATTTCAGCTAAATTCCATTTTATATTTAGAACTAGAAAATTCCAACTTAATTTTCTTAATAATCTTCCAGACTCCACACAGTGGGACAATGCTGCTATAGTGACCAGTGCAGGAAAACCACTTTTACGTCATTTTCCTTTACTAATTATTACACTGAGTGTGCTGTTAGTAAATTCAGCCCAAGTAATTAAAAAAAAAAAAACAAAAAAACTAATCCAATGATAACAATGATAACCTTCTTACTCTAACAAGTTGCCCATAGATCCTGTTTAAAACCTGCCTGTTCACAGTAATGAAAATGTAGTACTTTCAATAGTCCATGCTGTATCTTCCTCAGTACTAGTCCTGTGTTCCACTTGGACATGTTAGGTTAACAATTGGTGGGTTTAGTACTAAAAATTATCTCCACTGTTCTCCTGAAGCGTCTGATCTCAATGATAACGTGATGGGGTGAAGTGGGAGCACACTGGCAAGGGGGAATACTTCAAACCATTACCTTCTGTTTTCACATCATTTTACAGAGAAAAATGAATCCAAAAGAAATAGTCATTTCCTGAACCGTAACATCTAACTTCCTGAACAAAAAGTAGGGAGTATTGCAAAATGATACTTTTTAAAGGCTACCCTGAATTTAAAGGCTATAAAAAGGATTAAAAGATCCCTTCATTTCAAGAATACTAGATAATGCACAGATTTATAGAACTGTAAAGGGTAGAAATTATAAAATCTAATTGTAATCTGATAATCAAAAATTTATACACACAAAAGGCACACAAACATACACAAGTGCATATGATATTTGACTTCAGGAGAAAAAGCACCAGGTATTTAAGAAGCATTTAACAACTAATAGAGATACTTTTAAAAATAAACAAAAAATATTTTCTTCTTCTATAAACAGCTTTTGCAAACAATAAATTTATAAGGATTCAAAGACAATCTATTTTCCCAAAATAGACATGCCAAAAATTGCATAGAAGATTGTTATTTAGTGTGCTGGTAGACTTTTTTAAAGGAAAATTACTTTCATAATTATATTGTTCCCACCATATACTGTGAATCACAGAAAAATTTCATAGGAAAAACAAGGAACATGACTGACTTCCAAAGAAGTTCTACAGAAAGTGTAGATCAATGAAGTGATCTCTTTATGAAAACAACATTAGCAGAATCCAAAGTTAAACTGAGGTAGAACTGAAAATGCTAATCACATACATACTTGGATAAGAAACTATTTCAGTATCTAAACAAGTTAAGTAAGTTTGAAACAGAAATAAATAAATAGAGTTTAGAAGCAACAGCATCCTAATTAGTATTTTCATGTTTAAAGATTTGAAAGTTTTCTTGGTTCTTCTAATATTTATGAGGCTGGTCTTGCCAAAAGTGGTAATACCACTGTTGCCAGCTCAAGGATTTTTAAAGCTTAGGGCAAGCTAAAATCTGTCTGTCTAGCACAGCCTAAAAATCATTCACATCATAAAAAGTCCAATAAACACTTCATTGCCTCTAGCAACCACCTGCTCTACCCATATGTGGTAACTAAAAATTTAGTATAAGCCCTACCTTCTCCATTGATCATTATTCATGGATGAAAGCAATCTTTGATTTTTAAAGCGCATGGCCAGTGCATAGAGAAAGTGAATTCCATTAAATCTCATTCACTAAACTCATATTACTGCCTTCACTTCAGGAAACATGTTACTCCTTGGAACATGGGGTACAAATATTACTATTACATTGGACATATCTTTATTCTGTAATTGGGATACAAAAATTCCAGAAACCTATTGTCAGTTTCTCACGTGAATGGAATGAAGGAGGGAGAATGGAAGAATCACAAAGAAATGTTCCTTCACTTTTATTATTTTAAAACATCAAGGGGAATTTACTTTATGGTGATAGCTCAATCATCTCACGATTCCATGCACCATGAACTATAGCATGCAAATAATGGCTTAGTGGGGGCTTTAAGAGCTATCCATGGCTAATTCTAATTACTTGCATTACGTGGATGCCTAGCCCCTTAATTTTCTAATTTGTTATTAATCCGCATATCCGATTACAAAGTTTATTTTCACCTCTTCGTACCAAACAGTATAATTCATTTCATAGCTTGTTACATTCACCTGCCTGCCATTGTGGCATACAGCTCATGGCACTATTTTGGTTTCCTGTCATAGCAATATGTTTTTTTCAGCATCAATGACTGGGAAGCAATTAAAAGACTCCTGGAACATAACAAATTCAATCCTTAAGCATAATAAAATTCAAGAATCATTGGAAGAGTAGCTGAGAGGAAGACAGCAAAAAAATAAAAAAAAAAAATCAAGGTTTTGAAACTCCCAGACAATGCAAAAATGTTTCAAGAGACGGGTCATTTTTAATGACTGCTTCAAATGACCAGTTATGGAAGTTAGGTGACATAAAGAACAAGTTTAAATTGATAATTTTATTCACTGAATACTGTTACAGGTGTAACTAATTACCATTAATTCAATACTTCCGAAAAAACCCCTAAAATTTGGAAAATTGCCACCTAATAGCCCACCTGCAAAATTTTCTCTTGGTTTTTAGGAATGAAGCAAGTGAATGATGTCAGGGGAAGCTTTTCTGGTGGAGCATAGTGCCCATCTGCAGCTAATCTTGGACTAAGTATTTCTGTTCAATTTTTTTTGCAAGCATCCTCACAAATCATGAAAATTAGCCAGAGATGGTTGGAAACACTGAGCAGCAGAGTCCTCATGATGCTGTATTGTGATACAAGGCCTTCAGTCTTCTTTGCTGTCTGTTTCATTTCTCTAAAATTACATGAACTAAACAAGGAAGAACATGAATGTAATGATGCTGGCATCTAGCTTCCTAACATTAGGTATGTACATAGCTATATACATCACAAAGATCTTTGTCAATACAACACTGAGTCAAAGTAAACATCTGCAAAGATTTCCTCTTTGTCACAAACTGAAATAAAATGTCCATACTGTTCATGCACAGGACAAAACAAGCAGCCTAGACTTATATTCATGAGTTTTGAATGCCAAGTGTCTCTTTACACATATGCAATGAACATCAGACCTATATAATGGAAATGCATGATGTCAGCTGCTGTGTCTGGATGCTGTGAAAGGATGCAAAACATCCTGATGCTGTATTTAAATTGACATGGCTTACTATATTGGGAGTTTTTGCTGTCTCAGTGGGAGCCTGGGGACTTTTGGGGGACATTGCTGTCAAGCCCAGCAGCAAAGATTGCCCTCTGAAGGGAGCCCTGTCAAATTCGTTTGCATCTTCCACAGACAATTTTTCTCCATGTTGTTCATACTTGGAGAATCCATGTGCTTACTTCCACTTCAAAACCAAATACTTAAGTTGTCAGTCATGTGAAACAAATTTCCTCTACAATTCCTTCCCATCAAATCAAAGTGAAGCTAAATAGTAATGCAGTTGCCTCAGTGGTATGTTTCCTGACTAGAATCAGCACTGAGACCAACTAAGTCCTATTTACTGGAAAAACAAACAAAAACCCAAAAGGCTGAATCTCTGCCACCTCAACATCAGCAAGATACTGAACAGCCCTCCTCACATGTTGCTGCACATTTATACATATCATACATTACTGCTTATCAAAACCTTGCTGATCTCATGCCAGTCAGACTGAAATGCATTATACAAGAGATATTATATGTTCAGTACAGGAAACAAACCCATTCCGACCACAAAAAGTTGCTTGTGGCAAGAGCAAGACAATCTCTAGACTTGTCAAAATCCACTTGCCAACTTACTTTGGCTCAAGTAATCTGTGAGGGAAGGGAAATAGTATGGAAATCAAGATTTCTGTGAAGCTGGTATAAACATACCAGCCCATGATGATTTTACAACCATTCCTTAAGATGCCTTCGCTAAACCCAGGAGAAACGGAAAGAAATGAAGGCTCCACTCCAGAGCCACATGAAAAAATAAATATGAAAAAATGAGTCAGAAGAATTAGTAACTTCAGTTGTATCCTTAATCTCCTTCAATATCATGCTATTAATTTATAATCAATAATGCTGTGCACATTTTTAGTAGTTTTTTGTCTTAAAACATATTTTGAGATTTTTTTGATAACAGATATTTTAGTACTACCTATTTGTAGCGGTTTTCCTTGATGCATGTATTAGAATCCCAGGCCTTATTAGTTTTTACAGACCAAGAAACTAATTTAATCAAATTAAGGGAGTTGTTTTCTGAAAAATAATTCCAGGATTAGACCCATTAAGAAGGACAATTACTATTCTGTAGTCATTGGTCTGTTATAATTGGACCTCTTATTTACGGTTTCTATTATTCTTAGATATTAGCTGTACTGTAGCGTAAGCATGGAAACAGATGCATATCTTCTCTTGTTAGTAACACAATCCCAGCACCTGTAAGTGAATTTAGAAATTAACATTCAAATAACTTATTCTCGTCTCAAAAAAACAGATTTGAAGTGCTGGGGGAGCACCTCAACATATACAGAGAAAATTGTAACTTAAATTGATACTGTGAATAAAGCAAGAAAAAGCTAAAGTTTGTTGTTTGGAAGTTCTAGAACTGTGATACTTGGCTTTATCAGGTGCTTTTAGTCTTTGGCATGATTTACATACCAGAAAAATAGACCTACAGTTAATTGCATTGCATCTAACTCACATGATAAAGAGTTTCCAGTTAGGTACTGCAAGCTTTTCCCAAGCAGTAAAAATTAAGGTCTTTGGGGAAAATTTCTGGTAGGACCAGTCTTGCCATCTTGTCTTGGCCATGCTTAAGGCTTGTAAGCCACTTTTAATGGAGCTGTCTAGCATCATTACCTAATAGTTAATTTCCTGTATAAAAACAACATCAAATACCTTATTGTCCATTTCTCACCCGCTTTTTAAGTTAAAATAATTATTTAATCAAGCTTCATGATATATACATATATACAGTATATGTACATGAAAAAACACCTATTCCAGGCAATATAAAAGTCAGATCTAGCTGTTTTTTTAAGTACAGATGAAACTCATGGCATCTCTGTTTAACTGACTTCTAAGAATGCAGGTTTGTCTGACTGATGAACAGGTGACACATAATGGTGTCTCCCCCTGAAGCATTGTAACAAAGTCAAGAAAAAAAATATAAATATTTATTGTAATGACTGTCAATATCAAACACTCAAGCTGAAAATAAAGACAAGCATATTCATCCTGCTGCTCAGTTAGAGATACTATTTTGAGAATCCTAGAAATTTCCATTACTGACAGTTTAATTATGCTTAATTTCTTAAGTGACAATAGTTCAAAGATTGGACTTTATATTTATCAATACCCATAGACAGAGCTTGTAATAATATATAGTTTTATTTATAAATATTATAAATAAGTATATTTCCAATTACAGGCACAATTACATACTTTGAGATTAAGAAAGGAGTAAACTGATACTAGGATTCAGTAGAATAGAAGCCTCACTAAAGGACTAAAAGGTTTGGGGGGAAAAAATGGGTATAAAAGTGCCTGAAATCCCAAACCATCCTAAGCACTGGAAAATCACCTGATAGCCTATTACAGAAAAGCAAAATGCTTTATTTCTCTGGAAAGACTGTGAGAATATTCTTCTCAGGCCAAAATCACATACTGAAGAGAAAGAATACAGCTTGATTCTGACAATTGGGTTTTGTAAATAGTCAGAATACACTATTTGGAAAAGCTTTTAGTACATTTAATATGGTAATATAATAAATACGGAATTACCAGGACATCACAGAAGCACAGAATATCTCAAATTGGAAGGGACCCATAAGGATCATTGAGTCCAACTCCCTTCTTCTCAAGGGAATACTTAAAACTAAATCATATGACTAAGAGCGTGACCACTTCCCTGTGGAACATCTTCCAGTGACTCTCTCCACCCTCTCACTGAAGGAGCACAGTCTAATGTCCTGTCTGAACTTATCCTGATATAGCTTCATTCCAGTTCCCTGTGACCTATCACCGATTACCAGACAAAGGGGATCAGCACCTACTTTGTCCCCCTTGAGGAAGTTTTTCCCCTCAGCCTTTTCTTCTCCAAGCTGAAGAGACCAAGTGACTTCAGCTGCTCCTCATGTATCTTAACACATTCCACCATCTTTGTCACACTCCTCCTCTGGACACACTCTTTGTAGATGCCCTTCTAATACTGAGACACCCAAAACTGTACTGGAGGTGAGGCCACACAAGCACAGAGTAGAGCAGAAAGACCACCTCCCTCAAGCAGCCAGTGATGCTGTGCCTGATGAACCCAGGATATAGTCAGCCCTGTGGCTGCCAGGGACACTGTTAACTCATACTCAACTTCCCACCAGAGCTCCCAGATCTCTTTCCACTGGGTGGCTCTCCAGCCTCTCAGCCCCCACCTTGTATGTATAACAAGGACTATTCCATCCCAGGTATAGAATCCCTCACTTGCTCTCGTTAAACTGAGAGTTTATGGAGTTGCTTGAAGTCCAGCTCTTAGTCTATCCAGATCTCTGTATGGCTTCTCCACCCTCAAGGGAGTCCACAGCTCCTCCTACTTTAGTACCATTGGCAAACTCAATGCACAATAGTCAGTGCACATTCAATTCTTGTGTCCAGATAATCTATAAACAACTGAGCCTGTGGAGCCCCACTGGTGACTGGCCACCAGCCCTATGTAACGCCATTTACTGTAACACTGAGCCCAACCCATCAGCAAATTGTCTCCTCAATGTGTGACATTTTCTTCCCAGAAGGATACTGTGAGAAAGCATATAAAAAGTTTTTCTAGAATCCAAAAAATCAATCTCAATAAATAAAATCACCTGCACACTTCTTCCAGATCCTAAGCTATGCTATTATTTTCCCAACAGAATAACAAGAAGAGGATACAGCCTATTGAGGAATTCTGAGAAGTATTTTTTCAAAGCGCTTTTCTGCACATGGAAAGTAATCATGAACCACATGTTATGACAGTTTTGTCTTCCCTACCCAAATAAAAGCAGCTCTGAGTACGGAACAAGCTTCAAAGTGCTCTAATTACAGAGCCAGTTAAGCACACAAGCAAAATACACCTGCAAGGAGATCCTAGAAGCAGATACTGTCAAAGCAATTTAACACATTAAATATTGAACACTCTTCTCATATAATATTCAATAAACAGAAGGGTGAAATGTGTTTTCTTTTTATGTAGTCTTTTTGTGTTTCTGTAGATTAACTCTACTTTTCAATGCAAACAGACCAAGAAATAAAAGATAAGTCATTTGTGTATGAAGAAAAAAAAAAATAAAATCAAGGCGAAATGAAAGTAACTTCACAGAAGACAGTCCTCAAGTATCTGCCAGTGTAACACTTACAAAATATTTGAAAATGATAAATGGATTCTCATTTCTAAGTGCTGCATATAATGAAAAAATCCTGAAATATAAAAAAGAGACCCTAAGGTATTTTAACAAATCTGAAGTATGTATCTCAGAATTAAAATTTGGATATCAGGATGACGATGAGGAGAAGGAGGAAGATGATGAATGTAATAATGAAATACCTCTTAGGACTGCTTTCTTAATATGTTTAAATGCCATCTTTGAAAACCTAAACTGAAAGGGACAGATAATTTTAAACCAGGTTTTTATTTAACTGTGTTACCTAGAAAAAGCAGTAAAATTGTATATTTCTTAACTTACATGAAGAGACACTAACTTTTTAATAAATACAGAACACAAAAAAAACACCAGAGAAAACACTCATATCGTATAGGGTCTACACAGTGAACGAAATCACAGTATAAAATTGAGGTAAATTGTGGGTAGTTGACTATCTGCAATGATTTCCCCATATTGAGCTGTAATAAGGCTAGAAAACTTGATCTCTTACAGAGAAGTACTAAGACATATATAGGGTGATGATGTGAGTGGAACTGGATAAAGTCATTCCTGCTAGGTTTATCATACAAGATATTCCTAAGTGTGCGTAGGCTTTCCTCCCAACACTTACACACGGGCGGATTTTCTAATATTTGATCATTTGTCTGGTATTTTAGATGTACAGATAAAACAGAAAGAACCTACTCTGTCCACTCCTACTACATGATCAGATCAATGCTTTGCCTTGGGCTTTGAGCATGAGCAGGAACAAAAAGTGAGTCATCCCTAAAGGTGTAGGTTTGGAGCACAGCAGGCTGCCAGCCTGCAGAGATCCGCCTCCACCAGCTGCATTAGCTTCTTGGAGTTGCAGCACATTTGTCCAGATTGCCATCACTGAAAAAGCAAGTTACCAGAGTTAATGTTCAGTTGTTATTCAGTCCCAAAATAGCACATCCATCTGCTGAAACAAGTGTATAATTACAAGACTTATTGTTACATAAGCTATTTATTCCATACTGCTCCCTTCTCAATTTTGGAAGGTGCTAAGCCAAATTCTCTTCTGGGGCTTCCCTTCTATATAATTTAGATCAACTCATTATTCAAGCCATTATTTTGCTATTAGCAAGCATAAGACATCAAGGGAATGCGTCTAAACTATCAGGGAGAAACAATTCATCTGCAAAAGGGTCCACTGATCACTCTTTCCTGAACCATCCAATTTCATCCAACCATCCTTTTACAGCTCCAACCTATGCTGCAAGTCACACCTTCTGCCTGTGTACCTTCAGAAGGGTCCTCTGAGGTGGAGGACAAGGCTAGTTACAAGGCTACAAAATTCAATCAAGATGCCAAACTGCCCTCTGTATCAGGCTTCCTTCCCACTGTTTTTAAGTTTCCAGTTCCTGAATCTTCCTCATTTTTTTTCTCATTCAGAGACATGGTAGTCAAATCTGTGATGATAGAACAAAGACTACACAATTTCAATCAGTTCTTGTTAGAACTTTTAGCCTAACTTGATTGTTTATACTTAAATTTCAATTGAACTGTAAGATTTTTTAACAATTCAACTGAAGGTCATCACCCCAGACAGAGGGATCTATGTCTCCTAGCACCAGTTCAAAACACAGGTTCTTAGCATGCTGCTTGCCCTCTCCAGTTCTAACAGTGTGCTGAAGTAATCACACAGCTCAGTCATACTCTGCAGGCTCCAAATCAGATGCTAATGCAATATGAAACCACCAGAAATTGCTGAGAGAAGTTATCTCAGAGCCAAGGAACAAAATAATTCACAATGAGCAAACGCTTACATGATATCTAATTCTGGTCACTTATAGTGATGTTGACTTCATAGACCATCTTGTACTCCTGCACAGATGAAATAAACATTAACCAGAAGAAAAAAATATTCTAAAATAACAGAAACTACAAGCCAGAGACCAGAAAAAGATATAAACTTGTCTATTACTAAATTCTGAAAAAAAAAACCTTATTGAAGAGGTGTCCATAATCTAGAGAGTAAAGACTACAAAAATGTTAAACAATACTATGTATTATTTTATTTATATACATTTAACCACTGAATGCTCATTTCATCAGTTACATTAACTAAGACCTGGTTTTATCTGTAATTTTGAGTAGTGTACTTCAAGCAATAAGTTGGTTCAGAAAATGGAATCCTATTGAAGCTTCTAATGTTAATCCACATTAAGATTTCAGTGTCGGACTAGACAACCAAGACTTTGTCCTGATGCCATGAAGCTCTTAACTTGGGCTTCCATGGATTACAGAGCTGAGGCTCAGTAGCTCACAGGCCAGCTAATTTAATTCTTCAACACATCCAATGCTTCTTGAGGATTCATTCTATTTTTCTTAGCTACCTGAGGACTTTGATTTAGTTCTCCTTGAAACAGAAAAGAATTTATAAAATAAAGAAAAAGACTTAATACAGATTAAAGTTAATACTTATGAAATACAGTGCAATGCTTATATCTTTGTGAACAACACACCATAAAAAGGCATTCATAAATTTTCCCTGTTACGGCTGATCACCAGAACGACCTGTATTAAAAATGCTTTTTTTGTAGTTTTCATGCTTTTCATGCTTATGTTTGCCACATGAAGGAAGTTATTACTTGTGAACTAAAACTGTTTTCAGATAATAAGAGCTATGCTATTATTTAAAAACTTTATGGTTGCCTATGTTCCAGAAATAGCTACTCATTTAAAAGAGGAGCTATGAATATAACATTAGAAGACTAAATGGACTGAAATCTGCCAAACAGTGGAACAGTTCACATGCTACTTCTTCATGAGTACGTGTCTGCCCGAGGGCCTTCAATAATGGCAATCACTGAAGTACATCATGAAGCAAAATTCTACAAGTCAAAAAAGTCTATCACTTTTTTTTCCCATCAAAGCAAATGTATTACCATTTGACATCTATAAAGAACTCTGCTATGCTTTACAAGCTATGGTAAGACCAGCCTTGCATCTGAATTTTGTGAGGGCAAAAAAAGAAACACAGAAAGCATGATCCTTCCCCCAGGTATGACAACTATTCCTATGACATTTGACAGAATTAACCTTTATTTATATTGCTCATAAAACTATACATTATTAATCAGCTTTGCACAGCCAAAATCCTGTGCCTTACATAAGCATGAAGCGTTACCATTTGCCTTGAGAAACCACTGTTCTCAATAAACAAGGAATCCAAGGAATTCTGTAACATTTTATAAATATAAAATATTACTATAAGATACATGTAAATATAGTTTGATACTTTGAGGCACCAGATCAGGGTAGCTCTTTTGACACAACTAAATTTATTTGAAAAAAAATCTTTAGGTTGTCAATTTAGACAGTCTTTTTTTCATTATTTAACTGATAAATTATTAGAAATGTTTTGGTATTAATGCCTTACTTGACATAATGACTGATGTAATAATCTCATGTATGATCAATCCACTAGTATATCAAATATCAATTAACATCTTAGCATAGTATACCTGGCAGGAAGAGGGGGAGATATGATAAATACTGTCTTAAATTACAATTTCCCCAAAATAAATTGATACAAAAGTAGATGATGGATTGAAATTCTGTAGATGGCATTTAACTCAACTCACTCTTTTTGAAATGAGGAGAGGCAACTATTTTTCTTCTATAGTCACACAGCAGGCATTTTATCAAATTATCTTGGTAATTGAGACATTCCTTATACTGAAATTTCCACATAATTGGAACCAATGGCTAGTTCTCAACCATTGCAAAAAACAAATCTTCTTCAAAACGAAAATACACTCTTCTCTCTCGTTAATATTACTTTTTACCCTTGTCTATACTTTGCTAGTGGAACAGTGTTTGCAAAAGATTTAAAGCAGTTTTTGTAACAAATTCAAAAGATTTTATGCATGTTTGTATGCTCTGAATCCAAAACTATCAGGATAATCCATGCAGACTTCATCCATTACACATTCCAGTACAGTGTTCAAGAACAGATAGCTGAGTTATAAAGAGTTAGAGCTATAGACTGTACAGGACTGAGATACATCTACAGTGAATGTCTTAAACACTTCAGTAAAATTAATCTAGAATGTTATAGCATTTGTGTTTCTTGGTTTCAAACATTCTGAGGTCTAATATATTACTACTATATTACTGACTCCATAGTATCTGCAGCAGTTCTACTCTGTAAGAGCAATCAGTCAAATTGCATCAGAGATCATACAAAAACATACATGCTATGAAGAAATCACTCCTCTTGGGTCTGGGGTGGACAAAAGCTCTTAAGGAAACATCTTAATTTTTGTGCAGCCAGGATATTAACTATTTCATATGCATGTTGTTAATATTACAAACCTAAACCCTAGACAACCATCGCTTACACAACATTCTATCACAGTGATGCTGGGGGTGGGACTGGGGAGTGTCCATATTTAAGTACATATTTCAAAGATTGAGCATTTTTAGTTTTTTAGGATTCTTCTACTGTTAAGATTATCTTATAGAAAGCATTCGAAAAACATGGAAGGACAATGGAAAAATAGAGCACAAAGGCTAAATGGCATGAAAACTAGAGAGAAGTACTTGTGAACAGATACTAAATTGCACTCTAGGCTTGGATTAATGGGAAAATAATAATTAAGTCTCTGAGAAAATTTTAAGCAATCAAAACAAAAAGTTTTTCAAGGCAAAAAAAAATTGTCAGATAAGGGAGCAGGAGAGCACCAAGGAGCCATCTAAAGTCCTGACATGTTTCTTTGAGTCCAACAGCTTTGCCTTTGCACGAGCCATTCCATATTAAATTTAAGTATCCTACTTACTTTATATAGCCTGTTACCATAGTATCTAACTACTAGTTATGTGAAATAACAGGTTCCACAAGGTAGAAATGCCATAACACACATTTGGGAGGGGGGAAGACACACAGAGCGCTTAAATGTCCTGCCCAAGATCATTCACAAAACCCACTCTAAAGGAAGAAAATAAATGTGTCTCACAAATTTCCTACTATTGAATGTATTTTGAGTGGAAAGGGAAGATCAGACCACCTTCAAATGCTGAAGATAGAAACAGCTTTTTCTCAATCTTTTCATTAAGAGTTGTACTTCAATTAAAATAAAATCAAAAAAAGAGTTTTGACTCCAGGTATCACAAAATGTGAGCAAAATTATTAAAACATGAAAAACTCTCAGAAAACTGAGGGGTTGGTTGAAGTTCAGCCACTTAATAAATGAGGATATGAAAACAGCGAATTTGAAAAAAATGTGTCCAAAGCCCCATGTTAACAATACATTAATTCAGAAGCCCACCAAAAAAAAAAAAGAAAAAAAAAAATTAATTGTATTTGGCAGACATCTCTTGAGCAAGAATGGATATTGGGTCACAGAGGAAAGATCTGTGCCTTGCTGGTTGCAAATGGATGAGCAGTAAAAAGAAGAAGCATCTCCTACCAGTTCAGCATGGATATCTTTCAATAGGTTTGGAAAAATGTCAGAAAGGACTGAATTATTGTCCTGTCTGTGCTTGCTGATAGATTCTCTAAACAGAACAATAATTCAGCTTTCTGCATTAAGAATTCTTTCAAAATTTTCAGCTGTCTTGTCTGTTTCAATATAAGCTTTTCAGAGCAGAGATTGTTTATTATTTTCTGACCTTTCTACCTTTCTATCTCAGGTGGGGCTTTTAAATAGCAACATACTGTCAATGAGTATGAGTTAACTGTAACACATCACTTTTAAACATGCCAGTGATTTGTCTTTAAATTACATATTCTTCAACATATGAACCAACACACTAAATCAATACACTATGAATGGGCAATGTGAATCATAAGGTTTCTCTTACTGTATTGAATGCATGGCAGCTTGCATTTCTTGCACTTATAGGAGTGATTTTTTTTTTTTTCTCTTCACTTAGGTAAAAGTTTCCCCCAGCACTTACAAAGTCTACTTATTTGAGTGAAGCTTTGAGAAACTGATCTGAACATCTTCTGACTAGGCAAAGGAAATATAAAAAAAGCTACAGGAGTAGATGCTGGACCAGAAAAACACCCAAAATAACTTGCTTGCTCTAGTCAATAGGCAGATGTTGCATCAGCTGCTATGTCCTACCAGCTTGAAATGGTGTGAATGAGAAGCTAATTGAAGTTATGGAAATGGCCAAACCATCCATACTTCAAGTTAGTAAAGTAAGGATCCTGTGGCAGCAGAAAAATAGCAATGACACTGATAAGGTTTGAATAAAAGCTTGTTGTGTTTGGATGTAGATATTCCAATGGCAGTAGATCTGAAGTGTCTGAAGAGACAGACCTCCCAGATGATATTTTTTAAGTGCTTCCCTAATGGGAAAACACTGCCGTCATTTCCCTAACCCTCATGATTTTTCGTGACAGAGAACAGACAGATATAAGACCAATCAATCTCATAAGGCAAGCTGAGAAAAGTGGTGATGCAGATCACACTTACATTAGACTAAATATAAAGAGCATCCATATCAGATGGATCCATATCCACAGAAAGTGCTGCTGTAAACCTTAAGAATTTAGCAAGCTAATAAAACATTAATCCTTGTCAAAGTTAAATATCTTCTATTTTTAAGAGTTCATTTGGCTGCAAATGGCTTTCATCCCTAATCCAAGTACTGTGCTTGTAGCAGATGTTGCTTTAATAAAGTGATCTGTGCCAGAGATGCTTATAAAACCGCACACAACAGCATAGGATTTACTGCTCCGATGCTCATATCCTCTTAGATTTCAGGTTCTGCTCCTCTCAATGGAAACCTTCTATTAGGCTGACAAAGGAAGATTTCAAAACATGGTGAAACAGGGTCTGGCAGGCCACTGAGGGAGTAGCTACAAGGATAAAATAGTGAAAGGAATGGTCATCATAATGGGGCATGATCCCCAGGGCAGCTGGAATGGATTGCTTCAGACACTAACTTCATGCCAATTGCTTAGCTATCATGCCAATCACCAAGGAAAAGATGTATTTTTGAACACTTCTCATAAATAAATTAACTTGAAATTAATCAATAATTTCAGTGATATAATGGATGCGAGGATATCTTTATTCTTTTCCTGAACCACCAGCTGTAATCAGGGCCTTTTTTGTTGTGGTTTTTCATTTTTGGTTAGGGCTTTTTGGAGTTGTTTTTGTACATTTTTTGTTTGCTTGATTTTTCTTCCTCTTTGAAAGCAGCTGTAGTGTTTACATTTTTAACTGGGACAGATTTAGTAGGGCAGATTATCACCAGTCTCATCACAAAGCACGGTCAGGCAACCACACAGTTTCCTATTCATTCCCAGTTAGATCAAAACTGTTCACATTTACATGCAAACTCCAAGAGAATTGAAAGTACTGGATTTATTCCATATGGACTTCAGAACTATCAGGACAGAGGACATGATACTGAGGTGGTGACTCAGGACACAAGTGAAAAACAGGACCTGAACAACTGGCATAGTGACTTTCCTATGTTACATAGGCTCAATATTCATTCATACAATTTAACCTGCTTTGAAAAATCAAACACTTGTATTTCCTAAACCTATTACACATTTGGAAATGCATCCCATTCATTTGGCAAATACAGGATTAATGACATTTTTACCAGTACTGAAGTCTAAGGTATTCCTTCAGAGAATATTTTGGAAGAGCTCTGAAGTTTGGATGCTTACACACAAAGTGAAATTAATCACTTATGCAATGTTGAACCTTTAAAAATCAACAAGCACAAACTACATAAACAGTCACATGTGCATAAATATAAAAATGTCATTCCATTTTTTTACAGAATCTTGGAAAAACTGAAGAACTGAAGAGTATTCTATCCTACAATTAGAAAGAATATTTGCAATCAATACTGAAACTCAGTCTCATCTGTCATCCAGATTGAATTTCTGTGAGCAAAACCCACAATTTTCAGGGAAAACTGAAGATATTAAAAGGTCTATGCACAAGATTATTTTAGAAAACTTCTTTAACAATGAAAGAAATCTAGACTTTAGAGGGTTGTCATTTTAAGATTAATCAATTTTAAAGCATTTAACAGATTATAAAGAATTCACAGCAATTGCAGCTACAGCTCCCCTTCAATGCAGTATTGCCACAAGAGAAAAAAGAGAAACCAAGGATATGAACTGACAGACAGAAAATAAACTAATACTCAAACCCAAAAATTCCTACTTTATTAATACTACCTACTTTATAGGAATATACTAATTTGATGCAACAGCTCAGGTTGTTTGCCTCATAATTCACATAACAGAATCCAGTTTTATAATCTCCTTTGCCATTTTGTTATTCTGAATGTCCCTCTCCATAACAGACACTCTTCCTCCCATGATTTTCTTCTTCTTCCTGTCAGTACCTGAGGCTTTTATCCTCTCACTGTTGTTCTCTGCCTTAAATTCCAAGATCACCCTTGTATTTTCTCTTTATATCTCCAGGTGCTCAACCACATTAGGGTGTAACAATGCCTTCCATCCCTCAAAAGCACAGAACACCACATATATTTACTTAACTAAAGGTCAAGAAGAGCTGAAGTCAGAATTCAGACATGTACTAAAAGAGAGAATAAGAACATCGTCCATGTTTGCACTATAATGTGCAAAAAAAGATTTTAAAATACAAATCCTAACCTTCATCATGCTGAATTCATGAAGTTTTATCCAGTTTCTGGTGGTATGAAGGGAGAAAAAGAAAGACTGATTTCAAGGGTCAAATATGTTTCCAGTTTCAGAACTAAGTTCCAAGATAATCAATTCTCAATAGGAACTCATTAGACTTTGTAAATGAATTCATCTATTCACCGTCGTTTCAGTGACAAAGGTTCTTGATACACAGATTAAACTCTCAATTGAACCACAGTTCTATCACCTCATACTCTCACCTCTCCTCAAATTGAAAATACAAGTCATTCATTTGGAAAACCTATTAGTTCCTTATTAATAGAACAATGACCTTCTGATCAAAATGTCTGTCTTCCTACTCAGTGAAATATTTTGTTCGCTTGAATTTACAATAGAGAACTGTCGCAGTTAACTCTTTGCTGACAGTTTCAGTATTATTTAATTACAATAACTTTACATTTGCATTACACAATCCACATACACATTAACATTAGTTTAACCAACAGATAAAATCAGAGAGATATTAAATAAGGAAAAGACCACATCATTAATCAGATTGGCTTAGTGGTCACTTTTGTATCTCCTCCAGTTATTGTATGCCTGAGAACATCAATGTTTTCAGGAGGAATTTTAGAAAATAACAGAGGAATACTGAACAATTAAGAATATTTATTTTTTTACCTTAGGCAGCTGGCAGCTGTTTTCTATGTTGGGTTTTTTGGGTATTTTTTTCTCCACATGCTTTACATTACTGCTAAATCTTTTTTATAGGTGACATGATGGTTATATTCATAGTATACTGAGAGCACACCACTACACTTATAGTATCCAGCCTGGCACAGCTTAATCAAGTTTTGGAAGAAGTCTTTATGTTATACACAGAAAAGCTTGTTTGAAGAGCTTGTTTGGAATTTCAAACTTGTCTCATGCCTTCAACATTGAAATCGGTACAGAAAAGGTTCCATTAACCAAAGCAGGTTTGCTCACTCCATGGGCCCTAATCTTTATGTGATTACAAACAGGAGCTCAAAACCCAGCCCAGTTTCTGAGAATTTTATACACAAAAGCCTTCTTATCAAGGGTGGTTCTAAAATGCGTCACTATTCATTTTCTGGTTTTGACCTTTTTTTTTGCACTTCATAAGGGGTATTATCTAAAATTCCCAGCTCTTAGGACATTACCCTGATTGACTGCAAAATAAATATCAAGGAAATGCTGTTCTGCAGGCAGATAATAATTCATTACTATGCTCCATATACTAAGATGCTTGTTAGTATGCAGTTTAACAAAGATATTTCACTTATCTGGCTGTCTGCAAACAACAACTCTCCTGCTTCAAACTAATGAAATAAAGGTGGAAGATTGAGTATTTGAGGAAGCTTGCTTTATTACCACAGAGTTGTTGATGCATCTTGTCTTACCAGCATGTTTAATGCTGTTCAGCATAGTCCTAAAGCATCTGCTCCTAACAAGACCTTTCAGCAGTTAAAATTTTCATTCCCTGCCTGAGATCTTCAGAAAAAACACCAGTATGAGCATTGCCAAACCTTCACCAAGTCTACAATGACGTCTGATGATTTGCACATACGTACCGGCATGTCAAGAGCGGAACACTCCTCCCTCAGACCTAATATAATCATAGCGCTAGATTAAATAAAATTACTTTTCAATATCACAATAAGAAGACAAACATTCAGTTACATACTGAAACCATCTAACTTTCAGAGAGACTGCATGTGCACTTCAGAGAATTTTATTTCCTGAACTTCCACATGCTCTAATGTTCTGATGAACCTCTTTGCTTTGTGCCAAACCACTGGCAGCAGTGCCAATGATGGGCGACAAATAACTGAGGGATCAAACTGTGGCACTCACTCAATGACAAACAGCAATAACCAAACTGAATTTGTTCTGAAATAGTGAATACTGCTTCCAACTGCCATTTATGCTGTCATTTTAATGCACTATTTAGCACATTATACTGTGTCTAATATAGGATCTCTGGTAGGATGATGTTAAAAGACAATCTCACATGAACAAGTAATGAGGGACGTTTCCAGATCATATAGAAGCAATTGATTTGGGTGATCTGCAAAGAGCTAGTGGTTTAAATCATAAAACCAAATTGCTAGTCAACAGTCCTTCATTATATAAGCCAAACAAAATCCTGAAATCATAGAAATAGGGATTTGTTTCTTTTGTAGGCAATCTGAAAGCGAGAACAGAATGGCTTTTGTGTCGTTAGGAACACAGCTGCCAACAAGCAATTCCTAATATTGAGCCCTAGGATTTAGATACTGTCAACTATTAGGGCAAAACACTTCCTGGTTTAAAATACAAAACATGATAAAATACAGAGATGGAAACACTGTTGGCCAGTTCCCAAAAAATGTTTTCTACTGGTTTTGAAAAGGACAAGATCTCTTTAAACCCTGCCTTCCTTGGAGATCCTGTTTTTCAGTAGTAATTTCAGCTGCCCATTAATCACAAAATCACCCCTGTAAAGACCAGTAAGAAATGATCATACCTATTATTCAGATAGTTTTTAGGGAAGAAGTTATCTGGATTAGTCCTCCTAGTCTATGTTTTTTCACTGATTTCTTTCATATACCCTTTTATCCCTGCTTTACCTCACTATAAACAGGTTTTACACAGACTTAATCTTTCACCAACAAAAACATGAGGCACTACAAAAGGAGCCATTTACATTGCTAAGTGCTGGTTTCAGTTGCTTTAAAAGTTTAATTGGTAAGGTCTCTTTTTTATTATGGTCACTGAAAAAGATACTTCATGAAATCTAGTCAGGTTGTCGTAACTGAAACAATACTGGATGAATTCCCTCTTATACATTTTACACTAATAGAAAAGCTAATATTATTTTTAAAAAGCACCATTTTAGATAAGACATCTTTCAAAACACCCCTTTCAGCTGGAGGCCCTCTCTTGTTATTCTGGTCTTGGGCACATCAAGATAAAAGTTATACAATGAGGAGAAAGGTCAACAAAAACCATGCCCAAGTGAAACAGAGCACTACTTGCCCTGATCTTTATTTTTTATTGTTGTTTAAGGGGTTGCCAAGGGTGGGTCCTCAGTCTAAGAATAAATAGCATTTACTGGGATGATGCCTTATGCCAGTGATAAAGCTTAATTTGAAAAAAGTCAGGAAAAGCTCTTATCATAAAAATGTTTTTGCAGCCTGCCATAGGAAATGATAGCACAGTGATGTGTGAGAAAACATCATTCAAGGGTGCTGAAAGCAAAAAAACTATGAAACTCTTTCTGTGACCTCACAGCTGTCAGAAACAGACAGGGTATGTTGCCTTAAATAACCACAAAAAGCCACAAACCTATGACCATCATGCTCATCTGTATTCATCTAGAATGGAGTCTGTGTGTACATTTTAGACCATCATGAAGGAAACCAGGCAAGACCTAGGATTTCCTCTCATTTGAAACTTTAATGCCCAACACTAGTGTAAAATGAGAATTTCCGTGGATTTGAAGTTTAGGTGTGGGTTTGGGGCATTTTGGGTGGGGTGGTGGGTGGGTGGGGTGGGGGTTGTGCAGAACAGTGCCATACTAAATACAAATTAATGCTCAGGGAATGTACAGGTAAAACCTGCCCTGTTTCCTTAGAAAGACCACGGTAAGCCACAACAGGACAAATGCATACTTACATTTACAGCTCAAAAACAAGCAAACCCCCATACACCACAGAAAAAATCTCGAGGAGCAGCACTAATTTGGTGCTGCCGTCCACAATCACATCCAGATTTGCTTGAAAGGCTGGTCTCACCTCTTACACTAATTTGCAATGTTTATCATTTTTTGTTTGTATGTTTTATCTTCCACTCCTTTAGTGAGCAAGTGCAATTACAGTTACATATCTTAGAACTAAAAAATCAGTTGCTGATAGAAATTTCTTGGTCTGCCTCTAAATCATATTCTAAGATACCTGCTGTAGATCAAGATTACTTGAATACAATCAAGAAAGGGCTAAAAGCAAATGAGCCAAAGATGACATTCTGGTCAGAACAGTAAGAACTTTTAGTTCCTCAAAAACAAATTGATAAACGTGCTTGGCTTTCTACATTTCATAACCAAGTTCAAGACACAAGCTTATTGTTCAGCTTATGTTAGATAGAGCTTTGCTATATATATATATGGCTCTTGAAATTAAAAAAAAAATCCATCTTATTAAGTAAACATACTCCATTTGTTATAGATGCGTCTGTAGCAAATGCTGATATCTGTGCACCTCTAAGTGTTCTAGAATCATGTCATACTACTAACTTGAAAACCAGAAGATTCTTCAATAATTCATGTCATTCACTTCATGACAGACTGATTTTAACTGCAATAACTGGGAACACAAAGTATTTTTATCAGTAGAACAGCCCTCCTCATGTCTCTAATTAGTTCGTGAGTCACCTTGGAATACAGGTAACCACACTGCAATTGTTGAAAGTTTCTGTCTTGTGTTGCAACCTAAGAAAAATTACAAGACTGACAACAGTTACAGTGGGCTAACTTAGCCAGGTACATTAGCACAGATTTCTCATACAGGAATTAATGCAGCATTAACTTTTTCATTAGCTACAGCTTTCTGTTCCCACACCATGCCACCCACATGTGGCTGCTGCACACTGCTGCAGCTTCCCCATAGAACACCATGATTCAGTGACTGCCAAAAAAAGTTCTAATGCTGGTTTAGATATTATATGAGAATATCTATTCTCAGCTGGATGTTATTTCTAGAAATCCTTGTTTCATAAGAACTTATGTTGGGATTTCCAAATCCAAACCAATATATTTCACTTGTGTTGAAGCCATGCTATAAGGTAGTTCCATTTCACTGGCTTTTGTCAGCTTTGAAACATGAAAACACTAAGATATTTTTTGCTGTTGTTTCTGGAAAAATGATTGCAGAATTATTTAATATGGTTTTCTCTGAGGGCCCTGAGTAAACAAGCATCATGACAATGAGCAAACACAACAGCCACACACTATCACAGCAAGATAATGAGGCAACCATGTACAGCCTCTGCTAGTTACCAACAGAGACTTCCCATAATTAAATTAAACTAAATGTCAAGTAAGTTAAATCAACATCAATCCCTTGGATTCAGGGATATCCACAATTAAGATTTATTTCCATTTATTATAATTCATAATATTTTGAGGAAAGGACTGGATCAGAGCATTAGAGATATAAACAAGGCTAATCAGACTACAGTCAAAATGCATTTAGAAGAACTCTTGTTTACATACCATACAAACTGTATGTCTAGTTATACTTTTACATGCATCTTTGTTTTGTCTCACAAAGTTGTCCAAGGATAGTGGATTCCTTATAGCATTTTTTCCAAAAACACTGGCCAAAAATAGGATTTTTATTGCACAGGAAAACTTCTTGGGATTTTTCATTTGCCAGTCACCTCTGAAATAGTTTAACTGAACTAAGCTAAAGCTTACTTTCATCTTCATCTTGGTAATAGACATTTGACATGAAGATAATGTATTGAAGACTGAAGATGGGAGGTACTGGCACAAACATAACATTTAAGTCTATCATCCTCTTTATATCATTGCAACTCGAATTTTGCTTGGAGTGAAATTAGACAGGCAATGTTCCTTCTGATTTACAGGAAAAAATGTAAAATAATTTATAATTTAGACAATCTGAGATTCTTCTGAACATTTGGATATGTTCAGACATGACAACAAAGTAAGGTGCAAATGGGTTTTGACACGAGTCTATACTTCACAACAATATCTTCAGAGCGTTTAGACATTTTTAAGTTCATGGTGACAAGAATAAATTCTTCTGGCTTTAACTTACTTAAGAAGGAGTGGGAAAATGTCTGTTTCCATGTGCAAACAAGGAAACAATGAGTTTTGAAGTAAGATAGACTTTCAGCCATAAAATACTTTCTTTCGCATGGGAGATACTTTTTATTCCTATCCAAGAAAGCTCTCTCAGCCAATGAAGGGACTGTGATGAATTATCAACTTCTGCCTACTGCTATGGATATCAACCATAATTTCCACTTACCAATGAAAAACTGAGGACAAGCAAGATGAGTGTTTGATGTTGCACAGCACATCAGTGGCAGAGTTCCCAGTTTGAAGTCTTAAGCCATTTATATATGAAATATATACATCCAGATATCCTGCTAAGATGTTTATAATATAGGAAAAGGTACATATGCACACACAGTAAAGCACTATTACTTGTATTTGCACCTTAAAACAATTACCTCAACTTTGATAGTCAAAAGAATAGAACCCAACTCAGTTTCATCACAGTAAATAGCAAGACCCAGATGAACTCAGCATAATGGAAACACTCTACTAACTCAGAAAAATAATAAAATTTTAATGCCTATCAGGAATTGAAAACACAATGTGACAGCATAAGCTTTTAATTTTAAAAAAATCTTCCTACAGGCTTACTTCTAATTCTGCCTTCCTCTAATATTAAGAATGCCAGTAAACAGGCTGATAATATTTACTAACTTTTCAAGCTAGAAAAATGTGGAATATAGGAGCTGCAACCAATATGATTCTCAAGCTGGTTCACAAATGGGAAAATAAATAAGCTGTAATATTTAAAGTGTCAGTGAGGATGTGAAATCAGACTGGAAAAGACATAAAGCAGCATACTCTAGAAATTGCACAGGATTCTGTAAATTAGCCCAAAAAAGAAGAAATACATGAGTGTTTTAGATGCTTGAAGTATCACATGCATTCAGCCCAGAAAAATTAGGAAACAGATTGCATTTGTAGTTTTTAATAAACTCTTTTCAGCTGAAAGGACCACTCCCCTTTTCCTTTAGCCAAGAAGGTGATCAAAAAGCAAAAGGGGCCACAAAAAAAATGTCACAAATTTTCTTGTGCAATGTCATGAGTCTTGCAAAGGTCTTGGGCTCAATGGGGCTCAGTGATCTGTCAACAGAGCACAATGAACAGGCACATGAACAAGCCCAGTGAAATAAATTTGGATTTTCCTCCCATAATCATCATTTCTTAGTCTTTACTAAGCCCTCAAATAGTGCCACTCTGTCAAGTTCAAACAATCACCTTTGCTCATTACATCCTCCCCATGTCCATATCTCCTAGAAACAAAGAACAGTATTTCAAATGTCTAAAGACGTTGAAATTTCCTTTTCAGTCTGGAAAAGTTATCCAGCTTCACACTTAGCACTTTTTAGGGCATTTCATTCCATGGGCTTCTATATGCAATTTAAAAAGTGTTGGTTTTGGGGTTTTTTTTTAATAGGAATAAAGAACAAAAGAGAAACAGTACTAAAATTGTACAATATATCTTAAAGAACAAAGCAGACAGAAGAAGATGGGGACATGCTTGACATTAAATAAATAAATAAATAAATAAGCAAATAAAAGCATGCATCAATAAAAGCAAAGGAATGAAATGTTGGAATTTCAGATCATTTTGCTGTTAGAGATTTTAACATAACTCTCTGCATCCAATGAAGTAACTGAATATGGGGTTAAATAATACTACCATAGTACCAGGGGCAACCATTTATTTACTTAAAGCATAGCATTTATAAAAAAGGGATTCTTCCACTTTTGGTCAGGTGAACTGACTGACAACCAAATTAAATGTTGAGGAACAGATCTAAGGACATAAGAAGTTTTTAAACATCTAAGCTCTATTAGAAAAATAGTTTAAAAATTTCCACACTTTGCCAATCAAAATTAATTTTGCACAATTGAAAATAATAGAATGTAAATAAAACAAACCTTAGTGTAGGCAGACAGGTTTTCCAATCATGCACTGTAGTAAGTGTACTGCTAAAATTCATTAATTACTTTACTGGAATCCAAGTGATATAGCTAAAATTTCTTCTTTAAAATTCCTTGTTATTAAAGACATTTAGAATTTGCAAATAAAGGATAAGTTTGAAATATATTTCATTGCAATTCTTAGCCAATTTTTGTTCTTCAAAGATTTTAGTAGATTGTTGAAAAACTGACAAGTTGCCCCGTTTGGGGTTTTTTAATTCCTCTTACTTGTCCTGTCACAGATTTCTGCAATTACTCAAATTATCCTGCCACACAGAATAAGAACTAATGTTCAACAATAGTTCAAGGTTAAGCATGGTGAAAACTGAAACAGAACACACAAATCTAGAGTTCCATGAATTTACTATTCTGTTATTCCTTTAGCATCCTTAACTTTTCCTTTGCACTTATGCATTTAAATGTTCCACTTGATTAAAAATCGCATAATATCTTTTCCAAATTGTCTCTGAGTTCAGGAGATAGTGTGCTGCACAAAGACTTCACAATGAAAACCATTCTAAAGGCTGCATTCATTCTTCATCTGTTATTAAAACTTTAGAGTTGAGTAATGACCACAGAAGGTCTCCACAGAAAAACTCTCTTTAAAATCTGGTTATGCTGACAGTTTGAACAAATTGAAAGCAACCTGGATTTCAAAAAGTTAGAGTATTTTTGCACATAAACCATTTGTGATGTAATCACAATGTCAGTATTAAACATGACAGAAGAAATATAAAGGTAAGAAGATGTAAAATCCCTGAATCTGCTTAGCAACAAGGTATAGGTAATATATAAATTCCTCAGCCAGTAGATAAAATTCAGAGTCTGAGGATTACAAACTCTGCTGCAAGCTATTAAATTACAGAATTATCTCCCTAAAGAAGTCTAGATGTTTGATCATCTGGGTGAATTGAACTGGACTAGATAAGACAGTGTCTGATCAGTCTAGAGCATACAGCCAGGTATGACAGCACACAGGGATGCTATTATCACTATCCATATGTCTAAACCAAAGAGACAAATGAGTTAATTAAGTGGCCTAAACAATCTCTGCTTTGTGAGAATTGTTTTTGTGTTGTTTTACATGTGGAACCATTTTAACTTTGTCCAATATTAATATTTAATCTTTAAATTAATCTAAATTAATAAACCATCTGAACACAGAGTGAAAAGCAGAAGACCCATTACAACACCTCTTTATGATGAAAACCATCACTTAGCAGTTCCTCTTAAATCTTTACCTATGAAAGAAAAAACCCTCACAAAATTCTCTTGTAATAAATGCCAGCAAATTGGAAACATGATTGAGGAAAAAACTTTGTCAAGGGATAAATGAAGAATTAAACATCTGAATACCAGAGCTCTGCCACAATGCTAACCACTAGACTGCAGAATTAGATAGCTTTGTTTAATGATACTACCAGTAAAAATACTTGTTCTATGGAAATAAGAAAGCGATTGAAGAAATTTAATTATCATTTTCCAGGAAGGCCAGAATTTCTTCCAAGAGAATGATTATGTTATAGCTGCAGCTTTCAGGTATTACATGTTGTTGCAATAAATATTCTATGGAATGGCTTGGGTTGGAAGGGTACTTAAGCATCAAGTTTTAGTTTCCCTGGCATAGGCAGGGACATGTTTCACTAGAGCAGGTTGCTCAGAGCCCCATCCAGCCCTCTGAGCATCTCCAGATGGGGCATCCACAGCTTCTCTGAGTAACCTGCTTCAGAGCTTCACCATTACTCTTATTTACACATGACTAAACAAATACATATGCAACTTTATATATTGAAAAATGTAAGAAGCTTAGTAACTCAGTTCAGATGTAGAGTTCATAGTTAAAACTTTTATTTTTTTTCAGAGAACATTCACAAGTTCTTACAGAAGTTGGTACATGATTCAACAGATGGACAAGACCACTAATATTTCTGTCATCTTCAATCCAAATATGTCAGATAAACAACAATGGAAACAGTAGGTATTAAGTCTCAAAGTCTCTTTTTTCTTTACCAGGTCAGGAGAAGAACCATCCCTACATCAGCCTTAATTCAGTTTTCCTTTTAAGTAGTCAGAAGTCAAATTACATTGTTCTCAATCTCCCTCAAAACACACCTTGCAGTAAGGCTTTCTAGTAAAGAGGCATTGTAATGGAGTAAATTATTTTGCAGGCAATGAAGAATGCTACAAATTAATATTCTTTTCATATTAAAACTAGACTGCAATATCCAGTACAGAAACTGAAGGCAAGTGAAGAGTCAAGTCCACAGTCTCCATACCCACAAAAATACAATACCGAAGGTGACAGCTATTTCCACTTCCACTATATTTAATTCAGCATTAAAAAACTAAACTGCTAAAAAACAGTGTATAGAAGGATTAAAAAAGGGAACTTGTAGGATAACAAAAAAGTAGGGGAGCATACCCAAGATAACTGCAAAGTAAGCATTATAAGAATCCAAATTTTTCATCATCACACACTCACTGTACAGAGCCTCTATCCATCCTATGGTTGGCTTTTCACAACACAGCACAAAACTAATTTTGCAATGGTAGGTCTAAAAACCTGACAGGTAATCTTGAAATTTCTACACTTCATGGTCATAATGACTATTGCTTAAAACCCTTATTTAACTACTACATTATTTACAAGCAGCTCAAAGTTCATGTTAAGTTTTCTTCTTAAAGTGTTCAGCAGGATGATGGAGAAAGTTAAGGAGTCTACATTCATACTGATTTCTGTACTGGCTCATGTTCTAATTTTTTTTTTGTTTGGTGTTCAAGGTTTTGGGGCTGCCTTTTGTTTTCAACTCGGTTTGGATTTTTTAGTGGGTTTTGTTTTTTTTATACAACATTTTAGGATACATGTCTTTTTCTAGATTTCAAAGCCTAAGAAATTAAGCACAGTAAGATTAACAATATATTTTGCTAACCTTATTGGGGTTTTTTTCCCCCCACACTCACTACTTCAACTGTTACAAGTAGAAGAAACTACTTCAACTGTTACATAATAATATTACTCTTCTTTTCCAAACAGAGGTAAAACAAGTGTTTCCTAATACAATCTGACAGAACTGGCCTGGCATGCTATTTAAAGGTAATACTATTTGAAGGCAGGCTACCTCATCTGAAAGGGCCAGGGGAAAAACCCTCTATAGTAACCTGACTGTGCAATGGATCCCAGGGGATTTCCCCTCATCCAAATCAACTCCACGCAAAGACATTCATAAAGTAGCCATCTGAGATGCAAAGTAAGCAATTATCCTTCTACCTTGAATGGCTGGAAAGGGGTATCACTGATATTTTTCAGTGCTAGGAACTGCAAAATAAAAGGAACTCATAAATCCTTTTTCCTTATTACTACAAGACAAACAGCCAGAATCACAAAAAATGGGATATTTCTTCCAAATATTGGCTAATTAGTCTTACCAATTGAACAATTAACTGCAGTCATGACTTTCTGAAACTGGTCTAATGAAAGACCATAAAAAGAATTAAATAAACTTTCCAATAATCAGGCAGAATATTGAATCAAGATTCACTTCTGAGTTTGGGTATTGACTTCCTGGGTAAACTTTCATTACAGAATTTGAGTTTGGCTCTCATATCCTCTTTCTATCTTAATCAAACTGAAAGCTCTCTAGAAAAGCCTTTGTTCATGTTCTTGTGTCTTTGCAGTGCTTAGCAAAACCTAGCTCTGATTAACGAGACATGAAAATGTTACAGGTTTTTATGCATTTGTTTCCTAAACCTAGGCAAGGTTTTTTTTATTGACCTTTGTTTGCCCACAGGGCCTTAGTAAAACAGTAAGAGCTACTAATATAGCTTTCTATTATATTAGTACAGCAAACCCATTCAACATTTTTTTACATAAGACTGATGTGACAAGGGAGTAGTCACAGAATAAATAAATACATATAAAAACATAAATAATAAGCATAGCCTTTACATTCCAAGCACAAAAGAGAAGATTTATGAGGGAAGAACTGAATTTATTGAAAATCTTTATTCTTGGGCTTTTTCTTTCTTTCTTCAGGTGGTAGATATTTCTGCCTTTTATATGAAATTTCAGCCTCTATATCATGGTTCTGACACTATCTTTCAGGAAAAGGAAAAAGGATTTTATTGATAGTGTTGAACATGGTACACTCCTTCAAATGAAAACCAAAAGAAGCAAGAGAAATGGATCACATTTTCCATGTTAGTATTCAAAAGTTAAGTAATGAAACATTCTTATAATAAATGAGTCATGCCTCAGCATTATCTTACAGGTTAAAAAAAAAGTTGGTACTAGATAACTGACTTGCTTTTACAAATAGACTCTCCTGGAAAGACAACTTTTGTCAAAATAACTGCACTTATAGCAGGACATCTGTAAGTACAGACATTTTACCCATCGTAATCTTGAGTACTGTACCAAGGGATGGAGGAACTCAAACAAGACTAAATAATAAAAAAAAAATTATTTCAAAAAAAGGATAAAGTCAGTGATTCTCAAGTGGAGGCTCAGTGGCCTGTGCCCATCATCCAACTGAATAAAATGTAATGGATCACTGTGTTCCATAGAGGGTACCATATAAATACATAAAATGTTACTGGGAAAAGCCAAAAGTTGCTGGCTCGATCTAGAAGCAGTTTCCTGGTTATGCCTTATCTCCATCTAACTCAGATGAGCATTGCTACATGCCTGCCAGAATTTATGTTAAGCAACTTCTCTTCTCTGGCATTTTATATGAGTACAAGTTAAATTTCCAACCAGAGTTAATTGAAATCATTATGTTGTCAAGATATTTCATAATATTAACATTGGATTGATAGTCTTTTCATGTAACTATTTCAAAGTACTTCTCAAAAGAAATGCTTTGCAATTTACTATGTTAATTAAAACATTACCAGATCTATTGATTTTAAAGAAAAATGTTGACACTAGTATGTTTTCCTTATAAAATGCATTAACTTTTCCACAACACTGGCTTAACCTGGCTAAATGTGGGGGCCTCTAGCACAGTAGAACAAGAAAAAACTATAATTTTCCTTTTCCAACTACCATAAACTAAGCTGAAATATCTCTCATGCAATAAAGAGTTTTTACTTCTACACTGCTGTATTCAGTGAAATTCAGTGAAAGACTATGAGACTTAATTGCTGCAATGGTCACATTAAAAACAAGGTTTCCTATAACTACAAAATAAAATATTTTGAGGAAAGGAAAAAACCCCAAGCATTAAGCTTTGCATTAGAACTTCCCTTGACCTTGCTTTATTATACATCAGTCTGCAGGTCTTTACATGGCTGCATTAAAATATTTTGTGGAAAAATATTATCTATATTATCTATTGATCAATAGATAATGGCCTGCAGTAGTAGGAAAGCAGACATGATTTCATACAAAACTTTTGTATGAAAAAGTTTTTTGTGGTTTTTAACAGTTGACATAGAAAATTGAATCTGTCAACAAATCTAGTAATTTTTTGTCATTTATATTTCAAACATAAAATTCATCTTTATTTATTATCAAACACTGATTATCAATGCAACATTAAAGGAAAATAGCATGGCAGTAAAAAGAAGACAAAGTCTTCTTTGTCCTTAAGACAAAGTCAAAAAATAAACAAAGTTATTCAATTCTGCATTTAGGCAGGTATCTTTGCCTAACTGTAGTGCAAATGAGCAAGCACTGTTTCAAAAGACTAAAAAAAACACTAACCAAATCCAATCCTTATACTTTAAAACCTATGCATATGGCTTAAGTAATTTAATATTATGCCTAATCCCTGCTCCCACTGGAATCAGCAGAAGATGCACACAATCAGGAGTTTGTGTTTCTTTTGCTGTCTTTTAAGAATATACTTACTGAAGTACAATATGTACTTGTGTCCTTGGGAATAACTATCACACAGATGCATTTCTGTGTAAGCAGGGCTGTAAATTTCACAGAGATTCAGTTCAGCAGAAAGTGCACTATTAGATGACTGTATTAGAAATTATATTTTGCTGAAACTTACTGGTTCACATTCTCGTTCTACAAAATGGGGAAAAAAAAATCTCTACAACTACTTATTTGTAGAATTTTGCCAAGAAAGAGATGGCAAGGCTTCAACAGTAGGACACAATTCAAGCTTAGGAATGAAAATGGAATTCTCTATTCAAACATATGAGAAAAGACCTCAGTGAAAAGTTTAAAAGTTATCACTAAAATTTCCAGCATCAGTTTTCCATCTCGAAGCTCACAGATGCAGACCACAGTATCCCTGAAAAGGGAAAACACTGAAAAGGTGTCTAGAAAACTGCAAGTTCTATAGAGAACCATATAAAAACCAGAATGCCCCCAAATACATAAGAATCTGCTTCAACCAAATTTTTCCTCAAACTTTAACTGTCACTACCATTAAATGTTCATATTTGGTAAATATGAACATATACATAAAACTACCATTTTATGTTCATATTTGGTCCTGCCAAGCAAAAAGCTTGACAGAGGGAATTTGAACAGAATTTCATTTCTATTCAACATCATCTGACCTTAAGCCTAGAAATTCCCTACAGGATTGTGGCAGGAGAGTTTTTCTGCTTTAATTCTGAAGCCTATTCATCTTCCTTTAAGAAAAAAATCCATAATTAGCTTTACATTACCAATAGGCCTGCACATGCATTCTCTAAATTTCTTGTAGGAAGACAGGTGTCTGCAGTTCTGATAAAGTTTCATTTGGCTCTCTGACAGGAACATGCTCTTCCAAATACGTTATTTTCATCCTCGAATATTGCCATCTACATCTGTCCTCAATTAAACCAGTGTAAATATGGATTGACTGAGCTAACGTCAATTAAATTACACAGTCAAGTATGAGACCAAAACTTGACCCAGAAGCTAGAAATTCATTTAACTTTGTGCTTCCAATATGTTTCCAGTCTTACAGTTCCTTAGATTTTCCTCTGAACTCTTTTTTAGCATTTTTCACAAAGAATCACACTCTGTATTTTTGAAGCAAACCAGTAAGCAGGGGAAGGTAACTCAAATAACACACTTGTTGACACTTCTGTCAGCTAATTTATGCTTTTTCGACGTTTTTGCCATTGCTAGCAAATAAAGGCATGTATTTTGTTTTTACAGTTCTTGAAAGTGTAAATGCTTATCACAGCAGACATACTCCTGTCAAATTTTTCTACATGGAGACTTCAAAATTCAACTGGTTTACCTTTTCTCTAGTTTAAAAAGTAGAAAACATCCAAACACAGACCAAATAAATAGTCAATAGTATCTGCAACTAGTACAAGAGGTAGAAGTACTAATTATATACATTCATGTTTAATGAATGTTGCCCAGGTATAGTCAGTTATTCGGTTTTATAATGTTAAGCCACCTATGCGCATCTCATCCAAAAACTAATCAAGCATAAAAGGAGGCTCTTACTGTATTCCTTTAATGTCTCAACCAGAATTCTTGGACACAATGCTATATTCTGTTAGAGAAATCATAGGACTTGGTATCATCCACAAGAATAAAACTGTAGAAAATGTATTATGTTAGGAAATAACAGGCATGTACACAGCTCTCTGGAAATGTGAGAAGCAAAGGTGCACTGGTTTCTTTTACCTGAGAGATGAGAGCAAGGCACAGTTTCTCAAAACACACCTTTTATTGTTTGTTTCAACTTAAGAGTAAAGCATGAGACTATACTGCATTTCAGACTAACAATCCCTGACCTGAATAGGAATTATTTAAACAACCATGGAAACCTCCCAGTCTGGTACAGAGTCTGGCACATTAAATACAAAAAGAAAATATGGTCAAGATTAAAGAAGGACCAAGCATTTTGAATGTTTAAGAATAAACCTGCTGAACTGGTAACAAAAAACCATTATTTCCCTCATCAGCAATAAATGATACGATGAACCAGGAGATAATTAATAGTTCATTTTACAGTATTCAAGTAGTATCAGATGCTATCACGTCAAAAAGAACACAAGAGCATGACTTAGTATCAAGTGAACTGGTTGAAATATTCATTAAGAATAATGTAAAAAACCTAGAGAAATATGGTGTCATTAGATCCACCTCTTGAATTTCCATCAAGTAAACACAGGGCTTTGCAAACACCTAGCAAAATTCTCTCTGCAGAGTATTTCACTGGCAATCACATATTATATCCCTATACAGCTCATGCTGCCATGATTTACTGGCAAAAGCTTGGGAGTCTTGACATTTGAATCCAACCATATCAAATGGTGATGCCAAATTTAATGCAGAGATAATTTAATAACTAAAAAGAAAAGAAAAAAACCACAAAAACCAAAAACAAACCCAATTGCACCAAATCAAACTTAAGACTGTCTCTTCTACACTTTCTGTATTACTGACAAAAACAATGGACCTTTTCATATAAACACCTAAATAACACTAAAATACCAATACTCCTGCAAAGTCAGAAGTTTTTGCAATATTAAAACTTATTTAAAACAAAATGGGAAAGAGGATTTGTATGTACTCATCACTGTACCTGCAAATGAGACTTAATAGCAGATAATAAAGCTGTTTTCAATTAGCATGCTAATTGTGAAAGTATAACAAAAATGAAGATTTTTCAAGCTTTTTCATATAGTCCTATTCCTTGAATAATCAGCAAGACAAGTAGAAATTTCAGTACAAGTGCAAGGATCTGATGTCAGTATTCTTAGCTATGGGAGGTAAGACAAGGCTGAAGTCTCTCAATCCAATGCTTACTTTGTGGCAAATTAAAAGCTTTTAAGCTTCATCTTATTCCGTATCACTGAATTAACTCATGATAACTCAACTAGTTATATAATTTCAGTTTTATAAAGCCAGATTTAACTTTTTATTTTACACTACAAGATGCATTCTCTAAGTGAAATAAAACATCTCACACAGGCAAGCTTTTCATTTGTAGAAATAAAACAGTGGGTTTGGATATGCAATGGAACTGCATCATTAAAATATTGGTCTTTCATATCAAGAGCCATCAGCTATAAAGAGACCATGAGCAACCAGTGTTGATGCCCAAGGCTTTTTCAAAAAGAGAATACATAATAAGTCTAATGGACTGAATGGCAAGGAAAAATTCAGATTGGTTATCTATCAGACCCCAAAAAAAATTTTTAAAAAAGCAGAAGTGCAGGACAAAAATACTAAGGAAAAGAGCTTGTATAGTAAAAATCATTTGGATAGATAAGTCTACTTTGAATGCATAATACGGAAGTAAAAATAATTCATGTATAGGCATACAAAATTTATATAAAGAAGACATACGTTTTTCATAATACTAGATTAATTTCACTCTATAGGACAGAAATGTATTGTGGACCAGAACATGTGTATTGGGAGAGAAAAAAAATAAAAACAAACAACTAAACAATTAAAATCCTGATTTCACTACTTTTTAAAAGCTGATTTCAGTGCTTTTTGTAAGCGTGGACAATTAATCTGAACCCTAGATTGCACAGAAACAAAGGAGGAATACAAAGTTTAGTTGCATTTCAAGTCACACAAGTCACTGTTTCACCTGAGAACAGAAAACACATCAGATTTCAGCAGTCACATGCTACAGCTGCTGAATTCACACTGCTCCCATTATCTTTTACTAGTGACAAAAAGTGCTTAGGAAGTTTCTTCTATGGACCATACCATTTATCATGAATCCTCCAGATGATACTTCAAAGAAGAGTTTTCTGCCCAAATAACTCCTCCAAAAGCTTTAAGCCAGTGGCTGACAACCTTTTCCAGCCTGGGGACGCTTAAAATTTTCTACTGTACTTACCAAAGAGCTCCTGTAAACCTATCATCTGTTGACTTGATTTTCTGGGTTACTTTTCATGGTCATCTGCAACAGCAAACTGAAAACCACCAACCTACCCAAAATAATTTGGTAATATTTACCATGAGAGAATACAAGGAAAATCAGAAATTATTACATTTTTTTACAGATTGATATAAAAATACCTACAGGTTTCTCCAATACTTTTCTGTTAGCACAATAAGCAAACCGTTTATGTTCTACATGCTGATTTGTGTTGTTGTTTTATAACAGGGAAAAAACTTTGGATTCACGTCTACTTCATTATTTTTTATATTCTTTTAAATCCTCTAAGTATAATATAAAACAGCTTTTAAACCTTGCCTGACACTATGAAGCTTGATCACATTCATTGAAGCAAATAAGACATAAGCATCAATGACAAAAATTTGCTCTGACCATGGCTGAGAACAAAAAACACCAACCTGCAGCCTTGAAGAAATAAATATGAGCAAGCTACTATACTTTTCAAGAAATATCCTGCTCAGTTTCTTAGAGCAGAATGTAGAATTCTCTAATTTAGCTGAAACAATGGAACTGACTGGTCCAGGTTCTGTTTACATACACATGGGTGCTGAACTGCAGCACAGAAGAGAAATGGCAGCACGGAACACTGTCCAGACAGTCCAATGACACAGCCCACACAGACCAAGCACCAACTGCCCTAATGCCACACTCTCAAAGGCTGAACTCAACCTTACAGCATTTGAGTTGGCTAGATTTAAAAATCTAAAACAAAGCATCCAAAGTCACAAAACCACACCTTCGCCTTTGTCATAATGAACAAATCAAAAAATAAGGAAAAGGTATAAAATTAAACAGGTGTCGGGGATATTGCAAACATTTTGCATTGCCACTAAACTGCTGCCAATATACTCGTACTTGTTACCAAGATACATAGCTATACTTTCTTAAGGGATATTCAGCACCTTTCAGAATACATGTTACAGGATTAAATATAATGGCTGACAAGAACCAAGAGCTTAGTACTCTTCAGCAGGCTCATGACAGTATCACATTTTGTACATCACAACAATCAGATGGCTCACTAAAATCTACTCATCTCTACTGAAGCAAATTTTGCAAGATTTTACCCCTGACAGGCACAAACTGATTTTTTTAACAGTCTGTAGGAGTTACATGTTTTTCAATGAGGGGACTGTGGGCATCTGACAGAACTGGATAGCTTAGTTTGCATGCAGTCTACACAAGGCAGGATTGGGTTCCTTCACTTTTAGTTCCCAAGTGGTATCCCCATTCTAAGCAGTAACAAGTACACTGTGTTTGATACATTTTTTTTTATTTTAAGTTTGGACCAGAAATAGAGGAAGAATCAGATTATATTTCCTTTCCCATTCTGTATTTACCCTGCCTCTCTTAAGCCAGTTTTGTGACCCCCTCATCACAGTTAGCTATGCTGTAGCTCATAAGAAGGCGTGGCATTACATGGCAGAAATTACCATTCCAGCCACCTATCCTAGATAGCTCTGATGAATAGAAGCAGTCTTCACGAGACTCAAAGAGCCACCACGACTGTTTCAAACTTCTGAAAAGTTCTGTGTCTTTCCCTTTTTTGCTCATCTTCCCTACTTAAAACATTTCTCCTAGCTTTATCCCAAGATGAAGGAAAGCATCTGCAGGATGAAGACTCTAACTAGGAACGAGGAGCAGAATCATCCAAGCAGACAAGGAAGTGTCTCCCTTAAACTCATGGCATTTTGTTGTGGATCTATGGAAGGTTCTGAGAGCTTCCAGCTTATAGGTGAAACACATGGAACAGGCACTTAATATTCCCTGATTTTTACTTCTAAGTAACTACTTCTGTGTCCTAGTTTCTACCATTAGATTACCTGCTCCCTCTTCTGAAAGACAAATATAGTGTTACTACTACTTCAGATTGAACCAAGCCTTCCAAAACCTTACTGATACATCAGACTTCACAGGAAAAGTGGGATTTTCAGCAGCTTAAGTAGTAAGCTTTGAAGTTCTCTCTGCTGCAGCATTTGAAGCTGGAACAAAGCATTAATTAAAGCAGAGAGGAATCTCCTGTGCCAAAGCAATACACATTTAAGAAGCCACAAAAAACTACTGAAGCCAGAAGGAATATGCTGAGAACATTTCTCAGGAAACTTGTGAATATTCAGATATCTAAAAACAGTTTTAAAAATAAAAAAAAATATAAAAAAGTATTTAAGAAGGAAAAGGAAACTGATTTTGATAGACGATATTTTGTGTGAAAATTTTACTGAACATCAAAATGGAGATTTTTCTTTTTACCACAAGCTTAGCAGTTTGTTCCATTTACCCCATGCCTCAGAAAAAATCACTGAAGGTAGAGCTGTACAAAAACATACACAGAATTTCCTTCAAAAATGTTCATTATCACATCAGTGTTTTGATTACAAGCACAATTTTTTCAAACAGACTAAACACAAACAGAAAAAGAAAAAAAAACATAAAAGCCCCAATATTATCAAGTGCATCATCAGAGCAGCCCTTCACATGGGAACAGCACAAATGCCCTAGGGGAAGCCATCTGTCTCCTCTAGTGAGCTTTGTAAATATCCAAAGTTGTGTTCCTATATTTTGTTCAATACCTGACTATTGTCAGTGGCCCACAGGTGGAAGGTAAATTTCCCCTGTACCAAACTCTTACCATGAGGATCAACACAGCATTATCAGAAAGCAAATTTCTGTATTTACACACTTTCCTTCTACATGTATGCAAGAAAGAAAAGCAAAGACTTACCCTTACTTACATTTGACATGCATATATAGCAATACAGGTTATTAATAGTGATAAAGTCTTACAACAATTTCTCCACAATGAAGACTTGTATAACAGAAGTTTACCTCAACCAGCTTTGCCATCTAAATAGCAACCATGTTCTTGACTTTCTCCAAATAATCACACCATTCAAAACTTGACACATTATTTTAAAATGTGTTTGTTTTTCTTCACTTTAATGACAGAATGCCACAGATACCTTAATTTAGACAAGAAAGGAAGTGGTACTTGCAAAAGATGTTAGCAAAAGGTATTTATTCTCACTGTAGGAAAAGCCTCATGCTTTTAAATACTGTAAGAATGGTTTCTTCAGGCATGGTCAACTATCTAGAGGTCACAAAAGTCACTGCAGCACAGCCCAAAGTCCAAGGATAAGTTTACAGTGGGTAATTTCCAAAGCAGCAGCTATAACCTGACTGAAAACAAGGCAGACTAGGCTACACTGAAAAAGGAGGCCTATAAAAATTAGGAATTTTAATTAAGATAAATTGCATGTGTGATGTATACACTCATTTTCTTGTTTTCCACCCTCTGAGCTAAGAATTCAAATGCAATGTTTTAAGTTCAGTTCTGAGTATATTTCATATCATTTCTTTATAAAATGTACTGTTTATTCTTTTCTTGATTTGATTTTACCAGTATATGTACCTTATGCTACCCTAACTCATTATTCACATAGCAGTACTTAAAAGTGGTAAATTTGAGCAGAAAAAATACTGTTAATGTTTGATTAGCCATATAATCCTAAACAACCTCACAGAAAAGAAAGTTTAAATTTAGCATACGTTAATCATAGAATATGCTGAATTTGAAAGGATGCATCAGAATCATTGTGTCCAGTTCCTGGTCCTGCACAGGATACTCCTAGAATCACCATGCATCTCAGAGCATCGTCCAAAATATACTAAGAAAAAAAAATAAAATACTAAAAGCAAGCTGGTGGTGAAAGAATTTAAATCAGCCAAATTGACTCCCACGTTACAGTGTCAGTTACAGTGTCATAGCTGATAAAAAATCACCTTCTTGGTCCTAGATATCACCTCATATTCAGGAGTTAGCATGCTCTTATTTTCTTATTTTAGTTTAACCATTACATTATTTAAGCACAAGATCCACTGAAATTACAGCAGTTTCCCAAAAATACAAAATACAGCGACAAGCAGAAATGATACATCAACATGTAGCACCTATAAGCACAATTTAATAATGCAGTGTTAAAGACTGGGCAGAAGACAGCCCTTTGATCCAGAACAAAAAAAGCCAGCAAAAAACACCCTTGCTATTGTCAATAACAAATAAATATTCAGAAAATGCATAACTGGAACTTAAACTAGCTGCAGTTACCATAGAAACAAACAAGACTTACTCAACACTTCCTACTCTATTCCATTATCATTATCTCATGAACTTACATGGAGAACATTGTTCCTATTCCTATGGAAACTCTGGAAACAGCCCACATCATTGTCACAGATTAAAGCAATCTAGAACTCATCTCTTGGATTCATTTATGTGCCACCAAGACCTATGAAAGATTAAAAATAACTAAACAAAGTTAATTTCTCAACAGAGATGAGCAAAATCCAAACCATTCCCTATGAACAGTAGGTAGGCAAGCAGCAAACACTGACAAGCAGATTAAAATAACCTCTGAAGATCTGCAATGATGGGATCTGTGCAGTTCCACTGACACACCACAAGGTACATTCTCAGCAGAATGGGCACAGCAGGGCCATTTGTCTTTTTACAAATGCCTCAACTCGGGAAGACTCTGCCCTTTCATCCTTACATCAGTTCTTTTACTTTGTTGAACATGATAAGGAAAAAGGAACTTTTATACAAATATAATAGTATATAATCTAAAATACATAAGTAATTCCATCTCCAAGAACAAAAATAACTAAAAAAAAATAAAAATTAAAAAAAAAAGCCAGCAACAAAGAAACTGCATAAAAAAAGGGGGGAGAAAAAGATAAAAAAGAGGGTGGGCCACAAACAATACCACACCATACAGCTCAGGGCCTGGAACATCTTGTGCTTCCTCCCTGTGCAAAGTCAGATCTAGAAGCTGAGACTTTCCCTTTCTCCTCTAATTTCAGAAACCTAGACAACAGCTAAAGGGAAGATATGACACTATTTATTTTTGCCTGACTAGGGGATTCTGTAGGACCCACCAAACTTTGCTTAACTATATAAGAAAAATTGTAATGTCAGAGCCAACAGACTGCAAAACAAATTCTTTTATCAAAGAATGCACGTGCTTCACTGCTGAAAAACTAGTGTCATGTACAAACTTGTAAAAGGCTTGGAATATTATGAGTATGAAAGACTAAATCACTGAAGCATGCATTAAATTTCTATTCCCTATTCAACCAATATATTTTATTCTAAATTAAGTCCTATTCAGATTAACTGCATCCTAAAAGTGTTATACATGCTTGGGGGGCGGGGAAAGAGAAGTATGTTAATTTCACAAAAAGATTGGTTACAGGACATTTCCAGGATGAGATGGTCCAAATTGTGCTGATCCTTGAGAAAACTTATTAAACTTCATATTTGAATTCTGAGAGGTTGCATACTCATGTTTCCCCAAGGTTTCTCTTCCTGCTTTGAAAATCTAGTGAAATAGCTGATACTGTCAAAAACGCTGTCAGAAAATGTATATGCATATCAACCACACCTGCTCCTCCAATTTCTTATCTGCCAAATATCAAATTATATTTGAGCTCCTATTCTCATTAGAGTAATGAGACAACAGTCACTGTCTTTGGAAACAGGGAGAAACCCCACAATTTCTGAACTGTTTAATTTCACTTTGGCAGCTAGACAACTATTACTTATCACAAGAGATTGTGAGGGATTTTTCCCCCTCAACATTAAAAGAATTTGAGTCCTCTCATTTGGAATAAAAAAATTTAAAAGTAAATAAAAAGCAGCAAGAACAAATCTAGTTGTGAAAAATACTGAAAAAAAACCAAAACACACAAACAAAACCAAGAAGCATATAAAACACCTACATATATTTCCCAGGAAATTTTACTATAATTATATAAAGATCCACTTGTTTTCCCTAAATGAGTAGTGAAGCCCTCTGCCATTTTTTAATAGTTCAGAAGTCCAGACAAGGGTCTACAGCTTTCCATAGACTGAACTGTGTCAAATTCAACAATATACATATGACTTTCTTCTGTATATCAAGCACTCCATCTAATTAAGGAAATCTTTTTCTTCTTACTCAAATTATATAATTTCAGGAAGCAAAATCAGTTCATAAACATGTTTAATTTCCTGCATCTTGAGATTAATTATGAATGTGTCTGATTCTTCTTTGAGAAACCCACCTCAGAAATCTGGTACTTCCATCATCTACAGCATTTTAATGCACTTCAAAGTAAATGAGTATTTCCCTGAACAGATTTTAGGTAAACTGTTACCTTTTACTGTTATTTATATTTATGCCACTCAACATCAAATGCAGACAGAACTGCACAGGTTCAATTAGCGTGTTCTTAAATCACATGCTTATGCAATTTAACGCGGACACATTTTTAAACCTTATGTCAAATTCCCATCTACATTGTTTAAGAGCAAAAGTCACATTTTCAAAGGTTGTGGCATCAAGAACATTATGTTCCAATCGTGCTTCTCAAAGGTAAAGCGTGAGGAAAAAAGAATATTCTGGCCACACTACTGGAGGCACCATGCTTAGCCAGCTGCACTACTTCAAAAAACAAAGACAGTCTCTAACTGAAGGACACTCTCCATCTCCTTATACAAATCTCTTCCTCCAAAGCCTGCCCTTCAGATGAAACTGGGTATTGTCTTTCTTTGTGCCTAAACCACTTATGAAATGTCAGGAATAGAATTTAGCTGCTAATGCAGTAAGAATGTTTATTTCTATTTCACTACTTTATCTTTACTATTTTCACATAAACTAGTGAAATAATTCAATATTAGTACAATCTCATGCACATGGCACTTTTACATCTCTTACAGACAAGAATTACAGCCTAGGAAACATTCAGTTGACATAATGGCAAGCAAGTGACAGTGAAATATTTTGAAAATTCAATATAACTATTTAACACCTCTCGTTCTTGTTTCTCACAATGCTCCCAACAACAAAAAAAACAAGGTTCTAATTTCTCCTCTTTAGTCTTTAAAAGTAATTTTCCCTCTAATGAATGGAATGGGAGGAAAGGCGATGACAAATATGGTTGGGATTTTTCAACATTTATTTCAGGTACAGAGCCCTTCCTTCCCTCACAACCACCAAGGAATTAAACATTTTTAAGAAAACTAGTGTGGAAGGGAATCATCTCTATTAAAGACTTCAGTGTTTTTCTCTGAATGGATTAAATAATTTCATTAATTTTCTCCAATGACCCAGACAATGAATAACAAGTAATATCCCTTACTTTCCAGAAGATGCACTATAAAACATGATTCTGTAAATTATGATGGAAAAAAGTATTTTCTGACTTAAAAGTTTTCAAGTAGTTCTATGGCTACAATGTTGCCTAAGGCCTTCAAGGCTGCATCTGTTGTATAAATAGAAATATTTTATTTCACTAGAGAATTGTACAAATGGTCCAATGTCAATGTAAATGTCCAATCTTGTACTACACTATGAAGCTACAACCTTTATACATGTATATTGCTTCGTATTTTCCATATTGTTGGCCTTTATTTTCTTCACCCATGGGTACCCATAAAGTTTGAAAATTAAAGAGGTAATTATGGAAGCACCCACTATTTAAATATTTGTTCCAATATTCACAAAGCACCCGGACAAACTAATACGATAAATTAGAAAGCTGTTTTGTAAGGTTATTAGGGAAGAAATAAAAAGCTACATCAGACATGTCAAAGATATGGTGACAGAACCCAGAAGAGACTGTTCCAAAAAGCAGCCCTACTTCTAGATTCCACAAACAGCACTTGACATTCCACTAAGATTCATTTTAAAGAAAATGTCTGTCCAAGTAAGAATAATGATGGGAGCTTTTCCCATGGGGAGCAAACACAAATAAGCTTCTACTTTACACTGATGTGTGTTCCACACTGCATTAACTTGTCTCTTTCACTTCCCAAATAAATCCAGGCAGCAGTTCCACAATAGGCTTCAGGTGATCATGCTGAAGCTCAGTTGTAACTCTTCCCAAGTCCACCTTCACTGGACTGCTTTTTAATTTTTTTTTGTAAATATTGGATGTATAAAAATTTTAATTTAAACTCTCACAGTGTAAAAGTATACTGTAATTCCTTTTCTACAGATATCTCATACAATTTTGGTTTCAGAGAACTGTGAAATCATCAATTCCTCCTTCTTCAAGGGGAAAAACGAAATCTGTGCTTCAATTCAGAAATATAGAGACAGAAACAATAGTAAACAGAAAGCATAGTAGAAACAGAGTGTATTAAATTAGTAATCCATGATTAAGTCCTAATATTTCCAAACAATACGCTTCAACATAAATACTGATTTGATTTTGCTACATCCTATATCTAAAAATAATTAAATCTATTTAATAAGAATCTTATCTAAAAATAAGAATATTATGCTCTAGCATAACAGCATAATTGAAGCAGTTAGCCTTTAGCAAATATTCTCAGAAAGTAAAATTTAAATGAACAGCCAAATGGTCCATTCTGTAAATGATCCTCCATAAATTATATCCTGTCAATTCAAATACTGAATTTGATAAGTGTTATATTAAAATAAATGGATCTTGTTTTCTGAACTGACCAAAATTAACTAAGAGGTTCCATACATCACTACTTATTTCTCAGATGGTTAGGCATATTGATAAACCCAGATGTGCACAATATGTGCCATTATGCCTTGAAAGGACTATAAATACACTCCCAGAAATAACCTAAGCCAATGACATTGGCCAGCTGGTCCCTTATAAAATGCAAGGGTAAACTCTAAAAAATACCACAAAAGAAATAAATTAAGTCATCAAACAGTGTTGAGTAAGTTCTTTCACTATATTGAAGTAAAATATATTTGATATTATGTATGTTAGGTTTTGGTCCCCATTGTTGGTTCGTATCTGTGTTCACATACAACTGTGACAATATTCACAGTAAAATCAACACAGGCCAATCTCTCGCTGCAGAGGTGGGAGCAGAGAACTCTAGCTTGGGAGATTTTCAGTCTTGATACTTATTTTGGAACTAGGAGCATGACTTTAAGGCTTTTCATTTATAGTTTCATTTTTAACACTGAAGATGTCAGGAAACATGCAAAATGCCATGTTTTAGAAAACAATCACTAAAAGACTGTGAATATGGCAGCTGCATGTAGAGAACACACAGTGCTAAAAGCAGCAAGGGAACACACTTTCCAGCTATTGATAAAAGTCAGCAACTAACACAAACAAAAGTGAAGAATGGTACTTTTAGGAAAAATAATCAAAACACTCATTTGCAGAACCAAACAATACAGTGGAAATTAACTCACCTCAACTTTTTGCTGTAGAAGACTCGATTAAGAAGTGCAATCTATTTTCTTTTCCTCTATTCTTTCTCCCATCCAAATAATTACTCTAATAGCCCAAAATTGACCCATGGTAAAATATCTCTCAACCAAAGTAAACAAAGATACAACCCCTTTTTCAATTTAACTCAAACTAGTTACAAAGTTTCACTGGGATTCTCTGAATTTTTAATTAGGAATAAAATTACTTTAGCTTCTAGTTTATAAGTATGTTCATTCTAAAAAGAAAAATAATCAAAATTACATAGGAGACACTTTTTACTAAAGTGAACTCCGCAGAAAATCCTTGCATTTTAATATTTGACAATGCTCTTAAGCAAATATGTTTAAATAAAGTGAAAAACTAAAACGTTTTTTTCCCTTTAAACCATAGATTATCATCATCTGTCTTTATCTGATAGGTAACTGTTCACAGGTTTGAAGGATTACTATGCCAATAAAAAAAAATATTAAGAGAATATAAAATTATAATTAGTCTATTAAATATATCACAAATCTCGTTGCATAGCCAATTCAATCCTGTCTTTGATTTACAGTTCTGACCACTCTCTACCTTTGTAACACTTATTTTCCAAGTTTGCTTCCATTCTTCCAAGCACAATTTTACTTTCAGATAAAATAGGTCTATAGTTTAAACACCTAATATGAAATTCATCAATTCGTTGTTTGTAGTTCAAAATCATGGGGCTGGAGCTGTGAAATAGGCTGGGGACTGGCAGTTTTTCTATTTGCTGTCTCTGTCTCCCTCTTGCAGTGGTACTTAATCTGCTATTTTGCAGAGAAAATTGGGATTGACTCAGTGCTGATGCAACAAACCTATATGCAAAAATCCTCCACTAATGCTGGGACACAGTGCTTCTTAAAAAAACATTCCTTAAAATAAAAACATAGAAAATCATAGAAAACTTACAAGTACTCTGCCAGTTAATGTCTGGGCAGATATCATGACTCCTGCCCAATCCTTCACAGACGTCATCCATCCCACTTCTGCTGCCACATTCTCCTCTTTTTCATCTGTTGGTTTGCAGGCTCCATCTGCCTGTGTATCTCCACCACCATTGATCTTCTGGGCCTCCTGCAAAGTATTTGGGTTAGTTAATGTTTAGCAATTTGAGGGTGAAAGCCAGTATATAGGTAGGGCCAAGAAATGCATAAAAACCAGAAAAATCTATCTTCCTGGATCCCTGCTAGGTGAAATTATGAACCTACTTGGCCACTTCTCTTTAGAAATAAAAGAAATAGAAATGCTCTTTAAGGTACCAGACTAACTAAAAAATAATACTCTCCTTGACATTACATCTTTGAAACAGATACTTAGCCCCAATATACTATATGTTCCTTCTTTACAAGCAATATAATTGACAACAGCTCTATATGCAATTACAGAGTTACATATAAATGAATTTGTCAGACATAAACTGAAAGACCTTTTGATGTATCAGCTCAAAATAATGCATACTAAGTGTGAACATAATTTATGTACAACTTTAATTTCCTATCACTAGAATTAATTATCTGAGTAAACCTTCACAGAGAAGCATGATGTAACAAGACAGCAATTATCAAGTGTGAGGGGAACAAAAATCCATCATAAAGTATCTGCAGGGAGCTGCCACGCTATCAGTGAACCTGTGTTTCAATGAAAGTGTTTAATATATCACAGGAATTACTCTGTCAGTAAGTAGCTCTCACAGGATGAAGAGCTAGAAATTAGAGGAGCCTCAGCTGCACCAGGCTCACTGACGAGTCACATGCACTGGAATTCAGATCAGTCTCTCATGGATGCTGCAGCAAGGATGTCGTGCTCTGTAACTGCCTGCCATGTGCTACAGTCATGGATGCTGCACAAACATCAAGGGAAATGATAGGGAAAGCCAGCATGGATTGCACAGTGTTTAAATCATATTGCATGCAAAGTATCAGACTGTGCCGTGAGCATGCCTTTGGTGACAGCACAATGCTAATGACTTCCTGAATACTTGACAAGTTATGCTAAACAAAAACAGGAGAGGCAGCAAAATTCAGCGCTGAAGCAAATCCTGAGTACTACATCTGCACTAGTGTTCCAAGCACTCTGCACAGACCAACACCTTGAAAGATCTTGTTTATAGATTACTTGTCTGTAGGCCACTAAGCAGGAAATCAATTGCCATTAATCCCCATTGGGATATCTTCCATACAAGCATAGATGCTTGATGCTGGTTATGTGTTTACTACTACAGTAGAAATGCTACCCTGAGGTGCTCAAAACCCATAGCTGTGAGACAGCCTTGAGGACACATCTGGACATAGGGGACAGGTACTTCCTGAGGGTAGAACTGAACTAATAAAGCAATTTCATTGAATCTGTCAGCAAAGAACAGTGGAACAACGCTAAAAATGTAATATGGAGACCAACAGTTGCTTTTAGTGAAGCTCAACATTGCAACTTAATCAGCTAATCAGATTCTCTTTTCTCTGCTAGTTCCCCTCCCAGAAAGCAGGCTCCATGTTCTTACTAGCGATTACAGCACAGTGTGGAGTTACTACATCGATAATAACAAATTATGCAGAGTTACAACAGTAATTCAGTACACTTCCCAAGCAAATAATGCAACAGAAGTTTAAAATTACTTTGTATTTGCATAACTGGACCTCATTCACTGACAAATTTGGACGCAGTGAATCAGATGTTTTGCATTGAAAGACGTATCCTGCGCTGCACACGCACCGAGCACAACCTACAGAAATGAGCTCATTGCAGAGGACAGCGATGTACAACACAGAGAGAAGCATTTCCAGCAGAGCAACGCTTGGCTGGAGCCAATTGGTATCACAAAGCCGTAGAGATCATTCCCAAAGGAATCACCACCATCAGAGTTTTGATTATAAACCAGGAAAGAGAAAACTAGGCTCTATACTCTAAACAATTTTGAAGTTTAGGCAACCTAGACATCTGCAAGGCCTCACTGGTCCTAGCAGCTGTCCCCAGGCTCTTCCCTCACTCTGATGCCCTCAGTGGCCCAGGACACCATTTCAGCCCTGTCCAGGGCTCCCACAGCCCATTCCCAGCCGGTTCCCCTTGCTGGACCCACAGGCTGCTGTCCCCAGCTGTCCCCGGCCCAGGGCCTTGCCCCTCCACCCCAGCCATGGCGCTGGGCAAGGCCCTGGCCCATGGGACCCCACAGTCCTGACAGCTACAGACTGCTTAAAAATACTACACATGCCATTTCTTTCCCTCTTCCCACCAGTTTCTCTGCCTTTTGTAACTGCTAGAGCTTGTCTTTCAGAACTGTAAGCTTCACACACCAGATTTTGCACCATGGTCCTCCTCTGCATTGCACAGTGAGCTTTCATACTCTGTACAAGTTTATACTGAATGAATTAATGTGGTTTTCATAGTAAAGGAAGTATAATTATCTCTTCCTCTCAGATAAGAAACTGAGGTGCTGATTAGGTGCCTAACCCAGTCACTAGAGAAGTCATCGGCAGAATCAGTGTGAAACCAGAGTCTTTTTTGATCATTTCACCCAGCAATCCTTGTTTAAAAGTGCATGGATGCACACCTGCTAAAAACACATAACTACAGATCATTGAACAAAATGCTGAATGAAAAAGTCCGTTTTATGTTAGTGAACTTTTAAGTATTAAGGTTAGAAAATTCGTGTACATGTTCTTTACCCCCAATCTTTTTGTCAAAAATCTGATTGCTCATAAAATATTAAAAAAAAATTTAAAATTTCCTAGCACTCAATGAAATAGTAGCAAGTTACTTAATTGAAGGAGAAAGGTAGCTTTTATATTTTGAAAAGATTTTCATAACCGACAGTTCTTTTGCTGCATCGCCTTTTGGTTGCCAATAGAATAGAGCAGTTAAACATGATAAACCTACTCATTATTTGATTCTCTGAAGGTATTAAAGTCTGTAATACATTTGAATGGCTATATTTCTGTATTTATACTAGTTATTTCACCTCTATTTAAATCTCCCACCCATATTATTTCTTAATTAAAATTTAAGTAAAACAATCATCCCCTGCCAAGTATGATTTGGAACAACATCTCACGATCAGCCTAGATCTTGCCATTATTGTAGCCATAATTAATATGCAGATTAGTTGCTGTTATGTAATATTTGTATTCAGTTGGGATATTTTATATTTTTCATCTGCATGGCTAGCTTTTTATCTTCCTTAATTGGCAGTTAAGTATTAGGAAAAGTTTATCCCCAAGTCATTATGCAATTTTGCAGAGATTACTAAAGGAGGTTTTAAAGGCTGCTTTTATCTTTTAATACTGAACACAAAATTCAGTCCTATTATTAAGTGTATAGTCTTGTTTCATTGCTATTTCCTCATCTCAAAGCACTGAGTAACCAACACCAACACCTGAAAAAGATGCTTAAAATAATAACCTGACAGTGACGATGCTTGTTTAATAATTTACAAGTTCAATATTACAAGTAAGGGATCTTTACCCACTCTGCGTACCAGTTTTCATTATTTTAATTACTTGATGACAGGAACCTGCAGGTAGATTAAGTGAGAAGCAGTATATTGTGAAACATATATTTCCTGAACCTAATGCCTAAATGGAAGAGAACACGATGAGAAGGTGTGTACAGGTATCACTACTCAGCATTCTACCAATGGTTTGATACAGACCTGGACCAGAAACTTTAATGGTTTGTCTTCTATTTTCAGCAATAAATATTGATTTAGATTTCATAAATTATGGGATTCTTGAACACAGTCACCTTAAGGAAGAAGAACTCAGAAGGGCAAAATTCACTCAAAAACAGTTAACAGTTTTCAAAATGTGTTCCTGCCTGTTCCATTTCACCTCTAAAATATCTCTACAAACATAGAACCAATGCACAGACACCTCATCCAACTCAGGACAACATAAAACCAGAAAATCATTATGAAAATTTAAAATATCATCTAAGAATAATCTGTCTTTTTTAAAGCCCTAAAAACACAGGAGACCATGAAGACAATCAAGAAGGTACTCTCTGATGTACAGTACTGAAAAACCTTGGTATCTTGCTAAAATATGTTAAAAATCATATGAAATAGGCAATCAGTGGGAGGGAGAAGACTTGGGTTGGAGTGTGATGAGACAAACGGTTTGATAATCCCATTTATCTAACATGTAGCTGAATATCACACAAAAATCATTAAGTAGTCACCTGTAGTCAGATACAGAGCATTGAGTCACTCAAGAAAAAGTAGTATGCTCGATTTCAGCAGATGTTTAAAAACAGTAGCACTAATGAGGCAAACACACTATCAGCCTTTGAATTCCACCCTAGATAACATGAGATGAGAAAGAGCCTGTCAGAATGGCAGCTGCTTCCAGATTAAAGCATGCAGTAGTAAAACAATAAGAAAATGTAGTTTGGAGCAGTTAGGAAAGGGCTCCTTTAGATAATGATGCCAGCAAATAGCAATTATTTCTCTATTAACTGCTTTTCAATTAACAGCATTGCATTCCTAGAGCCTGCCATCTTATGAAATGTTTTATATCACATCAACAACACTATGCTAATGGCCATTCTTACAAATTGGGAATCACTATTTATATTCCCTTCCTTTTCATTCACCTGTTTCCCCAAAGCCACCAAGAGGTGCCATGTGAAAAGGAATAATGTTGCACATGAGACCATTTCTACTTTCTCTTGGGCAAATGTCTAAAACACTGTGTTCCAAATTATTAGACTCATATCAATAATTTAATTCCATGTCCTTCAATACATTCACTCACCACTTTTAACCCCTTCAAACAGGGGCCTTAAATTTATATAAAACCATAATATTATGCTGCATTCTCCAAAGCTGGGCAATGTACGGTGAATATTAGGGCTCCAGGTACCTACTGAAAACATTGCCATGGCAGATGTCTTGTCAGATACCGTTACCATCCATAGTCTCCATCTTAATAGTTACTAAGTACCAGTTCATCCAAGGCTAAAAACAAGCAAAACAAAAAAACCCTGCAGCTGTTCACCTGTTCCAGCGCAGTTTAGGGAACACGAGTTTTCACTGGAATATTAATAAACAAAAACAATGGCAATGTGAGAAATGAACAGCTTTATGGAGACTTCCAAACCCCTTGGAAGAGTTAGACTTGTAGCAAAGAGAAAGCAAAGGCTAAACTAAATAAATGTGGGGTAAGAGGTACTTCTGAACTGGCCTATCGACAGCATTTCTTTGCATATTAGGTTACACTGACGTCAGATATCATAATGTAGCTATGGTTTGACTTGTTTCAAATGATTAATTATTGATATCCAGACACACATTATTCCTTTCACCGAATAAAAGAACCAGAATGATCTGTGGAAAACATGGCTGATGAGATAACCCAGCATTTTGCTGTCATAAAATATTCACAAGCCATATAAATTTGGTGTTTTCAAATTTGGAAGATTAAGAAAAATAATGCAAAATAGAATACAAAGCTTTTCTTACTAATTTTAGACTGAGATGTTATACTCTATTTTCTGCATTCCTGAGGGATTTCTGAGAAGTATCTTGCCAGTCTTACTTACAACCAGAGCCTTAATTTCTGTGCTGACCAGAAGAAAACCTTTTTTTTTTTTTTTTTATTCTCTTCCTGCAGTGACCAGCTTCTCTGTTGCATTTGTGCAAACCTTCAGTAATCCTCACAGATTTCATGTTCTGCGCCCTTCATATTTCTGGCATGGGTTACTTGCATAAAATTCCCTTTTCACATCACTGCTTTGATTGACAAAAAATTGCTGCAGTAGAGAAATTAATTCTAAAACCTTGACCTGAGAGACAAGAGAAACTAGACTAGTAAAATATAGTGTTCCGCCCATGATCCCACAAATAGTACAACAGTCTGTCAAATGAAGGGTTCCTGGGTATGGTTCTCACTTAAGAATATGAAACAGCAGACACCTACGTTATCTGAAATCTGAAGAAAGTACAAAAAGATTCATTTCAAAGATTAAAAATTTCTACACATTAATGGAAGTGTTATAATGTAACACTTTCATTGATATGAAACAGTATTCCCAAATAAATTAAAAACTGTCTGGCAGATTTCCACACCAGCCTAAGAATTAAGAGGCATGCTGGACATCCCTGTTCTGTCATCGAATTTTGAAAGTCCTCAGACACACTGTCTAATATCTTCATGTCTTCACCCTGCAGCTATAAAACAAGAGCACCAACAGTTGCATTGGGTTCCTATAAAGATGAATATATGTAGGATTTTAGGTGTCTCGGTATTATACAAAGACAATGCAGACATAATCCAAGTGGAATCACAAAGTAAGACACACTTAAAACCTACTGGTAAAGATTGTTAAGACTAGTTCTATAAGAAAATTAAACATATTAAGAGAGATGTGTAAAAGAGAAGCATTTAAGAATTCCAGACAACATAGGGCAATGAAAAGGAACAGAAAGTCATTGCAAATTTACACATGTTCAAAGAGACAAACGGTGCTTTTCAAAAAGATGATTGGTTCAATTTAGAAGGAGTTTTTATCAATAGTTATGTAAGCTCTCACTATAAGTTTGGATGAATAATTTCATATAAATTTATTGATAAAAATAAGACAAAAGTTTTCTTCTGTGGCTTCTTACTCTGCATCAGACCACGCTGTTAGAAATAACCCATGAACTTAAGACTACGTAATAAGTGAATCTACTGTCTGCAATATATAAGTAAACAAAACAATAAGACAAGTCAGAGATGTACAGGTTAAAAGTATTCACTGAAAATATTTCAGAGACTATCAAACTAATACCTAGCCCATAAATTTATTTTCCTTGTTTTATAGTTAACAGAGCATTTCTTATTAATTTCCTCTACTAAGACCAAACTATTACCACATTAAAATAGTCTCTGAAGGTTCTTTCAATTATAAAGTAGGAGACAAGAGGGCAAACGAGCATTTCACTTTATTAATGGGGGCATTACATTTAAATGAAATGACAAATTTCATTATTCTTTGGTCCCTACACACCACAGAAATATGTACATTAAGTAATACAGACAATTACCATGTAAGGCATTAGTGGCATTAGTCTTTAACTGTATTTTCTGTGGTTCAAGCCTTATATCGAGATCATTATTTCAAAACATATTTTCAAAGTCCTTTAAGTAGATTAGCCTTAAATATGAGAGAAACTAAACTTGCAAAAATATATGAAGCAATTTTAGATGGGACTGAGTTATTGAAAATATAGAAAATATATATAGAATATAGAAAATATAGAAAAAGAAAGAAATTTCCTTAATAGAAAAGCATAGAGTAGGACATAAAAGGTGCAAGTATTTTCTGTTATCCTCCTGTTTGGTTTCCTCCCACCTAATAGAAGGCAAATCAAAGTAAGCATACAATTGAAAATAAAATTGATATTGACATTGTCATGAAATGAAAACTGCCAAATTACCTATATCCTATCGAGTGAGAAATATCTGTCACAGATGACAAAACACTTTCAGTAGTTATCATAAAGTCTCAAAGTGCTTTAGAAATGGGAGAAAAAAGTCTCAAAAATGAGAAAGAAGTACAAAACAGTGGGGAAATTACCTAACTTGTTTATCTTGATTACAGGAAGTACTTTAGTTGATTGCTTGTAATTTTGTTGTTGTTAACATTGAGTAATACACAGTTCCAAGATTTTTCAGTCATTACCGCTTGGCACTTTTTTTTTTTTTTTATTACCATGAAAGGACGTAAGATAGAAAAATAATACATTCAATTTTTTTCTAATTTTAAGAGAAGCATTACTTGTAAATCTTTTCTGATTTATAGGATCTAGATTACAGAAGTAGCTTTTACAAAATAACTATGTGATAGATCCAGCAGTAAGAAAACTAATGAAATAACTATTCACTGCCAGGAATAGTCAATTAAATGAGACTTTAAAATGTTCCAAAAGTAGAAAGTTTATTTCACTGAGATATATACTCAAGCATCGTTTACAAAATAAGTATCAACCAGCTTTGTCAGTGCAGTCAAACTTCACTTTTCAACTTTTTCACAACTTTTCAGTTGTGTCTTTTTCTCCATCCTGCTCAATTGCAGAAGAGAGGTTTGTACCCATTAGCAAACAGGATGTTTTCATTCATTGCATTAACAATTTTGAAATCCTCGCTTGCATGTGCTATCAGAGGAATCCAACAGGAGGAGATACAGACTGAACTACAGAAGCAAATTTTTACTCTCTTCTGTGAGGTACAGAATAGCAAGGCAGCAACCACCTGTGACTAAAACTCCTGTTCAAAAATCAAATTTCTATTGCCCAAAAATCATAAAGAATCTGTGGATTAGGAAAGGCAGTGCCCAGCTTAAAGGACAAAGCACAAAGTACTATAGTTACTCCAAAACAGGAATTTTGGTCCTTACATAAAAGGAATTAACCACTCATTTCCTTGGCTGAAAGAACAGGTTTTCACCTCAGAAACTTGCTGACAGGAATTTGAGAACTCCATTTGACTCAAATCAAACATTTTCACATGAAAGGGATGCACTTAAACACTTCCATTTTCTTTATATGTAAAATAGCAAGTTACCGGTATTTTATGGAAATACTGGTAATCTTCAATGCTCAAATAGAATTTATTTGCACATATATTTTTATAAATAGATTTATGATTTTTCAGGAGGTTTTAAAGATACTAGCATAAAAGATGAAGGAGAAAGGCTGTGGGACAAAAATAACTGAGAGACTCACAAATATAACAGGTTGGTAATGTCACAAAACACACGTATAACAACAATTAGAAGAATGCCAGAGAAGCATTTTATCATCTGCCAAATTCGATAAAAGAGTAATCTCTAGGGCATTTTTGATTCATATAACATTTAGTCTCATTGTATTAAAATCATAAAGGAAAGCACAATGAATTAAAGGCATCTCTCTGTAGAATATAATGCCATATCTAAGCCTATCCTGATGCAGGAAAATAAGTTCCAGTATGCAGAACATAAATATTTAAAGAGCAGCAGGTTTTAATTAAGTAATTAAAACTGTTTACTAGCACACAACACTTCTCACTTAGAGATTACAGAGAGCCATGGAGCTTTCAGACTGCAAGAATTTGGTGCAGGGGGGAGGGCAGGAGTCTGGAGCAAAGATAGACAGCTCTAGTTCTCAAAATATTGAAAATGCAGATTTACTGCTATTTTAATGATTACATTGAAATAATTATATCAGTCTCAGTATTTCCCTCTAGAAGACCAGTTACATCACATTGTCAGAAATGTATAAGTGCTATTATTTAATCAAGTAGATATGACTTTATTTTTTGCCCCCTGCTATGGAGACAGTTTTGTGTAATGTGAATCTCATAACTCCCTCGCATAAACAGCAGACAGAAGTTTTTAAATCAATGAGGAATTTTTCTTCTTTCAGTTTACATTTCTTTTAGGTACCTTATATTACTTTGGTTCACTTACTAGACACTAACTATCAGCATCCAAATTATCCAACATCAAAACCTGTAGACTACAAATCCAGCATCTGACACTTATGGTACAAGGAAACACACACCATTGCTCCAAATTTACAGACCCTGAAATCTAACAGAGAGAGAGGGACTGATAAATTTCTATCTGACTTGTATATTGTATCACCATTAATTGTTACTCATGCTATATAGAATGCGAACAAGCTCAGTGATTTCTCTTTGACTTTCTTAACTTCATCACCTTAAACAACAGGCATAACTTCCAGCAGCACAGAGATCATCTCCTGCTCTTGTGTGCAGTGATGCACTGCTAGGAATTGATGCATGACTTTGACATTGAACATTGCCTCTTTAGGCAATCAGAAGTTGGACTAGCAGAAAATAAAGATACGTGGTGTCCATTCTTGGCTCTCATAATGCATCCTGTTTGAGGCAAGATTGACTCTGACTGTACCAAAACTTGTAGGTGAAGCTCCTACTCTGATAGGTCATTTTCTGAATTAAAACAGGAACTCTTTGAAGCTCCTCAGAGGCCTGAGTGCTCAGAAGCAGCCTTGGCAGAGTTGCATTAGTAGCACAGGGCCACTGAGGTGCTTAAAGGCAGTCACTGTTCTGTCTCATGAGTCTGCAGTTTTTGGTTTCAAAATTTATCAAGCCAGCAGATACAGCATATGTTACAAAAATATGTTACCTCTGAACACTGACTCTACCTATAAATTATGCATGACACAGCAGGCAGTTATTGTCACCTGAGCAGAAAAGGTAATGAACAGAGGTGAGAGGATAGGTCAATTTAAATTTCTAGCTGTTTTCGTAAGCTTAAACAAGAATAAGAAGAAATCAAAGTATAACTACTGTTAAATCATCAAAAACAATATTGAATTTTAATTTGCTAGATCTTTGTTGGAGCAAAAGTTGACAATGGCAGATAATAAAGTTAAGGCTACTATAGAAATTTCCACCTTGAATGCCATTTGTTTATATCTTGCAATTCTGTGGTAATGTGATGTTATTATGGGGCCTAGAACTCCAATTTTTTCTTTTAAATTTTATATTAATTATTTTGATAAGGACTTTGCAGCAGCATAAAGATTGAACAGTTCAGCAAAGCAGGCTGTCATACTTTACACTATTCACAAAATGTGTTTTACTGCATTTACTCATCAGTTTGAAACTGAGAGACCTTCTCCATTTACCATGCTGCATAATTACCTCACACAGCTTTTCAAGATGCAGGTGCCCCCTCCCATAATTTATCTGTGAATGAGATTCATTGACAATCCTAGGCAAGTATCACATGACATTAAAAATTTCACCTTAACTACCTCTTAAAAGAAGAAAGGGCTTAATTAAGCCTTAGTTAAAAAAAAAATAAAAAGTAATGAATCATACATCAGTAATTCACATCTTCCAAGTATCTGATTCTAGTTTATTCAGCAACAAGACATTGAAGTAATACATGTAACTAGGAGATGCATTTGAGAAATAAATAATATCTTTGCATTTCAGATTCAGCTGTAGGAAACTGGGGTAGAGGAAGGCATGAACTGTAAGTTCAGCTCTTTTTTTGAGTTTAAAAGTATGGCTTTTATCCTCACAAAGTAGTTTAACAAAGAAAATGGGATCTGCGGGTTACAAAAGCAGAAGTCTGATGCATCATGGATCCCATTTTGTCTGCAGATCTACAACTCTAAGAAAAGGATTCAAGGATGTTTTCCTCCTGGTCACTTTCCAAGTCCTCACTGGTATCATGGGATGCACCCCATAATTCAAATACTTCAGTTTTTTAACACCCATAAAGTGCCCAATAAACTAAAAGTGATGTGTAGTTTTTACCTGATGCCCACATTGGCAATCACTATTGCCTAGAAGCATCTAGTAACCCTCACCCAAAAGATTTCTTGCAAAAATATTTCTGAATAAAATTAACTTCCTGTGATGGAAGCTTCTTCCTTAAGACTAAATCATGTATCAGATTTTCGTACTGTGGTGTTTAAAGAAAATTTGACTTCAAATGTATTTTGAAGGGTTCTCCATGGAAACAAAGTTTTCTTGTTATTGATTAGGTCAACAGGAAGAGCTGTAAAAATTTAAATGGAAAATTGTTACTTTCGTTCACTTTTAGCTTTTTATGGGATTCAGAAATGATGAAACAATTCTATTTCCTCTAAAAACCCACAGCTATTACCTATAAAATTAAGTTGGAATCCCTCAGATCCACAGAAATGTTTTCCTACACAGATTTCTTCTCATGCAGATAACCACAGGATAACAGAAAACTATAAACTAAGCAAACTCCAATCTCTATTAATATTTCATAAAGTAAAGCATGTTTTACACAAAGTTCTAAGCAATGACACACAACAAAGGCTCATGGGGGGAAAAAACCCCTTATACAGCAGAACAGCAAGAGCTATTTTGTATCAGCTTTTTTTCTTATAGCTATTGGCTTCATCCATCACACACCAACAAATCTTCACAACTCTACTGCTTCTTCAGGTCACAAAGTGATCTTTGTGAACTACTATTTAAGTAAATAAATACCTCATTACTTCATTACCCCACCTCATTACTTCTCCTGTTCTATGATCTCCAGCAACTTTTTTGCACGCATGGTGGTAAATGCAGTCTCCTTACCTCTCTAACAATTTATGACAACAGAAACAACTGAAACAGAGAGAAATACTGGGCCCTCATACTCTTCTCTCACCAGAAAAATCCTATGTATGTTTCTTATTACAATCAGCCACAGCAACTGTCAGCATATGAAAGTAAACCCTGTGAAAGTTCCTAATGTCTTTTGTTAAGCATAGTACCAGTCAGAAAAGGAAAAAAAAAGGAGCCTAGATGTTTTTTTACAAGGGCTGTCAGGCACTGGCACAGCTTGGCCAGAGACATTCTGGATATCCCATCCCTGGAAGTGTTCAAGATCTGGTTGGATGGAGCTTTGAACAATCTGGTCTATTGGAAAGCATCCCTGTCCATTGAACTGGGATTGGAACAAGAAGATCTTTAAGGTCCCTTCCAACCCAAACCATTCTGTGATTTTACTATCCATCTCTCTGGATAGTACTGTCTCATATGGATTATAACCTAGATAAAGGAGTTGTAAAGATTTTGGAGCACCATATAGAACTAAGCTCACAATGTCCAGAAGTGTGGAAGTGCAGTATAAAGCTAGTACTTCCTGTGCCAGGGTCCGAGTTGAAGGCAAGCTGAACATGAACATGTCCTGGCAGCCAAAGGAATGTATATCCTAACACAATTGGGATTGAGTAAAGAGCCTCTGAGCTTGCAATTAGTTCAGCAGAAGGGGTCTGGTGACAAAGAAAAATATGTTAAAAGATTTATCATCTAAGCTGTTTTTTCAGGAGATAGGGAGGTATCATCCTTCTTAATTTTTTTCACTTTGTTTGCTTGATTTGGGAATGGGGGTTTTGGCTAAAAGTCTCCAATGCTTTCAGAGAAGCTTCTACTATTATCATCAACTGTGGTGGTTCTGAGTAGTGAAAATATGATCAACATCTGCACACACACTCTGGATGAAACCCTGCCAGCCTCCTAGGGTGACAACAGATGTTTTTGTTAGTTCTCATGTCTCATAGGAGCCAACCCAGGGAAAGAGTCAAAAACTGCAAGTAACACTGACAGCAGGAAGAATACCATGGTCCACTGGCCACTGTGGTCAGCATTTAACCAAATAATTCATCATAGGAGTAAACACACCAAATTATCAAAATGGTTGCAAAGCCTTTCACAGTGCCAGAAAGACTTTATTGCTACAACAAAATAAAAACATGATTCTAATGAAAAAATACCATTAGGCTGGGTCTAAACCCAGTAGTCTGTGTGGCTGGACTATAACTGGGACAATGGAATAATAAGAGCTACCAGATAGAGTAATCAAGCTCCAGAAGGAGGGTGAAAGTTCATTGTTTTAAGCATTTAACTGTAAAAGCAAGAATATGGGAACTGCTGAAACAAAAGACAGTCTCAAATATGGCAGGAAAAAATGGAGAAAAACAGAATTAATCAAGCCCCACATATTTATGCTTGAAGTAGGGCAAGTTTCCCATCATAAGTGAGATTCTTAACTGCATTACATGAGTCACTTCATCTTGTAGGGAAGGGGGTATGAATACAAATCTTGTTCCTGGCAACCAAATTAGTGCAAAGGCCAGGCTGACAATTAACTCATATCAAGAAAAGGGCCAATTTCTTGCAAAGACTATACAGAGCTGTTGACAATTAATTCTAATTTATTAGAATAGAGCTTTGAGAGTTTGCTTACTCCTGTCCTAAGTCACCCAGCATCCCAGTGATGGTGACATCTCTGCCTTGCTGTGCTCCAGACCCTGAAGCCCAGAAGAATGCTTTATTTCATTACTCAGAGATATAGCAACAGTGGGATTTAATAAAGTGATCATCAATCATCTAAAAAAATACATTTTAAAAAATGTATGATTTTCTGCTGTGCTCTGCACTCTCCATAATCAGAGTGTTCTGCTGGAATCTAAGTGGGGAAATCTTTTCATCAACACAGGCACATCAATTATGAGAATGTCAGCCCTGCTGGATGCCAGATTCAAACTGTTGTTAGGCAGACTGTTTATGAGACAGCTAGAGCAAAACAGTAGAAAAGTATAAAAATAAACTGAATACTTAACAGAGAAAAAGTAATGATAGAATTATATACTTGAACACAAATTCCAACTCACTGTAATAAAATTCTTCCCTCATTCCCTCAGTGTGAGTTTGGGGTTTTGTTTTGTTGGGGTTTTTTTGGCTCTTGTTTGTTTGTTTTACAATTAACTCACTCTTACGTACACACACTCTCCCTCCAGGATACTCTCAAGGCTTAGGACAAGATTCTAGCGTAGACACACTTGATACTAAAACTGAGTTGCTTGAGAGAAAAGAGAGCTGTTTGAGGGCCTCTCCACTTACCAGCCTATATCAATGTTCATGTTGTGACAAAACTAGCCCAGAAAACAAACTTGTTCATGCTATCAGTATTTTTTATCCAAATGTACTCAGACATCCAAAAAATGTCACCTTTGATAACTCTGAATCCTTCACAAACTCATCTGAATCTATAAATTCTGCAGAGGTCCCTGAAGATGAAAAAATGAGGGCTTTCACTTTTATGAACACATGCAGACTTACCTCTAAAGCATAGGGACAATACTCCTCCTCTGCCTATATGTCTTTGCAAAACATGGCTTGTAGAGCATTATCAACAAATGGTCCAGATGGTCTAATCAAAGTTATAGTTCTGATTATTGGAATATAGGGTAAAATTAGGGTAGCAGTCTCGTTATTGATAGTAAAAAATCCAGGCAGATTTTGGCTGGTTATCTTGGTTGTTTTTTTGTTAGGTTGTTTTTTAACTTCAAGAAATGCCAAGTCAGTGACTTAAACAATAAAGGTGTATTGACTCATAAGCATCAATCCAGGTCTGGGCCAGAAACTATAAACACACATTCCTGCTGGGACAGGACAAAACATATGGCTCTATAAACTACTCCATATGGTGGGGTTTTTCTGTTGGGGTGTTGGCTTGGAGGGGGGTTTTTTGGTGTTTGGTTTTGCTTTTTTTCTGTTCTTTTCCATTTGCTTGGGTTTTTTTAGTCAGCAATGTACAGTAAAAGAAGATGTACAGTCTGTATTCTGGGTACAAATGAACTGATGAATATCTGCATGCTTAGGGGCTAAAGGACCAAGTTAAGGGTTGAGAACTGATACCTCTCTCCTGTTTCTCTATCAGAAGTTAACTTTTTCTTCTTAGCCTGGGTAAATCTCTTTCCCTCTCAACTCAAGTCCCCATAACTCCGCTTATCTTGACTATTGTGCTGTGACTCCTCCTCCACTTTCTGGTAATATAAAAGTACAAGCAATGGTTCGTGTATTGAATCACCTGTATTGATTCACACTCTAGGACCTTACAGACATTTTTAACATGAAATATTAATGTTAAGTGTGCAATTAAGTAAGAAAAATTTAACAGCCTTTATGATTATTTCATATAGAAGTTTTAAACCTGATTTTACCACAAATACATGTGTATTTGAACTTCAGAATTAGAAAATAAAACATATTCCATAGGCTTCTAATTATTAATTATCTATTACTAACAAGATTTACTTTTTTCACTGAAAAGTTTCTGCTCACTAGAGCAGGGCTACAAATAGGAAAACTAACATAAGTTTCTCTTTTTTTTTTTCATACTAAGAAAATCACAATAAGTTTGCCTAGTTTTATTTGTTTCTAGCATGAATATACATCTGCTTTGGATTAAGGTCCCTTCCAACCCAAACCACTCTATGATTCTACGAAAAACTTATTTCAGAAGAGAAATTATACTACAGTCAAAGTAGGTAACAATTTAAGACTTCTGTTACATTGAACTAGTTAGGATCAAAGCAAAAAAATTACCACGTTCTAAACACTTTCATGCCTGAGTCAAAGGGAGTAAATAAGATTATCTAGTAAGTAGAAGTTCATCAGTTTGTAATCAGAAGCATTATTCATTGCCTCCTTGCTGAATATTCTCTTAAAATTGATAACACATACTATACCAGAACACACACCAACTCACCTGCACAAACCCACCAAAATACACACAGTCAATTAACATATAGAAAAATATTTAGATATAGTTCAGAAACAAATTTTATTTTTAAAATAGTCATGCTTCATTTCTTTCTTAATTGAAACCAATTTTTAAAACCAACTAATGTTATCTAGCATCAACAGAATCTGTAACATTACTTTGGTTTGGTCAGTTGAGTGGGGTTTGGATTTAGTAGTTCAAAATGCAAAGGAAAACATTTAAGAATTTATATTAAAATAAACAAAATACCTCAGTATGATCGATGCAATGAGAAAAAATTTTCTTTGCTGCTTAAAACCAATTGTACTACATAATATCAAGACTTCTCATAGTTTTTTAGCAGTCTTCCGATCAGCTCTCTACTTAATTCCCTTCCAGTTAAAAAGAGGTAATCGGAACAACTGGACACTTTTTTGAGATAAATCTGATCTTCTGTTTGATTTTTGGAATATGAATGCACTCATTTTTCAGAACATGCCCACCTAAGGACACGGGCTCCTGGCAGCAGCAGCGGCTCTGGGAAGGGTCAGCGCCACCCGAGGTTACAATTCACACCAGCCAGCCCAGGCAGCACCACTTTGGGAACAGGCATTTGATGCTCAGGGTAAGCAGATACCACAAAGCTGATGCTTGGGAAGCAGAACAACAAACTGAAATCTGCCTAAGCAAGTAATGTAATCTTTTGTGCAAGAGGGGTGAGAAAAACCAGGATTCTGTAACATTATTAACAAGAATGGGAACAGTAGCCTTGGGATCCAGAAACATACCTATTAATCAACGCAGACTACTTTTTCTAACCCCTTAGGAGAGGTTGCTCTCATCTGAGCTGCCTAATTTTGTATGTGCTAATTTCATTTAACTTTCTAAAAACAGAAAACAGAGTGATCTGTAGGCAAAACAATTTTAAAGACGTACTATTGTGTTTCAATTAAAGTTTAGTTTTCTGTATGTGGGAAGTTGCATTCAGACCAAATAAAAGTGGTCATTTGCTAATTCATCATAGGTGACATAACTGTAGATTATAAATAATAGTTCAATTTAGACTTTTTTTGTATAAATAAAAATACAACAAAACAAAATATAAATGATAAGTACACTGACGCCTGATTTTACTTTCTGTGTCAATGAAGATATATGTATACATGCTCATCCTTACCTATAAATAAAAAAAATACTACAAATATTTCTCTGACATGCACAAAAATCCAAATTATAACATCACATTCTAAAGGTAAACATACCACTGAAAATATAAATAGAAATAAAATTATTTCCTCGTATATGCTGAGCAAAGGAAAAGCGAAAATATAATTATATACAATCAAAGAGTTATATTTTGAAAAATAAATGTTTTACTTTTGCTACTCTGTAGAAAACACCTTGAAATGAACAAGAGGCCACTCAGAGAATCAGATCTGGATGCTTTCAGACAAGTAATAAACATAAAGTGTTTACATGTCATAGCATTTCCCCTCAAACTGAAATTACTGTACTAATCCTGGGAATAAACACAACCTACATCAACCTCATTACTCTTAACTAAATACCAAAAAATCCCTCATTCAGATGCTTCTCTCAAAACACTGATTCTGTGCAATTGGAACTTCTTTTTGCCCACAACAATTACTAATACAGTTTGGGAGTTCTACTCCACTCTACCACCAGGGAACATTTGGGGACCAGAAAGGTAAAAAGCTAAGGGACAAAGTGCCTTCCTTAAAAATGAAGTAGAATTTTAGAACTTAAGATGGCAACCTGACAAACTCCAACTGATTTGCACACTTGAGACTGATTAGTTACATGGTGTCAAAGTGAAAAGTTTTCATACTGTGATCATTATTTGAAATCAGATTATATGTTTTAAGAGACAGCGTTAATAAAAGGAAAAGCCTTCCTCTCTCATGTGGTGTGTGTAACCAGAACCTTTTGCCCCGCTCAATAAACCACACACAAACTTAATTCTGAGAATTCTTTTGTGCCTCCTTTAGGTCATTTTTCAAAATTACCTCATGTTACTTGGTACACATGAAATGCCTCACTTACAGCCTGGATCCTTTGACAATTTCCTATTCTAAATAGTTTCCATTCGGCTAGAAAACAGAGTACTTCTCAGGATGGTAAATTTAGCCCAGTCCTCATTTTACTCCCTTTCACTCAATAGAAAGGGTCATCATAAAATTCAAGTGAGTTGCTAACCAAATTTTGGCAGTGCTTTTTTAAGACTGGGTCTCATCATAAGATCTCTTGCAATGAAATTGCCATTTAGAAGGCACATTGTCAATTTAATTCTTTGATTAACTACTTGTGTCTGCCACCAGCAACTCAATCTTGGAAAGCAGTAAAATAAGAGCAGATGGACAGCACTCCCAAATATATGCATAAACCAGGAAGATAGCTTTATCCACATGTCCTAGTCTTCCAAGACCAAGAAAACATTGTTCTTGTTATAAGAGGATCCTTTTTCACCTGAAAAACACTTTTTTAGGATAATTGTATCTGAAATATCCTCAGTCAAAAAAGGAACTGCTGCTTCAGCTGATGTTTAAGAAACTCCTGCATACAGCAGCTGAAATCAACCTGGATTTCTGCCTGCCATACCAAGGACTACGCTTGGTACACTTTTCTATAAAAAGAACTGATTATTACAGCCTGTAAAGAAAATAAATTCAGTCTTATGGATAATAGAAAGAAAACTTTACATTCCAAACAAAATTTTATTTTTGCATATAGAGGTTTAGGAAGCAGAAGCTAATAGCTCAGAATTGAATACAGAATACTGCAATACTTCAAAGACTCAGATAAATGAAAGCAACATCTCTTAATTTAAGATTAACTCACTGGCTGAGAAATACACAATGGTTTGTGTTTTATTCTTTTCGGCAACCTAGCAAGTAAGAAGTGAACATTAGACTACAGATAATCATGAACAGGTTACTATGATTCCTGAATAGTCAAATCTCAATTTACACCTCAGCTTTGCCAAAACTGAGCATTCAGCAAGCTAAACTATCACTATGAATGAGTACTGCACCCAGTTAAGCAGGATAATCACTTTTGCAAGCACAAAGGTGATATGCCCAGTGCTTAATACAATGCCAAGGAAACATTTCACCATAGAGTACAGAAATCTCCCTGAGGATTTCTGAAGCATTACTCTAGAGTTCAAGCGGCAGCAAAAAAAATTCTTTAACAACTACATAGTTAAAAGCAACAAATAAAAAGCTACATGGAAATTTTCCAACAGTCTTTTGGTAGCAATTCATTTAATATTCAGCAGCAACACTTTTGAAATGTATGTTTCTAAAACAGAGAAGGCTTTTCCTGGAAGCTCTGAGTACTTTCAGATTTCTTAAATCAACATAACATAGGAAACAGCTCTATCAACACCAAATTACATGTGGCTTCAAATTCTTATTGTGCCAGTTAGGACTCATTACAATTTTTTTAACTATATTCAAACATTATTTTTTTATTTTTCCTATTTTTTTTGGCTTTAGGGTTTTTTTGGTTGGCTTTTTGTTTTGTTTATTTGGGGGTTTGGGGGTTGTTTTTGATTGAGGTTTTTTATTTATGATTAAATTAAGAATAAAATGTATCTATGTGTCTATATCTATAAAATGTATTAGATTGAACTCAGATGCTGAGATTTGGTTCACTGAACTCAAATAGTACTCACTGAATACTTAGGAAAAAAATAACAAATAAAAGGATTTTCTTTGCAGTTTTTTATTGTTTTTGTAGATTTTCTTTTCCTTTGCAGCTAGAATTGCTGTTCCATTTAATGACAACTACTCAGTTTTAAGACAAGTAATATATAAGACTGAAGAGACATTTCAATATATTTTTTTTAGACACCAAACAACTTGCTTGAATTTCATTATTTAAAATGACACGGGAGATTTCCACAACATACAGAATTCTCTCCCAGATTAGTTTTATATTCTTCTGGCATTTTCAAAACACACTTCTGAATTATATTTCACATCTGTATTTGTTAACCATAAAGTCAACAACATACGGCTCAGAGATCATAAAAATCAAGGAGTATTAATTCTTCAGTCTTTTTTATTCCTTTTTTTCTATACATATACTGGAAAGAGAAAGTATACCTTTTTGGAATCTATGAAATAAATAGAAAAGTGATAGTAATTCTACTTAATTTTTGCTCTGATGAGAAATTCAGCAACCTACTGTGAAACAAACAAACAAACAAAAATAGCCAAGTTCATCAATTCCTGAAAGTTCCCTCTTCTATAATTAGCTGTACCTTGAATTCCTTCTGAATATATTTCCACATCAAGGAACACCTCTGTAGTAAAATATGTACATACACAATTTTTGTCACCATTTTAAATTGTCCCAACAACCCTGACAAATTACTGTATCGTACAATGCTGTTAAACTACCACTTGACTAAGTGCTTAAAAATCTACCAGAGCAATTCTAATCTCCCTTAACAAAGTGTGATCAGAATTATTTCAATAGGAACATAAGATAAAGGTTACAGGAAGCTTCACCTGAAAAATAGTGAAAGTAAAGTACAGTATAGTGACTTGAAAGTACACTACAGTGGTGTGAAAATGCATTTATGAATACTCATCCACCAGTAAAAATTACTTCTTATTTAGTCTTACATAAAGAAATTATTAAAGTCCTTCATGTAGGATGAGCAGAAAACTCAAGATTAGAACAGCTGGATTTTATTGATTAAGCACTACCATATCTTCCATCCACTTTAACTTTCCTTAGATAACAGATTTCCCTATGATAACTGAATGCAGACGTGTAGAAAAGGGCAGGAAAGAAGCAATTTCCTACTCAGTCTGACTGCAACCCTTGAGGACTTGGTTTGTGCAGCAAAGAAAATTTTGATCTGAAAGTCGCAAGCAGTTCTATATAATTGATAAAGTTTCCTTTAGCCAGAACAATGGAAAACGGAAATGGAAATTTCTCCTCTCACCCATGGAAATGCAAGTTCCTATGAATCTGAAATACAATTTTCTAAAAAGCCCCCTAAATTCAGAAAGTTTAGTTTTTGTTTTCAAAAACATTAATATCACTTAACTTTGACCTGAACTTCATCTTGGATAATTTCTGGACTTGTATCAACCTTTACAACTAGACCATTAGTCATAAAAGTTACATGTTTTTGGTCACCACACCAGATTCAGCTGGAAAAACTGCACTTGACAAATTCACTCTGGATCTGTTTGGGTTCGGTAGGACACTGAACGAGCTTATGGAAGAAACATCAGCCATGAGCTGTTTACTGCACAGCAACTATATAGGTCTCATAGAAATCATTCATGTTGCAAGCAGCTAAATGTCTGGAAAGGAAAAGGAGGGACACTTATATATGCCAGCCTTTCTTAAATTTCTTCTACAGGCACCCATTCTTGGCTACCACTTACAAAAGAATATTTGGCTATATTTATCTTTGATACAAAGATGCTTATTATGCTCTTAATCCATAAAAGGGGTTTATTTAGATTATTGACAATAATGTCTGACCTTGGTTTAACTACTCAAAAGGAAAAAGCAGGGCAAACAAGCCCTCACAAAGAAAGTAAATGCTCTGAATAAATACAGCTAAAAGGATTACAGTCACTTGTCGCAACACACAAATACAAGTTTTGTGTCAGAAACTGCAAGTTACATGCATGGCTATATCAAGGAATATCCTCCTTGTATGATTAAGTTTACAGGTAGAAGCAGAAGAATTAAAGAAAAGAAGAAAAATAAAAAATCAGAAGAAAGCTGGTGACTTAAAGCCTACGAGCAAAATCTAAGCCTGTACATGTCTGTGCTTTGATTTTAGTGACACTTGCTTCGCTCTAACATCCTAGGAAAAAAGATACAGAATGGAAATACCTATTCCTGATTAATTTAAGAAGTCATATGAAAAGTGCATTAAATCTGGTGCTTCTTTTTATTTGCCTCACATGTTCCTATTTAAAATTGCCCTTAGACAAACATCAGGGGAAACATCCTCTGTTTATAAACGGCAGAAATAGAAAGTGTAATTCTGTAATTGAGGGACAGCTGGCTGTTACCATGATATGCCAAATGAAGATCCTTTCCAGTGGAATTTGTGGCTACCACTGATTATAGGTTAAACTCCCAGAATTAAAACCCCATTCATAAGGATTTGAAAGGCAGAGCTTAAGACTTGCCTTCCATATGTGCCTGTTCTCACAGAACAGTGGATGCTACTTTGTAACTGCCCACAACAGCAAACAAACAGCACAAAAACATGGCTGCAGGGAACATCTTTAAACTATAAATAAATGTTATTAACTGAGATCCAGTGCATGCTGTGCACCTTATTACAGTCTAGCAAAATGACTGTGCCTGGAAAAATGCCGAAAGCCTTAAGATTTCCTTACTTAATATATAACATTTGAGCAAGCCAGTGATTTCTTAGGCAATTTTTATGCCACAGACCATAATTTATAGATGCCACATCTATAAGTGGTTCTGCAATTAAAAAAGGCATTTTCTTTACCCATCATTGCAATTTTCTGTTGATTTAATTTTATCAAGAGGCATAAAAATAATAATGGACTCAAATTGGGGTTTTTTAACATATGCTGGTACTTTATAACATCCAACACTACATAAGAAGAGCATATTTGTAGTTCACAGTGTAAACAATCATAAACTGTGTTCCCACTTCTTAAAGGCTCTAAAATGCAATCCTGACCCACATGCACCCCTCACAAGCTTCAGTCTTAAGCACAGAACTAAATTTCTGAATGGCTCTCTCTAACACATCCACAAATGAAGATCTCTACTGGAGCCCAAAGTTCCAACTGATTTTAACAGGAGTCAATCCATTTTAGTCTGCAATACAGAGCCACATGTTTACCATTCACTACAGATGCTACATGCACCATATTGCCCACCAAAGTTACAAGGCTGAGTTGTTCCTGCAGGCTAGCATAATACTTTTTCAGCAAATGAGTTTTGTTTACTGCCTTTGCTGCTCAGTGAGTTAAAAACCATCAAGTTTGGAGCTGAAAATGCAATAGAATCAGTAGATAAACTGTGGATCCGTGCAGCTAATTGTTTCGCTTTTGGCTATGGCATATGTATTACTTGATTGCCAATTTCACGCTCTGATACTGCTTCTTTATAGCAGCAGATGAAACTGAAGCTCAAGTACTCCGTTCAAAGAGACTGATAAATATGTATTCCACCCCTTTGCAACGTTTGACACACTCCTCACCCATTGTTATGCTTCCCTTTTATGAAGTGCAGAACAGGCCCCTATTTTAGCTTTTATTCTTGCCACTGTCAATCCCAATTTATATATGCTCTTGGCTTAATCAGTATGCCAAAAGGAATTTTAATTTTCCTGTTTACAGAAATCCTCTTATAATTTGTTGTGTCTGTATTTAGGTTTGAGGTGGGGGTTCACACTGCCGTGCAATTCTAAAAAAAAACCCCGCAAGAACAGCAGCACATTTCTCTGCAGATGGAGAAACAAGCACTGAAGAAATCATGCTGCTCCATGTGCATGACTGAAGTTGCCAATTAAGGCTGAGATTCAGACTCCTTCTAGGAGCAGCAAGTATTGCTACTGTAGTTAATTTAGACCTACCTGGCTCTAAGGACTGCCTGAGATGAAGATACAGCTCTACAGGACAGCCTAAGAGGGTGGCTGAGAAAACTAAAGCTTTGGCTGGTCCCTGTATTGTTAGAACACAGGGAAGTCAAAGCAGAGTTTCTAATGTTACCTGTAAAAGTAGTCAGAGGAGGCAAAACATATTGAAATTATCAAATTCATGAAAATTACATAATAGTGGATCAGACAACAACAATAATAAAAAATGAATCGTTATGAAATCAAGAAAAAATGGAACAAAACCAAACAGCAAGTCTATGGAGATAAAATCCACTGGTTTAATTCAAATACATTTTTATCTTCACTGAAATATCTCCACAGTATTTTTATTTCCATTTTGTAATATGATTCTATGTTCTTACATCACCTTTATACAAGGAACTACCTTCCAATATTTTCGCTGTCAAAGAACCCGTAACTTCTGCATTCCAGTATTTTTAAAATGGAAATGTCTCCCCTCCATTCTTCCCTTGGGTTTTTTTTTCAGGTTGTTTTATTCTTAAGGAGAAGAGTTTTCTACATAATTAAGGAGCATACCTAATAGCTAGAGTAAACAGGACATGCAAAATGAGAAATGAAAATGGGGAGAACTGAGGCACTCCAGACATGTCAAGAATGAGAGGGCTTGGAACAAGTCTTTGCTATGCTTACATGAAATCTGAGAAGTGAAAAAAAAAACCCTACCCACTAGTGTATGCAAACTTGCAAGTTCATACTAATTTGTGAATTTAGCAAGCATATATGTATGTATATACACATATGCATGCATGCATTCATATATATATATATATAGAAACAAACACACTCACGACAGGCACACTATTTTAGATCCTGGGCAACACAAATCTGGTTTCCTATAGAACAAATCTTCATCATTGCCTAGCAACCAGAGCTATTTTTATGTCAAACTGTAATAATTCAACATTTCAGCTGTCTTTATGGAGATTTGGGGGTGGGGGAGATCACTTAAATCCCATCTCTTCCCATTTGTCCCTCCAATATTCTGACATTTGAACTTCCCAAACCCAAAAATCATTCCTTCACAGAAGTCAAGTTAGTACAATTTCACCATATAAATCACAAGTTGAAGGAAAATTCTGAGTGACAGAAAAGGACAGTTTAGCAAACACTCTTCACTCCATAGATTGATATGGTTTACTTTAATTTTTATTTCTCATTTCAGAGCTCTCTATAGGTTCTGATGCACTCACACAGCTAATATTGCCTAATAATGCATAGCACAACTGGCTCTTATTTTAAGGGCTAAGTCATAACAATATAGTCTTGGACATAAACAAAGCACTTTACTGCACACTATAAACTGCTGTATTGCATTTTAATTACGAAATTCACCATAAGAAATGAATGAATACTATTGTCCTGGGATTCTGTACATGAAGTTAATTGAAATTTCCTTACAAGAATTCTAACACAAACATGATGGAGGAGAAGGTGGAAGTCTAAAGCAAAAAACAGGTATACTGCTTTCCCAAATTCAAAGCCTGTTTCTGTCTACAAAAAAAAATAAAAGCTAGATGTACTGTGTGAAAATACCATCCTTACATATACATAAGGAAGATAAAGAAAGATGAGGTATTAAAAGACTTGGCCTTGCACATTCAAACTGGCTGGGCTATCATGAAGATAATATTCCCCTTCTTGCACATCAGACTTTTATACCTTTTTATCGTGTTATATGGTTTACTTTCTGAAAAATCAGAATCGATTTTAATTGAAAGACAAAATTCTGATGCATCCACATAGAACCAAAAGGTAAAACGATGTCCCTATGGCAATTCTCTGATGAAAAGATGAAAGAGCTCTTAACATTACATAATCTGAAAATGCACAAGCTTGAAACCTCTGAGAGAAAGATGAAGCAAAACCCAGCCTTTATCTACAATTCTGCACAAATAATACATGGAATCAAGAAACCTACAGAAACCTGCATTCAAACATTCTCCTGGCATGTTTACTGCTTCCCACCAAATAACATGCTCTAATCACAGTGTACAACTGCCTTCTGCACCGTGCTCAGGTAAGGATATGAACACTAAATAAATAAAAAGTCAGAGATTCCTCTCAGATATGCATTATTCCTGTTTTAGCAACAAAAATAAACCAGGAACACAAGGGAGTTCAGATATTTCCCAAAGACACTGACTTTAGGGCAATCATGAATTCAAGTGCTGGGTTCCAAGAGGGGAAACTACCTAAACTGCAGTAAGACGTGCTATATTTAAAAAATGGGATTGGTTAGAAGATTGCACAGAATAGAATCAAGAGAATTTGACTTAATGCCTTCCTTTCTTCTCAGTATGCTTGGGGATAAATCAAAAGGCAACTGCAGTGGTTTCTGAGCTATGTAATGCACCAAGTAGCCATTAGGAAGAAACCAACCAATTCCAAATCCTTATTTAAGTTATTTAAACACTATCAGTCTGTAAAGCTGCTGTTCTCTATAGAGGTTTTCCCAGAAATAGGTTTAGGTAAGGTAACTTTTCTCAGCCGTTCTTTTTGGAATTCTGATTCTTTCTATGGGATTTCCAGGAAAGTCCTGTTTGATGGAAAACACCGCTGAAGCCTAAGAACTGCCTTCAGTCACATTTCAGAAAATAAATTACAATCCCTTAGAAAATGTCTATTAATCTATATAAAAGCGAAAAACAAGAGTATAGTATGATCCCTTTGAAATTCCTTTCTGTCATCCAGTAGGGTAAGAGCCAGCCTCAAAGCTTTTAACTAAGTATGAACACAGCATTCTCTAAAATTAGTAGATGATTTAAAATAATGTATTCCTGATGCTCATAAAAATCACCAAAAAAAAAACCAAAAACGCAGCAGAGAAATACAATTCAAAGACTACAACAAGAAGCCAAAGAACACATGGACAAATAAATTCCAAGTAGAATTTCAGTTGCCATTGGCAAGACAAATGTCCCATGCTACACAGCAGGCAGTATTTGATTTTTCTTTCCTAAACTCAAAAACTATCAAACATAATGTGAGCCAACTGTGTTTGGGATCTCCAAGCACAATCAGGGCTGTGAAAACCAACACAATTTAAAGCTGTAATTGTATATAATACCTGTCCTTCACTAACTTAAAGAGTTTTAAAACCACAAAACACACAAAGCGATAGCCTCAGAAATTGTAAATCCCTTCAAGGAAGAAAATCATCACAACTGACAAATAATTCACATCCAAACATTCCCCATTCACCAGCACATTGCTTCATCCAGATTTTGCTCTTCTACACTCTTTATTAGCAAAATTATCATAGAAAGCTGGAACTTCCTATTAGTTAGAGTAATAGAATAGTCCACTACTTGCTTCTCTTTTTTTTTTATGTCAAAGAGTTCAGATCTTTAAAAGGTGCCACTTACACAATACACATACATGTGTGTTGAAAACATTTGAAATTTCATTTCCCACACAAAGGCATAGAAAGTCTAATGATACAACAAAGTTCTTTTCCTGGTTCAGATGCTATATGGAATATCTCCTAACATAAAGGTTCACTTTAGCAGCTCTGGGAATTATAATTGCAAATTATTATCCCTTATATTAGCTCTGTTCTTCCAACAGTCATCAAAAAAAAAAAGATAAAATGTCCTCAAACCACATCATTATTTGCCAAAGATATGTCCCAGTTTTCAGTTTATTCAAGTTTAGCTTTCTGGCATTACATATATTTTCTAGAACATTACTGTATGTGTGGTAATACTAGAGTAAATGAGGAGTAATGCCAATAAAATTTTAAAAGAAATAAAAAATAAGTACATACAGAAGTATCTCTGCTTTTTCATATACAGCAGTCTTTACAAATCAAGTGAGTAAATTCGAGCAGGTCTATAAACCTGGCCTCAATTATCTCAATTTTAAAAAAACAATAACACCATTTGTTTGATGTTTGGGACTCTTACTACTTCCCTCTGAGATACTGTCCATCCCAGTGTAGCTGGGCAATGAAATGATAATTCATTCTTCACAGGTAACATTAAGGAGTGTAGTCCTTGCTTGTAGAATTTACTAAGAGATGTAGCTGTGTCTCATTCTTAAACCTGGCTCCCAACATGTTTCAATGAAGCAAGAGGAATATTTGATAAATTTATATTAAAAATTATTAGCTTCCATATAAAATAAATAAACCAGACAACATTTTATTGTTTTTGCAGCTGTAATCCTAAAATATAGTAAAATAATTTAAAAAATCAAATAGTATCTACACATTAGTATCTACACATTTTAATAGATCTTCCTAATGCTGCTACTGCAGTCATTCAAGCCTGTGCAGTCTATGAAAACTAGGTCAGGCATGTAATCTCATTCATGTAATTCTGGTTTTGTCTATCCATTCAGTTTTCATTCTTTTGTGGCTTCAACCCAAGGAAACATTATTTCAAGGAACAAATAGGAACTGCAATTCTTTTTTTTTTCTTTCTTTCTTTTTTTTTTTTATTCTGTATGACTGGTTTAAAAAAAAGCCAACTTAAGCACAAGAGATGCAAGATGAAATTCATAGTACAGACAGGTTTCTGAATAAGAATAAAAATATATGGTTCTACTTGCTAGAAATATCCTAATTTAAAAAAAAAAGAAAGGATGCTAATAAAGATTAGAGTACTTTTCTGGTAACCACACAGCTACATTCCAGCAGCAGGGGCAAATTGCTACATCTCCAGTCACAGCTTTCCCCAGAAGAGCTGGTAATGAGTAATACTTGTCAACTGGAGGTTTAGGATTTGTTTCCTAAGTATGTAAAGGAAACAAAAAAAATAAGAATTCATAGCCAGTTTGCTATGATGAAAAGTTCAAGCATGGCATCATCTTCTACAGTTAACTTTGCCCATGTTCTCGTCATTATCTTAATTTATGTCAAGTAGCCAAAAAACATGCCTGGGTATGAAAAAATGTAAACTATTATGTCCCTTTCACTGTAAATGCAGCTTAATTTACAGATAACAGCAGAAACAAAAACTTATTATTTTTCATACTTCAAACATGAAAATTAACACTCAATTCAGAAACGCAACATGTAAAACTCTTTTTGAGGAGGTTTCTTTAAGGAACATTTAAAGCATATTTTAAAAAGTGGCAGAACTAAAGAGAAACCACACCATGTTATATGGGTCAGCCATCACAAAACCAAAATGCCATTTAGCACTTACTGGCTTTTCAAATCCGGTAGCTTACGAAATACTTTTTGCCATTATTTCTAAACAAAGCTCTCTGAAGGATGGCTGAGAGCTGCTGCCAGACAGGCTAAAAATAAAAACCTACCAAAAAACCCACTCACACCCAACTTCACACACCCAGCTTCCACCATGTGTTCTCACAGACTAATATTTGATTTAGAACACAGTTTGCTTCTGGCAATTGCCCTCTCCAAAAGGATCAAGATGGCATGCATACTTCTTGCTTCACAAGCAAATTAACAAAAAAGGTTTACATTTTGGATCAGAAGTCTTGAGCAAAATGGAAAATAATATAGAAGTGGAATGTTATAAAAATCCTTTCATGAGATTCAACACCCTAGGAGTTCGAGGGGGATTTTCCCCCTGCTTATTTTTCTAGCATAAGCTTGCTCTCCACTGGAAGAAAAATAAATTCTTATTTCAGGATTTCTAGCAATCAACATAAGACCCTCAAACAAAGCCTTTTTTTAATTTTAGAAATAATTACTAGGAAAACATGCAACATAATTTTTGCCTTTAATACATAGAAATCCTATCAACTGCTCTAGCTTCACTAGAATTTTATTCCACGTGTGTAAATACATCAGTTTACACAAGTCACAACTGTCTTTATCACAACAGAACTATGTTTAAGGAGTTTTCCAGTTTCAAAACAGTCACCATTTATCAATGTATCAGAAGGACCTTGCTTCCAGGCTCTAGAGCATTTCCCAGCTGTTTCCAGCAGAGGAAATTTCCTGTTTCTTCAGAGGTGGAGTTATTTTACTGCCAGCTAAAACTGGCACTGCACAGAGACTGAATCTGACCAGAATGCAGCTCAGAACTAAGGCTGGATGAAGGACACTCAAATGTTTGACAGCATCATTACTGCTTTGTCTGTTCCAAGGAATGAAAAACTTCAGGGTTTTTTTAGCTAAGATTACCTCGTTATCAGATAAAATTTGAAGATAATAAAACTAAACTTCAGGGAATTTCCAAGATTATAGACTTGGTCAGTTACAGAGCTCCACTATTTGATTGCTACAGAATCAATATTAGCTGAAGTTGTAGAAACAATTACCATGAATGGTTCATATTAAAGTTATGAGATTTCAATTGGTAATGCCTTAAGTAGTCCAGATATTTTCCAGAAATTAAAATAGCTAAGCATAGACCTTCTGGGGGAAAAAGAGTTCCAGCACATTAGGAAACTGTTAATCAATTATGAGCCTTTTTGGTGGGTGGGGGGTGTTAGTTTGTTTCACTTTTGCTTCTTTTAAATTACAAATATTTATTTCACCTCTCTTGGGTGAAAGAGAAAAGACTTTCAGGAAAAAAAAATGTTCAAAGCCATCCATTGGCTGAAAGAATGACTTAGGAAGTAAGAGGAAAAGATCATGAATTTATGTTTGCAGTTGATTTGACTCAAGTTTCTAAAGATTTCATGAAGTCATAAGGCAAAAATTAAGAAATCATGGAAGACATTCTGGCAGTGCGATATGGGGACCTGAGACAAAACAGTTTTCTTAGTGACCAAGGGAGAATTAGTCTTTCAAAACTAGCCTAGCAATTTTGTTACAAAACAGAATACAGAAATAACCCTTCCTACCATTTTGAAGGATGATATAAATGAAAAAAATTTATTCTAGGCTACGCCCAAAGGAAAAATTCTACAACACTTATGCAGAATAATTGTGCACCACAGCAGCTCGATAGTTAGAAATGTAATTGGGATTTCTGAAATCCTGAAGTAGTACACAAGCATATGAAGTGATAAATGAAACACCAATGAATTCCTAAACACGGGCATTAACCCAGAATTACAGGTTAATTTCATATATTAAAAGAGAGAAAAAATATTATTAGCAGCAGTGAAAACATTCACGCTAAAAAAATGCAATGACAAATTTCACAGAAATTAATTTCTGGTCACTCTAATACTTCTGGTTGCTCTAATACTTCTAAGTACAGAATAAATTAAGTACATGTCACAATAAATAAAATAACAGTGCTTATTCACCAGGCAGCATGTGGATCTGCATTGTCCACATCAATAAGGGCAAATGGAAAACAGGAAAGCAAGTAAGGAGAGATTTAATTGGCATCCAACTGAGCTCTTGGCTCCTGTGATTCAGACGCTCTAAAAAACATTTTTTCTTCCATATAAATATTTCAAGAGAGACAGGAACAAAGCCCCTTCCATTTCGCAGGTATCTCACAGCTTTCATCCGATCTAAATATAAAAATAGTCAGAAATTATATTTTGAAATGGCAGCCAGGATAAATCTTCCTTAGCAAAGGGCTAGGAGTGGAAGTGTCTAATCCAATTAGAGGCACCTGGTGATATGACTGGCACTCTCCAGAGTGCCATCCAAAGCGGCAAACATCCAGCAGAGACAAATTGGGATTCACAACAGAGAAATGTGAATTTTTAGAGACTCAGTTGTTGTTGAAGTAAGACCTCAAATGGCAAGTACTCAATATTTCACTGTTCTCTCCCTCCCTGTCCCCTCAGCCTAAATTCATCAAGGAATTTCATGGAAACAGATTCCTGCAAAACTATTCCTGCACAGGAACAAGAACGGATGTGGAATATTGCTGTTCCACTGAGCACCCCATGTAGACAGATCCATGACTATATCCACATTTCTGTACTCCTCAGTTCATCAGCAACTCCTGTGTTCCATTTCTATGTAATTCTTAGCCACAGGTGGATTGCTTTTGTGATGTGCTACCTGTTGCTAGACAGAAGTAGCTTCACTTGCTAATCAGAGCTCTAGTAAAAGAACTTTTTCAGAAAACTGAGAAGCAATAGTACAACTGGATAAATACACAAACTTTCTGATTTAATGCATTTTATTCATCCAGGTTTTTTACATAGGAATAATTGCATTGATTATGTTCAAAGAAAGAGGTATTTTGATTTCTTAACTCCATTAAAATTCACGTGGAACTGAGAACACTAAATCTCAGGTCAACTAATAGTAGAGATAATTTATTACTACAGAAAGGGGCAAATTCAGGCATTAGGTTCTCAGCATTGGTAGGCTTAAGAGGTTTTTATGCCATGTGCTATCAGTGTTAGCATGATATTCATCATTTACTTACACCGATTAGCTGTATCTAATTTTAAAAATAATAATTATACATTGATTTTGAAAATTACTTTTCAAGTCACTGAGCACAGAGGAAGTACACAACAGTCTAGATTTTATGAGGATAAAGGAAGCAATGGAAGTTATGAGAAGTTAGAGAAATGGGATGAGCTCCCTTCGGAGTCTAAATGAAACAATACTTGAAATTAATTCTGCTGTAAATAAGTAGTTTTAATCAAAATTGTCATTTGCATTGCTCTAGTACTTTCACTTTGTATATAAAACTAGATTTATTTTAGCACACCTCCATGCAGGAATTGAAATGTAACTTCACAATGGCCAAGTCCTCTGATGTCTATGTTCAGATTTTTAATGCTGAGCCATTTATAGCCAGAGAAGGTTAAAGAGTTCTCCAGCAACAGATGACATTTTCAGGCAGTAACACCTAAAGATTGCTGATGCTTAATATCGCCAAATAAACTTAAACAGTAATTTTGACTTGCAGGAGATCAGTAATGGGAAAGAAACAGAACCAAGGCTACTCTTAGTGTTAAGAAACAACTTCCAATACACCAAAGTGAAAATCACATGAAAACAGTGTTTCAAAAGCCTGGTATATCAAAGATGCCAGGACGATGAAAGATATTGAGAATTCCTTACAGTGGCACCGTTAAAACCACCAAGTTCAGCTTATCTTGCCTACTCACCAATGTCCCATTAGACACAGTTTTTATGTGAAAAGCATGTCTGGAGACTGAGCTCAAAGACAAAACTGACTTGGAGTTTTGCCATTAACCTTAAAAGAAGACAACATAATCAATTTTTTCCCAACCACCCAATGTGAAGGAGGTTGTGAAACTCCAGCTAGCAGGAAGGATTCTGACCAGCCTGGAGTGGAACAGAAGCTGCTCCTCACAGAAGACATAACAGTGCAAGTAAGTAAATGAAAGTACAATGTCCAGAGAGATTTTGTGTATTTTGCTTTCTTTTCATAGAGTGACTGGGGTAGAAACTATGTTCCAAGGGATAATGCAGAAGCATGTTTTGCTGAACATAGTAGTAAATAGGGAGCAATTGGTAAGTTTAATTTGGTACTGATAAAAATGAGATAATACCCTCCCCTAAGAATCAGCTTTATTTTTCCCAATCTTTCTTTCTTCTCATTATCAGTTCTAGTCTCCTAATATCACCACAAACCACAATTCAGTTTAGTGCATCAGTTCTTTAGGGATCATAACAATTCTTTCAGTTACTTGCTAGCAGATTTTTAGTAAAGCTGTGTTAGATTCATTTTTCTGAAGTTTAACATTCCACTAGGAAAAAAAATCAAAGGACTCCAAAGGTTTATTTTACTTCATATGGAGTATTTTAAAACATAGACATGACTCAAGTATTTTTAGTATATTTAAGTATTACAAGAAACAAAATCATGACAACCAGGATAAATCCTAAAAATGTGTAATTGGCATGGTATGCTCTAGCATCCTGATCCCAAAAGGCCTCAAATAATAATTTGGAAGTTATAAAAAAGCTTATTTTTCATACATTAATGTTTTGCACTCTCTTTAGGAAAAGGAAAGTTTACTAAGTACTTTTAGAAGTTAGTAATACCAAAGAAAAGCAATTGCTTTGTAATTGAATATGTGATAAGACACAGACTTGCTGAACAAGAAAATACCGATTCTCTGCCCATATTTCAGTTTGCAAATCTGGCTCAGCATGAACAGTCACTGACTTGCTCCTGCACTGAGACTTTCCTAAAATCATTCCTCACAAAAGTTATCACACTGTCATCATTACAGTACCGAGATGGGAGGAAAAAAAGAACATCAGAAAAGGAAATGAAATAAGGAAAAAAGAGCAGAGCAATCAAAATATATTGGCAATGTCCCCAGAAGGACTGGTGGAGAGAGGCTGCATCCTGCTAACACGTGGAAATCCCTGGCCAGGGATGGCCACTGGCAGGTTGCCAGGTGCTGCCAGCCATCAGCACCACTGTCAGGAAAGCAGTTCCCTCCCATCCTCACAGCACAGTCAGTGATGCAATGTTTTCCCAAACCACATACGGGAGACAGAAAAAATGGATTGTTATGAAACTGTTCAGGTACTGGGTCACTTCTTAATTCAGACCTGTCCTCTTGTGGAGCACTTCAATGAAGCCATTCATTAACAGTAAAAAACAAAAAATCAATCAAACAACAAAAAAAAATCTGATTATGAAATAAAAAAAGCCAGAAGCATAGAATGTTTATTTTAGTAAAGGCAAGAGATGGTTACTAGTAATAAAACAAGAACTAGGCCAAGCCTTAGAATTTTTTCTTTCTTTCTGTAGTATATGAAATTCAAGTAACCACAAAATAACATATATTGTCTGATCAATATTTATCCCCTCCTGGCACGGATCTAGCTTTCAGTAACTTCTCTACATTTGAGGATTTCCAAACCACTCATCATACTAGTCCTTGATTACAGCACATTGATTAAAAAAGGCAAGAAAGATAAACAAACCTTAAACTATGCATTATTAACAATGTTTCCATCATTTTCAGGCTCATTCAAAAGAAAATTCACTTCCTCACCCTTCCTTTTAAGCTAGTTTAGCTGTGTCCAGATTTGGCCACAGTGAATCAGTGAGTGAATTGGGTTCCTTCCTCAGTTCTGGCTTCTGACAACACAGTTATCACAGCACCCTTACTGCCAGCCACTCAGTATCTTTGTCATCAATCTTATCTTTAGCTGCCAGTCAAGGAGAGAATGGGAATATAAAGCATCATGATGTAGTAACCCAGATAAAACTTATCAGTGATTTAAATTACACCAGAAAAGAAAAAAAAAACCACCCAGGGAGATAACATGTCCTCAAGAAGCATCTTGGTGGTAATTGACATCATCTTTCAAACTTAACAAAACCACTCTATAAAGACTTCCAAAGGACAGTCGACTGTTAAAAGGAGATGAAGAGCTTTATTCAAGTTTACATTTCACACCAGGGATATAAAAAAATCTCCTGTACAAATGCCATTCATGCATCTACTGTGGATGCAAATTATCTTGTTCTAAAGAGTTGTTATCAGATAACTATTTGCAGGAGCAAATTGGAAGCAGTGTTTCCATTATCAATTACTTGTCCAAATATCAGATAAACTCTTTTTCTGGAGACCATTAGGAAGGCCTCTGCTACAGTGTGACTTGAAAGTTCTTCACCACTTTTTCTTTACAGAACTGCAGGACCACAGAATCACTCAGTTCCAAAGGAGCCACCAATGCATCAGGATTCCCCCAGTGCCAGCCAAGAAGCCTGTGACACCCCAGAGGTTTAACTGAGGTCCATCATGTCCAATACCATACTGTAACAACCAGACTTTCTCATCTCTCATGTTTTTCTTTCTACAAGAATAAAATTAAATAATACTAAAAGCTGAAAAACCACTTAAACTGTGGAAGTAACAGATGTATGATTGGGGAAAAATACTTTCTTCAGAGATATCAAACAGCAGGGACTATTTCAAACATAATTCGCTCTCAAACTCCAGCAGGTTGGAAAATCAGACAAGCAGGAAATACTGTAATCAAGTTTCAGTCAAATAATATTTGGGTTGCATAGTTCAAGAAAATTTAGACATGGAAGTTCACAGAAAAAGCACTGATGAGTATGACCCAGCAAGTAAATGCTGCTCAGTATGACCCATCTTCCTCACTCTGGAGTTCCATTCACTTTTACCTCTTTGGTCCACAGCCTCAAACATTCTTAAGTAGCTCAGGATAAGTCTTGTAGAAGTAAAAAATTAAAAGTCAATAACTACTGACTTTATGGTCTGCTTTACTACTAACACCATTTTGAGTTAAACCAACTGAGCTGTTCTGAAAATTTAGTTTTCTTCTCGTAAAATGGGTAAATCTGCCACCTTCACCCTTCAAGATCCCTATGCACATATCTTTAGTGGTTTGGGCTTTGCCTAGTAACAGAACAAGAAAACAAGCTTTCATCCTCTGTTACTAATTTCATTCAATGTTCCACTAAGAGGGAAAAGCTCTGGAGCACAGAGGTCAGGCAGTGAGCTCTTTCAGCACTTCTCTGCAGAGATTACACAGCACATGAGAAATGATAACAATAATACACAAATACACACCAGAACCCAATTGCTTTCTACCCTTTAGTGTGTGCTCATATTTTTATACACACCCCAAAGATTTTCACGTCTTCTCAGACGCTGAAATTTCTTTTTCACAGGCATTAAACAAAAAGCACAGCAAGCACATAACTCATACAAGATGCAAACAGAGCTCTAAAGTCTGAAATTCTAAGTATCCTGTGGGAAATATTGCTGGAGCATGAACATTCATTAATTATAAAAACTGATTAAACTTTTCCTTCTTAAAGCCTTAAGGTTATTTTCAGATTCTGCCTTCCCAGAATTGGGTCACCTTCATGCCCTGCCCCCCACTCCTCCTTCCCAATACATAATTTACTAGCATTAATTACCTTAATTTAAAATAAATTCAAATAAGCAGAGCTTGAGGAAAAGTATTCCAGCAATATGAGGACTGCCTCTAGAAAGAGCAAGGGGATCAGAAGCAGGCAGGAAACAAACTGAACCCTTTCTTCTAAAATATCAAACAGAAACCTGTATGGAGCTTCAGGACAGAAACCAGAGTGCTGACTACAATCTACACTCGCTACTTTCTTGCCAATTGCTTCACTAATAAACTTTGACAAAGTTTGCAAGTACCCAAGGCAATAGTGAACAAAAGACACTGTAAAAATAACCCATTAGAGGTTCAGGCACAGCTCCTGAAGCAGAGGGTGAAGAGCAGCCCATCCCACGAGCTCCCCTGAGATGACCAAGAATTACAAAGGGGAAGCACACAAGGCAGGCCCACCTGAGGAGCAGGAGCAAATGTTTAAGGCACAGTGAGAAAGGGGGGTTTTTTTGCCTATTTTTCTAATCAAAATTGTGGACACGAGAGAATGACAAAGGAGTAAGAAGCTGGTAAGAAAGAAACCAGCAGCTGAAAATCAGCTGCTAAGACACAAAGTCTAAACAAAAGTAGAAAATAAAGAAAATTCTACTCAGCCAACACGGCAACAAGTTCAGAACTTCCACTTGTCTGTGACTCTGAGAAGGCAGCTCATACAGACAGAACAACAAGAGAAAAGGGGAAAAGTGACAGTATTAAGGACTATGGAAAAATGGAGTCAGTTTTGCCAGTGATGAGCAATTAATAGAACAAGGGAGTGCAATCATACTAAAACTATTTCCTAATTAAAATAATTACATTAGCTGGCCTTTAAGGAGATTTATTTATAGTAAGTGTGACAAGCTATTAAGGATTCAATTTAGATCAGAAGTCTCAAATTATGTCTTTAGGTATGGGGTTGAAGTGAGCTGCTGTCAAGCAAAATAACTCATCTCACAGAGTAATTTGTCTCTGGCAAGGGACATAACTGGAATTATTCTCCTAAGATCATAATTCAAATTACTATGGACACATGTAGATTGCAAAGTGTGACTGCTACAGTCAAAAAACTTCTGAAATAGCCATCAAATGACATTTGATTTGTAGGAATTCTGTCATAAGTTTTCTTATACAAATACCACTTAAAATTCTTATTGTTTTTGCCTTTTTTTAAATCACTTTCTATCCAGTATACACTAAAATCTATAGGTTTTTCATGGTTGTATTTTTCCTATATTTAGATATTACTGTAGAAATTTGGAGCCTCTCACCTCTGCTCTCCCTATGCAGATCCTATGAGCTGTCAAAAAATCCAGAACCAGCATATTTAATACTGAAACTTCCACACGGATCTAAAAGATGCAGAATTTGAGAGATGAGTGAGGAAGGAAGGAAAAAAAATCATAAAAAATTCCTAAAATCTTTCTATGTTCTAAATTTTCACCACCAAATGTAGAAGAACTGCTGTCTAGAGTGGCAGACCAAGATCAAACAATGGGCATCCCAAAGTCAGCCTGTGAAATCCATGGCCTTGCTTTTTCTAAATTCAAATTTTCTGCTGGAAACACAAAGTGCTTCTCCTGCCATGCAGATTGCTCATCAAGTTAAGTCCTAAAGAAGAAACACCCTTTGTATTGTACAGAAAAATCCCTTGGAACTAGATCAGAGGTACTGAAGGTACACTGAGAGCTTATTGCCAATAACACTCAGCAGAAAAGCGCGTTTATGTCACTCAGAGCTGGCAGCCTATAGACACATACTGCAATTACTGCAAGCCATACAAGTATACTTTTTCTTTTTATTAATTACTGTAATCACACTTTAAGAGGCACAGCAATATGCTAAAAAATAATGCATGTTATGAACTCAAGGAGAAGTAATTTCACTGGCAGTTTTGAACTCAGCTGTTGTCATCAGTATTTCTCATCCAGCAAGAACTTTTTCTCATTAGATTTCCAATGCTTGTCTGCTCCCTAATCCTAAACCCTTGCCTCCAGATACTGAAGGCCACTTGATTCACCTTTCTGATCCCATTTCATTCCACAGATGCTGCTATTTCCAAGGAGCAATCTTTTCCTCTGTAAGACCTGATCATCATCCCACTCCAAGTGCTGATACACATTTTTTTTTACCCTACTGTTATCTACCGTGATTTATTGAAAAGCTTAATTTTTGTTTGGCATATTAGTAATCCAGTGATTACTTTAGTATGTCAGGGTTTCCTTTAGCAAGGAGAGAAATTCATTTGCTGCCCAAAATAGGGTTCTGGTGAAGACTAAATGAAATAATCTAGAATCCTGAACTTGTTGGAATCATGTGGCGTAAAACTTACTGCTTAATTAATTGGAAGTTAATATGTCTATTAACTCTATGTCTGTTAATTCATCCTCCAAAGGAGACCAGTGCCATTAGCCACTAAAAATTCAAAAGTTTGCAGTTCAGAATGGAAAGGCCATAAAGTGCTACAAGAATCTTTACCTTCCTTTTTTATTCACTAGAAGCAGTGGGCATTCAGAAACCCTTACTTTTATTAGAGAAGAACAAACTGGACAGAGATGGCAATATCTATAGGGTTTTACTTTATGTTTCTTTGTGATCTTCATGAAAAAATGAAGCAAAACCAAAGAAAACACCCCACAACATTATTTCAGTTAACTACTAAGCGGATGGAACTGGTAACTGGACATATCAGACAAATTCACCACAGGATCAGGCAGCAGTAAAACATGCAGCCAAGCTGCCTCAAGGAGCCCAAACTTTCAATTGCCTCTAGTACCTGTTCTACCATCCATTATCTCCTTTTAAAGCAATTGGGTATGTTACCTTAGCAGCTCTGCTGCTTTCCCCCTCGATGATGTAAGCAATTTCCAAAGTGATAAAACATGTCAGACAAGATGATAACAGTCCTATCCCAAGTAAGCCAATACCAAAAACCTGACAGTAAGTTTTAGTCTACTTTTACCACATTTTCTGCAGAACTGTTATCTAATAAGCCTATATGGGTGAACTAGATTTAGCTCTCAGCCATTTTCAAATGTACCTCAGCCTATGAAAAATACATATAGAAGGATTGAGAAAGTGATTTCTACCAGCAACAGTTATAGCACTGACAGCTTTCAAATGAAACTCAATGAACAGCAACAAGCCATTCCATACAGGTCATTCTAAAACCTATGCCTGGTTAAATATTCTCTGAAGGCATATGCTAGACTTAAGCTAATGATGAAATAATTAGATGAAACTTTCTAAACATCTGTATTCAACTGTTTAAATACACTATAAAGCAATAATCCTTTTAAGGTGGATACATATCCTCAGCTTTATCATTAGCACTGTTACTCTTTAAAGGACTGATGATGCACTTCACACAGCTATTATGCACCACTGCCATGAAATTATCTCCACCTCAATTAGCACTCTGCTATCTTAATATCAAATACACATACAGCCATATACAAAATAATTGCACCAATTGTTGAATTTTAAAATATTCCATAATTTGATAGCACATATTCTTAAAATTGTATGTAATAGTCCATCCCCAAGTAACGTAATTTTTTTCCATATACTACTAGTGAAAACAGGAGCAGTAACAATGACCTCCACTGAAAGATTTCAGCTCTAATTTAAATTGATCTGATCCAAGAAAGAGAGGAAGAACATGCATGTCCTCAATACCTTACATCAGAAAGACAGAGCTCTGCATTTATTATGACAGTCCAAAAGCACTTTATCCTAAAGCACTGGAATGAATTCTTAAGTCCCTCCATTTTATTTAATCAAAGCAAAGAATTCATTCTAGATTTGTGCAGTTCATTCATCAGACTGAATTAAATTTTTGATAAGCCATTGTTAAATTTTTCATAACATAACGATCTGAACTTTAATAGGCCTTTTACTTGCTTCTACTTTGTCTTCCAAATTTCCGTGCTGTGAGGCACAGTGAAGGGCCTAGGAACTGGAGAAGACTTCTTTAAGATACAAAACATCAGAACAGTCACAAAGCTTAAGATATTAAGCATGAATACTGACAAAGTAGTAAGCCAGCATATGTTATATTCTTATTAGAACCAAAACATTGTAACCAGGAAACAAACTTCTGTGAGAATATATCCAGATTTAATCCTGCAAGTCTATCCCTCAAAACTCCAGACATAAAAAAATTATTCTCTTACCTAAAATCTCAACAAAGATAGTACCAGAAGATCATGAGAATCCATTTCTACAGACATCTTTGTATGAAATGCTTATTTCATCAAGACTAAGCATTTAGGAAAACAATCTTGGTTTTTCTGAACTTTCTTCACAAAACAACCTTCTACCCTTTGTCTTCTACTGTTTCACCTCTACATGCTATGAAAAATCCTCAGTCTTTTTTCCTGAGACACCCATGATCACACCAACTGCACTCAGAGCTCCTGCCTCCTGGTAGCCCCATCAACCAAATCGCTCCTACAAAGCCAGCTCAGCTTCAATTTATTCCAGGTAAGTCAATACAGTGTGGGAAAACTCAAGTCAATGGATAGATGGCAACCAAACATAAATAAAAAGCAAATAGGCTCCCAACTCAAATTACTTTTTCTTGCATGGGGTATTTGTTGCAGATACTCCCAAAATAGATGTTTTATTTGACATCAGGAAGAAGCAGCAGAGGCAAGTATCTAATTTCTTCTGATGAGCTTCCAGAACTAGTCTCCCCTCAGCTTTTATCTAATTAATTTTCCAAGTGCTCAAAAAGCACTTTGGGTTTATTTTATTTTTTTTTTTTAATTCACATAGTCAGCAGATATTTACGTTTTATTCTCTTTTAATTTTTTCATTGTATTAATGATGTATCAAAAACAACTTTTAAATCCACAAAATCTTTCACAGAATCATCCAAGGCTAGCAGGTAACTCAAAATATCATCTTGTCCAAACTCCTGCTCAAAGCAGAGAAAATGCTGAATTCAAAATTTCAAATTCAGGTTGCCTTGGACTTTGACCAAGTAGGTTTGCAAACATTGCTCTCCATCCTAAATGGTGCTCCCTCTCTGCCTCTCCAGATGCTCTTGTCATAATATGCAGTAGATTTTGACTATGAAGTATGAAGTTAAAACAATCTTTTTTTTTTTTTTATGCTGATACAGTTTATCACAGAGCTAATAAAGGGATTCACTTATGTCTCTAGTTTGTGCACTTCTGCACTCATTTTAAAAATTAATAGTAAGAAAAATAGCATTTCACTGGTTTATGCTGATCAAAATGTAGTTTCTGCATAGTCTTCTCAAAAAAACACAAAAAACTAGGTCCCTAAAAAAAAACAAAACCAAAAGACAACAACTTCCACACCAAAAACAATTCCAAAAGCAACAAGAGAAGGCAAAGAAAAGAGACTCCACCCACAACTCAGCTACTCCTGCAAACATCTTGCACCTCATAACAAAGTATGAAGGACATGTTTTTTCCTGATGCTCAAGAACAGAACCACAGAATAAAGTAAAATAGATTTTACCAATTATTTTTCAGAAGATATCCTGCAAAAGAATCTTACAATTTGTTATACACAGAGTACTTTCCACTTCAACAACTAGTGTTGAAGTATGCGTAAACAATATCCTTCCTCACACTGCCTGCACCCATTAGAAGTGTCCAGCAAATCTTTCTCCACACTCCCAAAGGAGGAATTAAAAAAGCATCCTCAGGTGCTGATGGAGAAATTCAGGCTTGGAGCAGTGGTTGTAATGACACTCTGAGACTCAGCAGCATTTTCACTGGGACAGCACAGTTTGCATACTACTGCCAGATAAGGCTGATGCTCTTTGGTACACCCAGGAAAAAACCAGAAGAGCACAGCAATGGCTCAGATTTACAGAGTTTTAATCCCATATAATTCCACAATAGGCCCCATTGCCTGTTGGTTCTTATTGGTTGGCTCCAGGCTTCCAAAGGCATGTAGCCAGTAGGAAACATTAGACAAAAAGACTTAGGTGGAATTAGATGGCATTTAGGCTGGGAGAATCTGGGCCACACCATGCTATCCCTTCTCTGAAAGCCCTGAACACTGCCAGTGTATTTTGACCAACAAGTAAGAAACAAATAGATAGATTACTGGAAAAGAGCTACATCCAAGTCATGCATTGTGCTGTTCTTAGCACATACAATCAATAAAAATTTTCAATTCAGTTTCTCCAAAAACAATGGGTTTATAGAAATTCATGGCCTGTAGTCCAGTGGGATATGAGGGAAACATCCAGTTCCTAAACTGGTTTTTTCCTCACTGATTTAACCTGTGTGTAACAACACAAAAAGTTGCTGATCTGTGACATTCTGAACAAGTTTTTGCTCTATTCTTTTGCTTAAATTAGGGAGACAACTGAAAAACATAAAATCGTATTTTTTGAAAACCTCTATCACACTCCACAACATCACAGTACAGATGCTGTTGTTTTGTTCAGCATTTTATATCAACTGAACTACAGGAAAACAGGTTTAGAGTTATAAAACTGAAGCCACATCATAAACAGATGAAATATTTAATCTGTTTGACAATTTTTTGTGTTAACTTGCACAGGAAGTATCAACAGCTTTTGTTAACCTACTACAACTCTGTTTGGGATTAGAATTATTTAAATCAGAGCACATATTAATGGTCACTGATACCATTATGTCTATACCATCTTGCACTTTTGCAGAGATCTATTTTCAAGGCAGAGGGATTATTTTTCCCATGCAGATTATCCAGTTTAAAAGTCAAGAACAGAAATTCCTTTGAAGAACACTGAAACAATATTAAAAACCAAACATTGAACAGACAGCACAACTTATTTTCCATAAGTTACCTGTCTTTAATCCACTGACAGAAAACATCAAAGCAGCATTAGGGATATTGAATAAACCTCCTAATGAGTCTGCATATATCAATACCAAACTAAACCTTTAGTTTATAGAAAGAGATAAATTTTACTTCTTGAGATAAAGTAAATGCAAAAAGCAGAAATCTCACCATATGGCAAAGCTCCAGAACCTGAGCACTAATCCTCAGGTCTTAAAAGTAGAGGATACTGAAATACAGTGCATTAAAAACAAGGAAATCCAACTGAAGTAAATATACATTTTGACAAGCTCAGCTGAGATGATTTCTTGCTTATTGAGTTACTCTCACCCACTCCTTATTTCTTGAAAATAGCTCTAGTTTTACAAGTTAAGAACTATAACCTCTCCTCTGACCACACTCCCTGTAGGGTGGAAAATATGAAGTTCACAAAACCAGTAGGTGACTTGAGTGAAATTCAGAATGTGCATCCCTGATATATGTATATTTGTTTATAAGTTATATACATGTATTGCAAATAAATGAACACAGGCCATACACAAGAAGCTTCACAAAAAGACTGAGGGTTTAGAGAATAGTTAGAATTATAAATGAAGGGAAAGGGGACAGGGAAACTCCTGTACTGAACTGGTTTTAGACTTAGAACATGGTTTTTCAGTATCTTTCTGAACAAGAGTCATTTGAAGGGGACACGCTATAAACTGACGGAGACTTGAACCTTTCAATCATCAGTATAATGATTACCCTGAGCTATTTAGTAGCTTGAGATAGTTAATAAATCTCTACAGCTAATCACTCCAGACCACAGAGAACAATAGGCACTTTTGCTGCAAACCTCTGTGGAAAGGCCAAGAACCTGAGGAATGAGGAAATGTAAGGATCTTCACAGAGCCTCAGGATTGATCTTTACAGTTCAGCTTCTTGTTCTCACAAAGGACAAGTTAAGTTGCATTTTCCTTTGCAATATACATTTGGTAGTCTACCAGAAGCCACCCCTGCTAATGCCAAGTCAGGAACATTTTTTCACAGCAAATGGATCATTTAAATGAGAACTGCACATTTGAAGACTGAAGTGCAGGGCATGAAGCATATCTTTGGTTTCATGTTAAGGAGACTTGTTGGTCTTACCTTGCCCATTCTGCCAGCTAATTACACCTCATGACAGAAGAAAGCAATTTTCTAACTCCCACATTCACATTCCATTAGTGTCCATAATAAATGACTGCTAGAGAGTATTCATAAGATATCATCACAATAAATCTTACTCTCAAATACTCCCAAACGAAAGTGAAATTTTTCTGTCATCAGGAACACTATTTAACATCTATTTCTTTGGATGTGATAACAAGCAGACACTAATCCATTAGGTGTAAGTGGCCTTTCGTAACACTGTTTAATTTCCTAGAGACAAGGTAGGACACAGAGTCAGGCAGGCTGTGTGCTTTGCGCTTAGCGAGAAATGGATACCATCAATCAACAGTGACTACAGCCTTCCCTTTAATCACTCCAAGTAGCTGGGATGTCAGAAGTGACACAAAGAGTTAGGGAGGTGGGAGAGGGATCACAGTATCATATTGCTGAAAACTTCAGCTTTTTGTTTCAGAAAAAAATTTGTCCGCAACGCTCACACCGATAACAAAAGGATCTGTTGCCTGAGTACAAAGTGCATCAATAGTGGCCACCACATGACTTTTATGACTTTTCTAACAGGTATTTCCATCCTTTTGTGTTTGCCTTGTTAGATTAATGGTCCCCTCAATGGGTATACTAAAAAAATATTAAAAAAAAACCAAAATAAACCAAATTACATTTCAGATTCCAATAAAGTATTTAAAAATGACCATCACCTGAGCTTTAGTACGCTAGAAAACCATCACCTACAAGCAGAAGTACAGGAAGACCATATTTTCCAGTTAGCACCTTAGCACATAGCTCCTCTGTGGCTGACACACAGCATATTCTCACACACAATAACAGTAGCGCTTATATTTAATCTACTCCAAAAAAAATGCCAATGCAAAACACATTTTCTACCTCTTCTTCTCAAAGAAATTCATACAATAGGTCTTCTCAAGATGTTTCAAATTTATATACAGACAACAGCAAGATGAGAGCTGTCTCAGCCCTAGAGAATTAGCTACAGACTGAATAAACAGGTTGCTGTATGGTCTCAAAATACAGTTTAACCTCTCTCACCCTAGGCATAGGAAACACTACAAAAGAGTCACAAATGAAAATACAGCTATGGTTACATCTTTAGTTACTCCAGGACCTGCAGCTTGTGCAGGTCCTGCAATAAATTGGTGCTGAACCTTACCAGGCTTTTTTTCCTATGGAAGGTTGTTCAATTGGAGGCAAATTACCTTTCCTTTTTATTTCTAAATAGGGTTTTTCCTATCAATATTCTTAAGCAAAATTTCATTGAATAGAAAAACTAATCATTAAAATTCTGGATATTGGATTTTTCAACCAGACTTTTGGTTTTCCAGTTCTGTTATTAAAGAGAACAATGTTGCCTCATATTAAATACTCAAGTCTACCATGATGGGCATAAACACAATAATCACAAAAATGACAGTAGTATATAAGAAATATTTAAAATAGCATTTAAAATCTTAGCATGTACAGAAAAAATTGTTCTTGGTGGCACACTAAAACATGCTCAAATTATTGCAGAGCTGTGGTTCTGTGCCAACAGCTCAATGTAGCCCTAAAAACGTACCCACAGGCTTAGACATACTGGTTTTGGCTAAAAGAGTTATAGACAGCCAAGTAGAAATCATTTCAGAAGTTAAAATAAATCAGTAATTAAGTGACACTTTTCAGAAATATAATTTTAGTTCTCATTTCCTTTTTTTCCTAAATACTTTCTGGGCTGTTATTTTGAGATGGCTATTAACCGCTAGGCTATTTTTAATGTCCTGCATGTGACAGATGTCTCTGGAAGAAAAGGCAGCTGAAGGACAACAAACTCCTTCACCAGGATGGCTTTTACATCCAGTGTTCCTGTAAGGATCAACCCCAAAAATGCTCTAATAAACTGAGAAGTCACACTGACAACTTACATATAAAGAATTATTCACAACCACTGTTTTTTTCTTTCTAAAGCAAGCCTACATTTGCAGGACATTTAGCATCAGAGAAGGAAACACATCTGACCAGGCTGGAAATGCACTAGGAGTGGGATCTGATTTGGAAATGAGACAGGGAGTAAGGAAACTGGAGATAAAGGGTATCCTACTGAGAAATCTGTAATTGCTTTTGGTCCTAGTGTCATTAAAATGACAGGGGGGACCACCATACGGGCTCTCAAGTCAGCAGTTTCCTGAGCAGGTTGCCAGACACCAAGTAATTGCTACAGAAAAGGTGAGGAAAAGGGAGAAGAGAAAAAAACAGGTACAGAAAAGTCTCTTAGTAGAAGATAGCATTAATACAGTAGTAAATGAGTTATTCATTACAGTCTGAGCCATTGTAAGAATTGGAAATTCTTCAATAATGCAGCATTAAACTGGGTCTGCAAGAAGTGCACATTTCTGAAGATACCAGATAAATTTAGCACCAAAAAGATGCAATCAGACAAGAACAACGCAGCCCCATCTCTTCAATCCAGAAACAAATGAAAAACAACTTCAGACCATTCTAGATTAAATAGCAGATTCTTTAGAGAAATGCTTAAAAGGGAAGTAACAGGCACCCTTGTGGGGTTTCGGACAGAAGATCCCTGTCTCTGAGTCAACATTTGGGCCTGGTATGAACTTGAGCTTGAAATCTTCCATTACATACTAAGGAGTATGTTTGCACAACCATGTGAAAGTTCATCCTTCTCTGAAAAGACCCCTCCCTGCACTGACACCCCTGCACTGTTCCCCAAGTCACATTTGGGTCACAATGAAAGGATAGCTAGGATGTGATGAAAAACACAGTCCATCATTACTTTTTTTCAAGTAGGTTACATCAGTCCTTCTGGATGTTACTGAGGCAGAATGTACAACAACAGGTGCCAGAGAAATCCATCTGTACTCCTTGGAAGTGCCAAAACACACAGTACTGGAAAATGTTGCTGCAGAAACTCCGAGGTCCAAAATTACTGCAAAAGATGAAGCAAACCACCAGCCAAGGAATCTAGTAATTTATGGCAGAAATTCTGTTCTTGTCCCAATTAGAAATAAAAGGCAAAGGTTTCTAATACCACTTCTTGGTTGCCTGATATTCATTTTTAGACCAACATTTGAAACAGACAAGTTAGGTATTATTAAAGTTGCTTTTACTATGCATATTGCACAAGAAGTCACATTAGGGGAGAGACAAGATGGACAAAAGTTCCAAATTTCTCTCGGATCCAAATATACTAAAGAGATCAGAGACTTACTATCAACAGAAACCTGAATTTGTAAGTATTTCCTTAGAAATTGGTCCTGCTTTCAGTTCTGATTAAACATAACTAATTCAATGCCATTTTCCTGAGGATCACTTTGACTTAGCTGACGATGTAAAAGAGTGCAAAATCGAGGTATTTATATATCTGGAACTTAAAAGATCAGAAACCATAGCAAAACTGCTCATATCAAGAATAATGAAGGAGGAGCTTACTGAGGCTTCAAGTTAGATTTGCTATCAGCCTGCAAAACAGAAACTATTACAAATTTAAGCCCTTATTGAGAGTTTAGTAACTTCTCAGGCCTTAAGAGCACTATGATTTTGCAACAGTGCATAGTATTGTAAAAAAGCAGTTTTGTCTGGATTAATATAAAAAACTTGAAGGTGGCAGCCTGTATATAATTCATCAGCACACAACAATCAACCTTGCATGAGCCCTAAGATACAAAACAGTAAACTTGAAGTTTTGGCAATATTGACTAGCATTCAAGACAAAATTAGAATTGTATTTTTGTCTCAAGCAAGCTACCTTACTTTTTCAGCATTTAAATACTTCTTCTATTGCATTCTAGTGATAATTCAGTTATGAACTCTATGTACAATTCACCTTAGTTTTGGAATTTCTAATTAGACTGGCAGACACAGGTGGAAGAACACAATTTAAATCCTAATGTCTCTTCAGATCAGTTTAGGCTCTGTTAAAGACAGATCTATAAGAAAGCATGGAAAGCCTCTTATTCATGGAGAATAAAATATAAATAATATTTTTAGATCATTTTCTCATTTGAAGCGAAAGACAGAAATAAACACATGACTACACATTAAAAATTTTTGAATTTCACTTAAGCCTGGCATGATGTCCATTAGTAAACTTCTGCATCTTTGTAGTCAAGACATTATTTGTTTATTTGCTAATTTTATAGATTTTTTTTAAAAACAGGTTAACCTGGTTGTACTAGAAGACAATAAATCATTGGCGAGCAAGCAAAAGTTTCCCATTTATACGATGCTTGGAAGCCAGAAATGGCTACACAACGTGTCCTCAGGATGACACAACAGGGAAATAGCTTACTTGGTACAGATATTCACATGATGTAAAACTCACAGAGCCACAATGCACAATGAGTTTTTTATTTTGGGATCGCCTCAAGGATATGACAAACAAATTAAAGCTGTTTCTACTTTGCTCCCTCACATACCTTTTCTTTCTTCCTCCTCCTGCAGGACTATGAAAATAATTGCTGCCACAATTTTGACCTAGTAGAATTTCTATCTTTAGCTCAGCAGGACCCAAATGTTATCTCCAGATCTCAGAACACTATAAATAATTCCTGCTATTTCTTACCTGCCATCAAAAACTGTGGAAGACTCTCAGAGGTTTTCTATAGCCCTCACTGGAAAGTCATTTCTCACTCTGCTGAAATTCAGCCTCACAGTAGTAAATGTTCACACAGCAAAGCTTAGGACACTCTGAAGTTTTAAATAATCTTCTCTAGCAGAGCTTCCCTCTGCCCTCTAAAATCTCAAGTGGTTTCAGCTTTTTCTGTCATTTCAGCTGCACCTGGGGCCCTTCCTTATTTCTGTCCTTTCCACTTAATTCAGTTCTCTGTTAAACAAGTAGAATTTTTCACTATCGGCCAAAATTCAAATCTATGATTATTTCCCAAGACCTGAAGCTGAAATTTCCCTCAATTTAGGTTGTCCTTTTTAGCTCAGAAACAAGACAAAGTACATTTAATAACATATCAAGCAAGTGTGAAGTATTTTTTCCTGTGTGTGTACTTGTTGATTTCCTTCACAAAACCACCATTACAATAATTGTTTTAAAACTAACTTTGTGCAAAAGAAGACTGCCTTAAAACACCTTAAGTTTTTTCTTAAATTAAATAAAGTACTTGTTTCCTAATCTGATGGAACTTAGTATATCTTTTTCCAAGAGATCTGAAGTTAGCAATGAAATACAGACCAATTAAATATAGGGCCACAGTGAATGCACTTCAGGGAAAGGATACTACACCGAAAAAGCTCTGCAAGGCTTTGCCTTAGTATATCTATACATTGTCACACATCCTTGTTTTTCACTTTGGAACTCTGCTTTTGGTTTTGGGGTCAGGAGAGCGTTTTATTTTATGGGACAAGTGAAGTAAGGGAAATGCAAAATTATCCAAGGCGTTAAAGCGGCTTAAAATCATCTAATTCCGTAAGCTGCTTTCAATGCCTTCGATCTGTTTAAAGGAGGAGGGGGACCAAAAAAACACACAAACAAAAAGTATTTCTGAAGGAAAACAAGAAGCCTTGGTGAAACAGTGGCTCAGAAGGCATACACAAACACGATATAAACTTTCAATGAGGGCATTTGTAGCATTTGGGGGCAAAGATATGAAAACTCCAGATTAGGTTTGAGGAAGATGCAGTGGCGGAGTTGATGTTATCGAGTGTATACTCTTCCTCTTGGTGATGAATGGTTACAGCTCTGGACTAGCTTTGGACAGGTGTTTCTAACAGTGTAGCTGAAAAGGGAGAGGTGAGGGGAAGCCAAATGGGCAACCAAATAGAACAACAACAGAATGGCTGCAAGCACATGCAGCAAGGCACCTCAAGGCACAAACACAAGAACAAGTCTGCCCATGGACCTTCCAGGGCAAAACCTTTCCACACTGACCAAAACTGATCTTTTACCGTAATGTTACTGAGCATTTGGTGTCAAGCACAGGCAGAGCCGTCCTTGGAAAGGCATTTCCTTGAATTATCACACTAATATTTAACTGCCACCACTAACATTCTCAGCGTGGTTTTATCTTATGTTTAGCTATAGATGCTTAATCTTGGAAAAAAATACCAGACAATACTAATACCTCAGAGAGGGGATGGAGTATTAGGAATAAATGTATCTTGCAGTTACAATTTTCTAAGCAATAAACAGACTCTGGCCTTAGGAATTTACTGGAGAGCAGCTAGCATTGCACAGTCTGCATGTTAGAACTGCACTGATAGCCACTAATTTATTTCTCCCCACTTAGGAAAACACAGGAAATTAAAATACCACCCAAATACTGTTAAGGTTTTACAAAACAGGTCTTTCCTTGGTTCCTGGAAAAAGAAGCAACAACCCCTACACTTTTTAAATAGCACTTTTAATTATTTTACAGGTAAAATTCTGTTGCATTGATAGACCTGAGTAGAGTCTCATTAATAAACAAGAATGTTACTCTGTATTCCACTCCAGCAATAGTTCAAAACCTACTACATAAGCAAGATGAACACCAGGAATTTTCTATTAGGAGTCTAGATTGAAGGGACAGTTTCTGAAATTAGGCCTGTAACTGCTCTCAGATATCAGTTTACCACTCATCACCTATCTTGTGCTACTTACAAGGTTTCAGAGCTCAACCATCCCAGTTCTCTGTACTTTATACAGATGTATCAAATAAACCACATGATGTCTCAGGTATGGAATTTGAAGCAACCAGTATTTCTGGTGCCTGTAATTGAATAACTGATGGACATTCGCTTGTGTAAGAACCTACAACACAAATTACCCAGCACGGGACAAAAGAGGAAACACCAGGGGAACCAAGACAACTCTTCAGGGTGTGCTGAGCCCCTAAATGCTTTGAAATTCATGTTAAGCCAGAACTAGAGAAGACATTTTGAGGACCCTCCACAAGATTAGAAGCAATGTGGTTGACTGAAGTGGATAAAACTCTCCCTTGTTCTCAGTGCACTCTTACCTTGCAATCACTAAAACAGTATGTCACAGTTATTTTTCCAAAGGACTGACTGCAGGAATGAAATCCACACTTCCCCTGCTCCAACTCTTTCCAATCCTGCTCATGAAGATTTACTTACTTATTGTTCCATGACCATGTAAAAGCCAAATGACCTATACCAGGCTATAAATACATATATCTATATGTAAAGACCACGGCAACTGTCTGTTGCCCAACACACAGCTCAGCTGCAGGGGATATTCACCTTTCAGAATAAAGGTTAAAAAGATGTTCAAGTCTCCCAGTCCAACGGAACCAAAATAGCACTTCAGGTGTTTTTCTGTATCATTGTTATACTGACTGAACAATCAAAATGGTAGTGGACAATTTCATTAGGAGGCAGCTTCAAAAGGATGCAGGGCTGATGGGTCTATTCACCACCCAAAATCTATTCTGTTCTAACACAGTTTCACAAGTAGCCAATTTGTTTAGAACTTCAGGAAATTTTAGCACAATTACCCCAGAAAGGGGCAATTTAATTTGCTTTCTAAAAACACTGCCCAACTCCTAAATTATACTGGAATGCTTTCCTGTCTCAGTAAATCATCTTATTTTGCCTGTTACTTCTGCAGTTATTGCATATTGTTCATTGACTAGCTCTTCAGTGACCTTTTTTACTTTTAATATTTCCAGAGTCAAAGCACTTCAGGATTATTTCAAAGTCAAAGCAGTGAAATGTAGTTATTTTTATGCCTGCATTGAGTTGGTCATTACTATCTGACATTTGAAGAACGATTAAGGACGCACAGCCAAGGTAATTTTTCCTAATTAGAACAGTATCTGTACAGTCTGAGATGACTTCTTCCAAACTTGAAACTGGAATTTGCTTCTTCAATGAGAAAGTTGTTTTGTCTACCTGAAACTCACAGACCAAATCTATTCCTTCACTAGACTGCTGGAACTGAATACATTTATATCTATTAAAAACGGCAAGAAAGCATTTTTGAAGAGAAAAGAAGTGAAAAGGTATTTTGATGACTCAGGGGGAAAAAAATGCTTGAAAAAACAGGTATGCATAAATTAGACAAGGTCAGTGCTGGGAGACTGGGTTTTTACTTCCCTGGACACCAATATTTACCTACCTAAACAATGAAAAGTGAAATCATTATTCATTATGATAAAATTACTACTATGAAAAATTATCATTATTGCCATAATAAACATTTTCTTTAAAAGGGCCGCTCCAATTCAAATAAAGCATTTCAGCTCATCTTTAAATTGAGGAACATGGAAAAATATCTGGTTTTAAGGCTACAGAAATGGTGTTGAAATTCATGTCATTTCATGTCAATTCAGCATAACTTTTAGGTCTAAAGGCAGAAAAGTAAACAAATTCCACCCTCTAAAAACAGCAACAACATCACAATTCTGTGGTTTTATATTTTTTCAGGTGAAAAATGTGGAAAGAAGGACATCACCATCTTATTTGCTCCCTTCTGATTTCAAACGCCATGAAAATGCCAGAGTTTCTAAGCTCTACTTAGAAACGCTTCCAGTAATGGTTCATTTTTCACCATCTGATGCCACCCACTGATACAAAGCACGGAGACATGGAAATCCACAGGCAGCACTCACTGAAGTAGTGGGGGTTCAGGTGCACTTCACAGTGGATAAACACTGTGCCCTGTTAAAAGAAACCCTACCCCTATACCCTCACTGCACCTCTTCAAGAATTTCTACCAAAACACAAATATATCAACCATTACTGGAACTATTCTTTGCTGCACGGGCTCAGTCCACATCAACGCTGGAGGCTCACACCACCAGCCACTCTGGATGCCATCTTCCCATGTAGTAATGATTTCTGGTTTGTGTGGCATGGCCTCACCACCCATTAGAAAGCTCTGCTTCAGCAGACCAGAGAAATATTTCAGAAAATGGCTGTAATAACAGCACAAAATTATTACAGAATCTAATTTTGGAAAAAAAAAAAAATTCTAGAGCTTTTAGCTTCATGTTCTTCCCCCACTCTGTACTGCTCAATCATTAGCATATTCATATTTTCTGGATCGTGCTATCAAAATCTACATAACAGAGATGAACTCCCTCACACAGCAAATACGTGTGAACATCTCTTAGCAACAACCGGTCATGAGCCAGCAAGGAAACTTAACAGTGATCCCACTTAAAACATCCTACTTATGCATACCAAATGATAATGCCATCAGTAAAAATCCAAACTGTTCACTAAAACAGCATTCTCCTGCATGCCTGAAATTAAATCTTCCCCACAGAAGCCAGACACCAGAAGGAGCTGTGCTTCGTCCTTGACAGCTATTCCAAGAACACTTGCAAGGGAACAGTAATGTGTGCTTCTGTCCCCAACTGCTTCAGTTCCAAAATTCACATTCAGGCACTGCTTAAAATTCACTATGCACAGAATGTGCCTACATTACCATCACCAGAGAAATAAAGGAAGAGAAGGAGGGAAAATATTAAGAGTTTTCTGTGTTACTCAACCATGTGGAAAAGTAATTTTGCCAGTCTAATACAGGTACCAAACACTGCAGCAACAAAAATCAAACTTACCAACTGGCCTCTACGAGGTCTGAAAAATATGAGCAAGATTAATGTCAGTGGCCTCCTAATTGCAATATCATTATAGTATTGAGGGTTTTTTAGTCAGGCCAACTACATCCACTCCTCCAACTGAATGGAGGCTGCCATTAAGTTAAATTAAAAATTTGATCTCCTGCTAAGCCTAGTCTCTCCTCTTTTCTGCCCTATAAGGCCTTTATGGGTAATCAGAGCAATACTTACAGGTGTAACTCCCCTCTCCTTACCATCAAAATGTTCATTGCTTCATGGAAGGTGAACCTCTAAAGTGTCAGTCACATTTACATGCCTACAGATGAACTGGGTGAGTTATTCCAGGCACACACTTCGTTTTCTGGTATTTATATTGGCCAGAAGGCTCAGCTCCTCATGGCCCTGAGAGAGACCCAGGGCTCTCAAAAAAACCCCAACAATTTTTCATCTTACTATACGCTTAGAACATGCATAACTTTATATAGCATACTCATCAAAGGACTGCTATACCTTAGATAACAGGCAATTAAGTATTCACAAATCTCTTTGGGGTAGACAGGAAGAGAACACTGCCATTAAGAATAAATCAAGAAGAGATAAGTGAACCAGCTCAGAAAGATAGAAATAAAGGCTGACCTGACTCTCTGTATAATACACAGACCACACTAAAAGAGGGACCAGAATTAACTTCACAAGAGTGAACTTCCCCTGAACAAGGTAATAAAAAACACAAAAGCTAAAGGTGCTGTGTTGAGAAGGTGAAATGTAATGGAAAAAACAGCAGCAAGGCAGGCAATGCCTTCATTAAATTCAGCCTATTTTCTTGAAATACTTCTATAAGAAAGGCAGTGAGCTTCAATTGATTGGAATGTACCGAAGAGGAACACTAACTGCTTGTTACCAAACTAACTGCTTCCTAGCTAAAAAGATGGAAAAATACTTTCAAAGTAGTTTTTGAATGGAACTTCCATCTCAAAGAAATGGACCTACACATTCTTGGAAAAGACTGCGTTACAATTTTTAGGAAAACACACTAAATACTTTCTTTAATGCAGCAGTTAATGCTTACATTAAGTGGAAAAACTAAACCTGTCTCAGCTCATTACATTTTCTATAACATCTAACATCTTCTGAAGTATTCCTCTATCCTCATGCTTTTGTCAACTTTTATTTGACCTTAAGTCAAAAACAGATATGCATTTTTCATCTTGAATCCTTCAATACACACAGACTTGTTTGAATTACAATACTTTCACTGAAAATTATGTTGCCATTCAGCTAGCTGTGACAGAAATAACTGTCTGAATTACTATCTAGGGGAAGCAGCCCTCCACTAAAGTTAAGACCATTATCTCTGCTAGATACTTTATTCAAAATCATCCAGCTTCAGTGTGGGTTGTATAGTTTCATCACTTTTTTTGTACTAGCATATCTCATATTGAGTAAAAAGGAAATTATTCTTAAATACTCAACACAGAATGATCAAAATGTTTCATAGCTTATCAGTTCAATCCTTTCATATTCATTTTAAGCATATACCCTGTAAAAGTCTCCAAAATCGTAAACGGTAGTATTAAAAATATTACTTGCTAGGTTTTGATAGCTGTTATCGGGCATTAAACTATTCAACAGAGAAGTTATAAACTATTCTCTTTCACATATTGTGCCACTTGTACATTGCTCATACCTCAGGAACAAAGAGGCCCTTAGCTGATTTCCCAGTGATGGCTTAAGCAAAGTATTTGTTTGCTGGAGAGTTGAACAGGACAGTTATTGTTCAACTTCTGCGAAGCCATATGTCAGTAACTTGGGAGTTTCAATCAAATACTCCAAGTAATCAACTTAGAATTAATGCAGTCACTGTGAATAACTCAAGATAATGCAGTAACTGTATGTTGGATAGGAAGAAAGTACAATTTATAACTACATGAAAGAAAAATTACTTCAACCACCATTACCATCTTTTAAATTTTTTAAAGAAAAAGAAAACACTTTCATGATCTGATTTTAAGATTTACTTCACAACATAGCATTTTGCTGTCATTCTACCAGTTTCCAAGAACTCCAATAGGCAATTATGATAATTGAGATAAAACACAGCATGAGGCTGCACTTTATTGCAATCCCAGTTCAAGTTCCTACACCTTGCACAGAACTTTGAAAATAAATTTATTGCAGCAGGCTTATGTGTTTAACTTTTAGCATGTCTCAGATGAAGTAGTGGTTTTAGTGAAGTAAGCGTACAAAGCACACTACCAAGTGCTTCCCAAGGACAATGAAACAGTGGAAGCAAGGTGTTGGGCAGCACCTTGGGCCATCAACAACCCAAACAGGGTTTTAAGAATTCAGAAGGCATAAATTGCCTAACTGCACAAGCAAGTCAGAGGTTGTGTCACCAGGTGATGGCTTCTGAGAGGAGACTGACAAGGTCTCAGCAGTGCAGAGCATTCACAGCTCCCAACATCTCCCAGGTCACCCCACAGTCAAATGGGGACATTTGTTGAGAGAGAAGTCAGTACCCAATACAAAAGTGCAACAAGTATCCCTCAAAATTAAAATGTAAAACTAAAATTAACAAACACTAACAGAATGGCAGTAGGAATACCATGCTCCATCTATATGGCATCTTATGATTCATCTCATGCCCATGTGAAATGGAAAAAGTAAACGTGTGCCTTTTCTGAATTATGCTGGCCCATTTTTGTGGCACAAAGTTAAATTATTAGTAATCCTCTGAAAAGAAGAATTAGATTATAAGGCTTAAAGAGGACTTACTAAGAGTGAATCACCTATCTGCTCATCAGGTATTTTGGCAACCACTGGAAACTAAAGATGGTAAAAGACACCACAGCCACAGGCTGGCCACCATCAGTACAGTGTTCTACAAGATTTCAAAGAGCTTCTCACTTAAAGTCTGTCATAATGCCAAATGCACGATATGTTCATAAATTGTAAGAGAAAGTATACAGAAAGAAACTGGGTTAAATCCAGATGGGTACTTTCAGTTAAAAATCCCTTATCAATAGCCTAGAGTAATAAAATTCTGCCATTAATTCGTTGTGTTCTAAGAGAATAAAAATATTTAAGATGCATAATCAAATAGAATGCAGTCAGAGAACAAGGCAGAATCCCCTCTCTGCTGACACAAGTAATTATGTATGCCATTTGTTGTTATGCAGCTGAACTGACTCAAAGCTCTGCATTAGCCCTCACACTGCAGCCCCTTTTACACAGAATTGCCAGCTTGAGTCTACTCCCACAGCGCAATGAGCACGCCATGAAGTGGCTGTGAATCACAGATGGTGCCAGCAGAGATCTCTCCATTCTCATCTTTAGTCATTCTGCAGGCAGGGAAACGCGCTGGCTGCAGAGCCCCCACCTCCTGCAGCTCCAGCAGCAGCAGCAGCTCCACTCTGCTTTGCCACAGACCATCAGCTTACCTGCCACTGCCTGGCTCTTCAGCCTGGAGACATGTTCTGTGCTCACTGCACACGAAATCCCTCCTGCACCGCTGACACTGCAGCCCTTTTTAAAACATACAGATAAAAGCCACTTATCCCCTGCCTCAGCCTGCAAGGCAGTTCTCATTCACAGGTGAACTCTGTGCACACATCAAGGGCACAGTGTGAATTAATAATGTGCCACACCTAGTAATGCTTCAGGTCGTCTCCTGAAGCATTGCAACTATTTCTGCAGGTGGTATTGCTATGGGACATGGAAATAACTATATAAAAAAATAGAATCAGAAGTTTCACTTTCTAAAAGTAGCAGGATGAAATATTTCAGCATACTTTACATTCAACACTTTAAAGTAGCCATTTGACAGTATGGAAGCGGAAAGTATTTGATACCATTAGCACATGGTTCCATCTGTTGTAAAACTTAATCTCCCAAAAGCTTGAAGTTACTTCTAAATTATGCTGAAGAAACAAACTATTGGTCTCTTGGCCAGCAGCATTATAGGAAACATCCTGTTCTTCCTTCCTTTTCATGATTAACTCCCTACACGTCCAAAGGAAGTCAGAAACACTAGCCTAGCCAACCAGAAATATCAAGTATCTTTATCAGAAGTCACGACAAATACTCTCATGGCACAGCATAGTACAAAGCACTGGGTTGACATAATGGCTAAACAGGGGAAAAACAAGAAAAAAACACCAAGTACTTAACAAGCTTAGTGTTAAAAGAGGCCTGGAACACAGTGCTGAGGCAACAGCAATATCTGCATGATAGACCTCTGGCCACTAAAATCAACACTGACTGCAACATGAAAAAGCAGAGTCCCTAAGACAACTTGCTAGGGGAGGATCTGCTGTGAAACAGCAAAGGAGCTTGGGCAGCACAGCCAGGGGTGAGTACAGAACCCAGCTGTGCAGTACAACTGCATTTGCAGCTACCTTGCCAGGAGAGCATACCAATACCCTAGAAGGCTACAGCATTCCTGTTGTAGATGTGACCTACATACAGAAATCTCATCTTGCAAGTCTTGTCTGCAATACCAATATGCATTATTCAGAGCATAGCCAAATTTCCTCGTGTTCTCAGAAAATTCAGGATAAGCTTTGCCATGGCTATGTGCCTCCTCCTCCCCTCACTTGTGCAGAATCGACGTTTACCCATGTTGAAAGCTGTCAAAGAGCTGGTACATCCACACAGAAAAAGTTAAATTTAGCAAAAATGTAAAGCCAGTTCTGCTACACTATAATACAAAAATAACACCTGTTCCTCCAAAGAGCAAATGTGTTTCCTCTTGCTTTCCTTCAAAGTGGGACAAATCAGCCTTCACCCATACCTGCCTCCCTCCCCAGACTGCCAAGGCTGTTCCCTGGCTGTGATCCTCAGGCAATGGTTTGTTGAACTGTGGAGCTGAACTCAGAATGATTAGCTAAGACTGAATTTTGAATTTCACTTCACACATAGAGTAGATATTTTGTAGATATATTGTGCACATACACAATATAACATGACTACGAATGCACACACAAATATGGTACAGAAAAAACACTAATTTGCTCCAAAGAGTTGCTTGATGAGTGGAAACAGTAATCCAAGGTTACCTAAAATGTGTTAGCACTGTCAGAAACGGCAGAGTTTATAATAAATATGAAGACCTGCAATGCTTACTTCACCCTTGCCTTCTTTCTACCTCATCATGCAATATTTTAAGCTTCAGAGAAAAAAAAATCATAGCAGATTTGAGGCTAATCTTAACTAACATCTTGTACTGACTACTTAGCAGCTCATTATCATGAAACGTGCTAATATTTTTGCATTCATAAAAATTAAACAGCTTAAATATCATCTCTGCAAACAGATATATCAAGGAGGAAATGCTTTTATTATCTTAGCAAGATCAGAAAGAGTGGAAAAAACCCAACCCTATGACACTAGTGGTTATTATCTATTGAAAGTTTATGATCTGAGAACAATACAACTAAAAATGTACTGCATAAATTAAAGACAAAAATACTCATAGATCAGCTAAAAAAATGCCTAACAGTTCTCTTCCATTTACACTTTTCTGAAAAGTTTGACACTGAGTAGTAAGGTAAAACAGGATATTCCTAGACTTCCTGACTTTTAACTTCAATGGCTTTTTATTTCTGCACAAACTGAAATACTGGCCACTGTTACTAAGCACTATTTTCTTAGCTAAAAAAAATACAGCAACATAAAACTACACAGCCCCATTCAAAAAGGACTTTGCACAAAAGGCTCTTTGAAAAGAGGTTTTTATTAGGGGCGTTCACATTTACCACTTGGTAAATGTTATAAACCAGACAAATTTTAGATAGTATTTAAGTGAGAATTTGCAATATTACAGCATTTAAATTGCAAATTAATTATCTGAATCTAATTCAGATTGGCATGTGTGCACTCACCTAAGCACCACAGGCAACTGCAATTTTATAATAGGATATATTGCCTCCTACATTCAAACAGCAGCTCAGCACACCAGTTAGTACAGCATAAGGGAGTAACAGTGGACCATGCCTGGTTTTCTCTTGAAAGCCAGCAACCATAGACAAAATAAACTCTAAAAGCAAAGTTAGAAAAAGGTGGGTATTTTTATATATTTTCCTTTGTCCTGCACTTTCTCTTTGGGACAATTTACCCACACACAATTGTGGCTCACAAATTTAAATAGCTCACCAAGCCTCAAATTTACAAGTGAGCTAAAAATGCCTCTTTTTTTTTCAGGCTCTTTAACCACAACCTGAATAAGGTGGAAGTCACCAGCATACAGATACCTTCTGTATCTCCTGATCAGCTGGTTCTCCAGGACTCAGAGAGGTACAGGAAAAAGAAGGGTGAGAGGAAGAAGAGGGAACAGGGAGGCAGTAATTCAACATCAAGAGATCTCTACCATGGTGCCATCCAAAGCAGCAATGGCATTTATGGCTGAAGCAGGCTCACAACATAAGCTACTGTCTGTGACCACTGTCTGCAGAATTTGCAGACAGCTTGTAACTGGCATCTATTCTCAGCTACACAGAGCAAATACCAAGTTATTTTCAGACAGTTAAAACAAAACAAAAAGTCAGCAACTAAAAAACTTTCACCATTTAACATTTTCCTCTGTGAGCTGGGAAAACAAAACCATTTATAAGTTTTCTTTCCCTGTTTATTTCTCTCCCTTTACTAAATATTTTACTAAATATTCAGGCAAGGTCCATGCCTACCAAATTACTAGACACACAGGCTATTCTTTGTGCTCTTTGTGCTCCCTGCCTAGAGGGAGAAATAGTTATTATGCTCTTCTCCTTACAGCAAAGGCACTGCTGGAGAGAGGAATACTCCACCAGCTGTGGGAACTGGTGTGTACAGCAGGTCTATGCATGATCTTCCCTGAGCAGCACAAATGCTCAGAAAAATCTCTACCAAATGGTTTTGGAGGGAATATGGTATTTATTAGTGATCTAATACTTCTAAATATTTTGCATTTGAGGTTTTTTTTTATTTATTTTAAATAATGAAAAGGATGAAAAGTGAAGTTTCCCACCCACTAGTGACTGTTCATAGCACAAGGCTGGGCAAAATCCCTCCTTCAAGGGAACAGGAAAAGAACTTTTAATTCTCCTTAAATCAAAATCAGGTATTTTATCCTGGATCTTGCACATTCTTAACCAATGTCTTAACAAGAGTTTTGCTGCGTCACAAAAAGAAATACAAACATAATATATAAAAACAAAAGATGCCATCAGAAAAACTTGTCAGCCTCTGTCCACTCAATTTGTAACTGCAAGTGTTAAGAAAAATAAGTGGTTCATACAAGTTTCAATCTCCAAGTTACTGGTGAAGAGAGAATGAGATTAAACAAGTAAGGAAAAATTCAGAGTGCAATTTGCATCTCTGAGCAGGATGACAGTTATGCAGCCCAACAGTCCACATCATTCATTTAGACGTGTGAAATACCCTGTGGAGAGGTTTGAATCTTAAAGTAGTTCTCTCAAAGAAATGGATGAAATAGTGCATGATAAACCAACTTGTCAGGAATCCTTTTACAGCTATTCCAACTGGAAATAAGCAGTCCTCTCAAGGAACAGCAGAAGAAAAATAGTTATGTCTGATATGCTTTGTCTCTAAGCCAGAAGAAACTAGTCTGAAAAGCCTATTTACAATCTTTAAGGCATGTATTAATGCAAAGGGACAGGGAAAGATTCTTTGCAATTGCTGAGAACTACACAGGAGAGAAAAATGGCAGAGTATTTACAGGAGAAATAGAAAGGCCAGCAGTAAAAACTGATATAACCAGCGTTCCTAATTGCCTCAAGGGGAAAGGTATTACAAGTTTTTCCAAAGGGATTTCAGTATGCTATACAATAAAGCAGAATAAAATATTTTCATACCTACACTAAAGGGAATGAAATGCATTCTAAATTTAATAAGAACCTAACCCAAGATTTTTTTTTTTTAATAGATCATAGCCTGGTTTTTCTCTACTGTGAATAAGCCACTCCATGGTAACTTATACATAATTGGCCTTTGCTGTAGATACAACATTTTGATATGAAGTTTCCAGTTTCAATTAAATTCAGTGGAATTATCCAAGTGAAGACTGATGGCTTAGTCAATTATTAAGGTTTGGACAAACAGTTCCTGTTGATAATGATAACAATAACAAAAGAATAAGCATTAGCAAGGAACTGAACATTTCAGCAAATCACTATACTCACTAAATACAAGAGCCAGCAAAAAGCCAACATCTGGTTTTTGCTATGTAGAGTCTCCCTCTGAAATCACTGTCACTTTCACGGATTTAAGGTGAAATCTGGTGCTGACTGAAAACCAATCTTTAAGCTACCTAAGATTTCTGTGAAATCAGCACTTTGGAAAGCTCTAGCTAAGAGCAGACTTAGAATATAGTTTGTAAACACTGCTGAAGACTCATTTTCTTATTAACACTGGGGCTGTATTTGACACCCTCTCAAGGTTCATTTAAGTGGAGGAGGTGGGAGAAAGTCACAAGAGGAAGTGAGGAGCCAAGCCAAGGTTCTCCTTTGGTCGATCAGCCCAGGAGGCCACAGGTCCTGCAGCTCCCCAGCACAGGGAGCACAGGCAGCTCTGTCAGACCACACTGGCTTTACTTCCACTTCTGAAATCTATAAACAATATCCCTCCATAGCGTTCTGAGCAGAGGTCTCAGTTTGGAGAGGAAAAAATATGGTTTGTTCCTTTTTCATTTTGAGTTAATCTCTGCCTGCCTAAACCATGCTGCATTTCCAGCGACCAGCGTGCCGTATCTCCCTATGCCGAGGGCTGTCCCTCACGCAACTTCAACAGCTTTAAACATTTCCCAAATCCTTTCTTTTTGCAGGGCACTTTGGTTACACATTAAACGTGTTCCACATCTTATCAGCAGTACCTTTCATGGCCATCTCCAGTTTTCAGAGGAATAGGAGAGGGAGAAAAAATATCAACCATCAGCTAAAGCTGGGAATACACAGTACAGATACAACTTGGATTTTTCTTCTTACCACCTGAAAGCCATAAAAAACCAGATGCTTCCTACATTAAGAAGCCTTTTCTTCCACTGAGACACTGACAAGTGAGGCACATAACTCCTGTAAATCTGAAGCAAGAGGCTTTTCAGAAAAAGCAGTAAATAAAATGTATGGAGCTGCTGCCTATGGACAGGACAAAATATAAGCAACTCCATGGTGTGGTAATGAATATTAAAGCATACAGCATGGTTAAAAGAGAAATAAATAGTCTTCAAATATCAAAGGTAATGATGATTTTATCAGTATTCTCCAAAGTTTTATTTTCAGTATTAAAATCTGAACTTGTATGAATACACCCAGCACAAAGTGTTCAATGCTTGTTTCTACTGTTGAGAACTGATCAGGTCAATCATACACATATTAACTTACAAAGTCAAACTTCCTCTTTCAGCCAACAATCCTGCAGCTCTGTAAACACAGCTTTTTAACTATGAATAATAACTTTGCTATGAATAGATTTCTTTTCACTGTGCTCTTCATAACTCAGAGGAGCAGAAAATTCTCTAAATGGTCATACTGCCCAAGGTGAAGAAAAGAGGTCTGAAGGAACAAAGGCTTGAGTTATTATATTGCACTGAAATGTTCCTCCCCTGTGCTTAACCCAGCCTTTTATATACATGTAGGAAGCCAAAGAACTATATTTTCTGGGGTTTTTCCATCAATTAAAAACACTCTTCCTGTAAAAATCCCCTAATCCACTCTATTCTGGCTTGCTGAGAACTTTTTTTTCCATCCCACTTGTTACCCCATCCTGTTCTTCCCTTTTCTGCATCATCCCCTGTCCCTTCCAGGAATTTATCCTTTGATGAGCCACTGCAGCAGCTGCATTTTTAACTCTCTTCCTCTCTGCCCTCTCACCTTCCTGACAGCAAGCCTACATTTTACTATCATAATTTAATGCCTGGAGTGTTATGGCATAATTTATTGAAATACAACTATAATTTTACTGTATTTCATGGCTAAATTATATTTGAGCCTATAACTTAGAACATGCTTTTAGAGCTGTATAACTTGCCACTCATATTTGGTCTATCAGCTGTATGGTTAAAGAAAAAGAGGGAATGCAAGAGAGACTATAAAATGCTTTCTCATGCATATATTTGCAGGGTAATTTAAAGTACTCAACATATTAAAATTGTGGCATAAGACTTATGAACTAATTCTGCAGGAATTTCTCTGGTAAACTGCACACCCAAAAATAAAGGAGATGCTGGTTTTAAAAATAAATAAATAAAAACAAACTTCACAATTCAAGTTGTGACACACAAGTTTTATATAAGACACCAGAATTGACCTACAGTGCAAAACAATTATTTTTCCAGTTTTATTACGATGTTTATCCAGCACAGAAAATTAGGTCAGACTCTACCACCTGGATATGTCAACAAGCCAGAAAATGTGTGACTCAGTCCAATAGTGTTTTGAGCTATTTTTTGCATGTGTTACATGAAATAGAGCAGGGGATAAATTCAGAACTCTCTGTGGCACCTACTCTGTCAGGCATTTCAAGTGCTGTTTATTGAGATTCCAGCAATTCCATTTTTACCTAAATTTTAAAGATCTTTTCTATACCTCTCAACATTTGTTCTAATGAAGTCATTGCCGTATAGAGACTTCTGAAACAGACAGACTGGTATAAAGTTTATTTCTCTGTGCTAAACCTGCAATTTAATAAAGAAATGTGCTAAGTCACCAGGAGGTTTGAAAGGACTGAGCCCTTTTTATTCCCCAGATGGCATTACACATCAGCTGTGTTCTCTCTGTTTGCCTCATTATCTTAGACTACCAAGTCTACAAAACCCTTCTCAAAAACTTTCTAGCTAGTACTCACTGGTTTCAATAATGGCTGAAGGACAACAGCTGAAAACAAGCTCAGAAGTGAAAACTGACATGCTATAGCACAGCAACTGACATGCAGAAAACAAATTATCAAGGAGAAATACCTGGTAGGGTTGGCCGCTAAGGAGGGAATCTACCTCAGGGATTTAGAAACAGTTCAGTGTCCACTCCGTGAAACTCATCAGCACAATCTAGACCAGGCTACAAGATCAGTCCAAAATTAGCTTTTTAACTTTTTTCCTAAATAAATAAGGTAAACAGTATTGAAACTGAAATCACAGATGGTAACTTTTATTACTGCCATGCTCAGCAAAACTCTGAAAAACCACAGGAATTGTCTGGAATGTCAGAATATGAGGTTTGAAAAGATTAAAGACATATATGGGTGTGAGGAGAGGTGACATCTGAAAAGACCTGGAGAGTCAGGCTTCCAAGACTGCCAGCACTGATCCACTGTCAAAGTAATAAATTCCACTTTAAAAGGTTTAAATAAACTAAGCCTATCAGCATTTAATATAACTTGAACAACTAAAAGTTACTATTGTAATTATACTACACCAAAGATTAAATACCTCATGAAAAGTAGCAAGAGAAAGTACATTAAAACTAAAAATGAATGTACCAACAACTTTTCTTGTAACTTTTAGTGCAGAAAACAAAACTCTCTGACATATATAGCTTTATGCTAAAGACTCTATGTACTTAGAAAGTCAATTCTCTTCTGTTATCCAGGCAACCTTTGGCTCATTTACATGTGTGCATGCCCAGGAATACACAAACATGGTTAATGTATTAGCCAAAATTCAAATATGACATCTAACAGGCCCAAATAACAGCTGTCATCACTATGAACTTTAGACTGTTTTTTGAAGCTTTTTTTAATAAATCCTAGGAGCCCTTCCTAGGCCCTTAAATGGCATTTATGCCACCAGTCAAAGTGGTTTGAGGGTAATAAATATGCATAATGCTTTTGCTGAATCAAAACTTCATCTGCACCAACTCCTGGAAACAACCAACTTGCTTAACTACAGAAATAAATCCTCTTCTTACAGAGAAGTAAATCTCCATCACAATTCTAAACAGCAAGAGGTAAAAAACCCAGCAATATTAAGGTAAGATATATTTTAAAGGTATGGCATATCTTAATGATCGCTCTGTATTACTAGAGCAGCACGTATTTATCATCAGTATATAGGTAATAACCTTGAAGAAAAGAAAGGTTGCCTCTTAGGAACAAGTGATCTTCCCACGAAGGGTCAGCACTAATACTTTGATGAAGTATGTAAGGTGTATGGAGCTGTTCTGGGATAGAACCACAGAAAACACATCAGAGAACATTTACCACATGTACCACAGAGCCACAGTGTGTTTACTGACACTTCAGGAATGGATCCAGCATGCGCACCAGGGAAGCTTTCGTCCTCTAGCTTTATCCCCAAGCTCCCTCTTGTCCCCTATGTCAGGAGAATGAGAGGGAAGAGGAGAGTAAGAGAGATGAATCTACTATTTCATTGTTACCCAGATTTTTTCTTGCTTTCCCTTCTAGAACTAGCACATTTGGGATCCCAGCTACACTGAGACAGTGCCTTCTGCTAAACAGGGACACCAGAAATCAGGCTTGAGCATAAAAATGGAGAAGTGTCATAATTAGGAACAACTTGAAATTAAATTTCTGCAGAAGTGGAACTCCTAAGGGGCTCAGTTTTGGCCCATGCTGTTACATTTTACCACTGACTGCAAGAAAATCCAAATTATGTCAAGTCCATAGAATTTGAACTGTCAACATGGAAATGTATTTTACCAAATTTACTTTCTTTTCTAATTAGTCTTGTATTTATAAAGGTCTCTGTACTCCCAACATGTTGCTGCTACTTCCTTCTTTCAGTGGATTACTGCAATTCTAGCAATGACGGAGCAAGTTGTTTGGGAGTTGCAACACACATTTTCAAAAGAGAATCTCACATGATAAAACTCTAAGGCAGGCCAGACCCTTTTCACCAAAACTACTGAAATGCTGTTACCAAAACCCTTAGCTTCAGTTCTGGGAGCACTGTAAAGGGCAGTAACTTTCAAGTCTCCTCTATCACACTGGCTTTCTCATTTCCTAATATACCAGTATCTTCTAAGCAGCTTAAGAGTGAAAACAGAAGAATATGCCATGCACCCTCATCATTTTGCAGTGGGTTACGTTCAAGTCACCATGAACTGGGGTTGAGCCCCCTACAGCTAGCAGGGGTGATGCCAAAGAGGGGTACTCCTTGTCCTGGCCAAGGACATTTACAGCAGGGTTTGGTCTCTAATTGCAGCAGCAGAGAATCACATTAATATCAGGGCACCTCCATCATCTGTATGTTCTGTTCTTTAGCTCCCAGTACATGCATATTTTCAGTTCTAACACCTTATTTATAACTGAATGAGAAATTTTTATTTTGGTTGACATTATTTGCCTCTTGCAAGCTTTTCCTCGATGACATTTACTCATTTTTAATTAGATCTTAAATGTTTGGTCTGTCTGGCACCACTGCTAATGGGCAGTGGAAAAAAAGAAAAGAGTAATAACAACAGTCCTTGTACTTCAATTTCCATTTTATTTTCATATGTTGTGGCTGAAGCCCAGTCAGCAACTAAGCATCATGCAGACACCTGCTCACACTCTTCTCCCCTATGGTGGGATGGGGAGGAGAATTGGAAAAACAAAAAACTAACGCAAAAGATGATGATAATAATAATAATAATAATAATAATAGCAGTGAGAGGGGCAGTAAGAAAGAGAAGGGAGATACAAGAGAGAGTAAATAAATGCGAGTGATGACCGTGACCAATGCTCAGCACCTGCTGACTGATGCCCAGCCTGGCCCCCAGCTGGCACCTCCCAGCCAGCTCCCCCCAGTTTACACACTGAGCACCATGCTCCATGATGGAGAACATTCCTTTGGCCACTAAGGGCCAGCTGTCCTGGCTGTGCTCCCTCCCAAACCCTTGTGCACCTCCTTGGGGGCAGAGCAGGCAAACTGAAAAGTCCTTGATTTAATTAAGCACCAGTGAGCAACAACTAAAACACCCCTGTGGTATCAACATGATACTAAGTCCAGCACACAACACTGCAGCAGCTACGAGGAAGAAAATTAACTCTATCCCAGCCAAAACCAGGACACCATACTACTTTCCAACTCAAGTCAAGCAGCAGCTCTTCATCTGAGCTAACTCACTGTACAGGCAGGTTCCAGTGCTGCTCCTCTCAGTGACATTTAGAATTCTGAAGGGGGAGCTGTCCTTTAAAAAGGACCTACTAGACTAACACAGATTTATTTTTTTTTTAATTTTTAATTTACAACTAATTTGGTCAAACAAAATAAATAGCAATTTCTCCAGACTCACGGGCCTCTTGCAGAAATGACTAATGATTTCTGCTATTAAAGGAGCTAACAGAGAAAGCTTTATCCAAGGTCAGAAGATTGTTCTTGTAGATTTTAAAACCTCAACATACGTAAGCTTTGCAACCAAATTCATAAAATCACTCCCTCTTCCAGACATGTATCTGTGCAACCTTATTTATCCAAGACAGATGTTCTCATTACAAAATATATGTCTTGTTCAGTTCTTACACAGACTGCTTTTGTCAAAACACATAAAACAGCCAGGAAGAGTGAAGTGAATTCCACTGCTCTTTTAGGCACCTAAACTAATGTTTTACTATTATTATCGGTGGCAGCTAACCATCTAATTGGGTATTTTTTAAGAGTCTTGCTCTTAGCTTCTTTGATTCTACCAAATTCCACCATTTCTGGTAACCTTCCACCTGCCCAGAGTAAGAGGAACTGCTGAAGGCCAAGATCTTGTTTTCCTGAAAGCCACTCAAGACAGGAATAGTGTCAGTGCAGTATTCCACACTCCATGATAAAGGACACTCAATTCACAGTTTTTAGATCTTTCCCTAGCATGTAGATTTGCAAAACAAATTTCACTGGTGCTTACTAGAACTGACATTATTTCAACAAATAAATTCATTATTATTATTATGATTATTCCCCTTTCTTCACACGTGTGTTATTCTATCTTTCAATTGTTTGCAGGATCCCTATTTCCCAGTCTGTTCAACAGTTGTAACCAAAGAAAATTCAACTCAAATATAAGTTTCTCAGAAACACTGAAATAAACATGAAACCCACCCTAATGTCATCTCCCAGATTTTTTTTTTTTTTTTTTCCATCAGGACCTCCAAAAACAAAAGGTACAGGCTGGAACCATCATCTTTGTTAAAGAACCTACAATAGACATAAACCACCAAAAGGTTAACTTGGCCAGACAGATGGATCTTCTATTTCAAAAGAGCAGGGTCCTTCTTCACTAGACAAGAAGAACTCATCTCAACACTGTATCAGTGTATCAGGACCAGTTTGTCCACTTTTCTCAGATTTTTAAATTACATAAAATTATTTACTGAGGGTCTTTATATTCTTTCAGACTCAACTGGGACGTGCTGCATAAGGATATATTGTTCCTCTTCTGTTTTAAGTATCAGATATTGAACTTTTATCAGCAGGTTCTTTATTGACTTTTAAATTAACATAAATAATCTCTAATCTTGAACAATAAAGAGATTTCACAGAAGACAAAAGTTAGCTTCAGCGTAATTTTTGCAAACATACAGCAGACAGGATATTAAAAGAGATTATTAAAGATTGATTAAGAATATTGTACACACATCAGATATATACTTTGAGGTAACAAACAGTAAGAAGGGTAGCAGCTATTCCAAATCACACTGGTGTCCATCAGATACACTGTGAGGATGTAATAAGTTAGAGCATAGATCAGCCACAAGCACAAAATGCAACCGATGCCCACTGTTTTGTCACTAAATTAGTCACCAGCAACTCCTCCTGCAATGCTTCTGAAGTTTTCCACACCATGGTATATTTTCAGAGCTTTCTGAGTCATTGGGCCTGGAAGGAGACACTCCCAAGAACACTATCTCCCTGAAAAAATGTCACACTGAACAGTACTTACCATTATAAAGTACATGCTTCCCAGTGAAACCCAAATACTGCTTCAGAGGGAGAAGCCAAGAGGAAGAGGGGAGGGGTAAAAAGAGGAAGGGAAAAGTAAGTCCCTCAGCCATAACATATTTTAATTATGACAGAACAGATATTTCTGTTGGTATTTTGAATACAGTTCAATGCATGCCTCTGTAGCATTTTTCAGCAAATCCCAGAAGTACCAATTAAGCTATTTCATTTTTATTATTGTTCAGCTGATACAAACTGGAAGCTGGCACTTGAGCTAGATTATATCACCTTTGGCCATTCTAAGTAATATCTCATCCCTGGACACTGTCATTTAATGTAATTTACTTAATGAGTGCTTAAACAAGTGTTAAAGCATCATTCAATGACAGGAGGAGTAAGAAACAAAACTTCTGATTCTTAGTTGAGGCATTTTTGTGTGGCATTTGCAAATCTTCTCTGAGTGCCCTGAAAGTTGCTTTATTCTCCTCAAGGAAAGCAAGTGCTCCAGTAAAACTGGTTATTAGCAAGTGGTGCAGTTTCAAGAGGAAAAAAGTAATGACCACCATAAGAGTGAAATGGAAGGTGCACTAGAAACTTCCAACACTCGGTAACCCTTCCTGTTATTCACTACAGACCTGACAAGTTATGTGCTGGTATTCTGCAAACTCGTAAGAAAACATGGACAAGGCAGAGTTACACACACAAGCTGAAAAATCCAATCATGGATTTTACTGGAATAGTCAGAGAAAAGTCTCTGTGCCCAGATATGGACAACAATTCACAGGTGTTCATAGGATCAATACACAAAGTGAAAAAAGGCACATCCACCAAACTCCATTCAAAACCTTGAAGTATTTCTTATCAATCCCTAAACAAATAAAAGTCTGTACAATTAGCTGCAATTTTACTTTTTATTGGTTCAGTTTATCTTTTTATTTCAGCTAATTTGTAGATATCACTTTTGTTATTAACCCCATTTAAAGACAATACTCTTTTGCTTCCAGGAAGCAACTGTGAGCTGATTCTTACATAAGTGGGATATGTCAGTGCCTAAGACAAACATGAATTAGTATTCTTAATTTCCTAAATATTATGCATACTATCAGTATGCAGAACATAATTCATATTCAAGACCACATTCAAGTTTTAGTATTCTCATATAAGACAAAATAACTTCTCCTCAAAGGCCATAATTAATTTTTATTTTTGCAGCACCTTCATTCCCACCAGTCTCCCATTCAAATACGAATTGAGACTAAAACCAAAAGCCTTGAAAGAATCACCAACTATCACTACAGACAGATCTCCACAGCACATCATTTAATCTAACAGGAAAAAAACAGAATCTCTCCAGTCACTGCTTTTCTGAGGAAAGCTGTCACAGCAGGAATGAGTCACGCTGGTTTATCAAAGATGTTCCAGATCAGGCCATCTCCGTTTTGGTAGAGCTTAAAGGATTTTCAGTAGGCATTTGAATACTTTATAGCAAATATATTAATGTAAACTAGCTTAAATTGACATAAGTAAAGCTAAGCTGTCACACTACTGGAAACAGAAGAGGAAAGCATGATAAGCAATGTGAGGGAATTTTGTATCAGTAGGCCAGAAAGACTAAAGAACAGAAATACATATTAACAGCATGTGTACTAGTATACTTCATGATAATAAAAGTTCTCTGGGCTTCTGAAGTGAGCTACAAGATTCAGAAAAATTATCCTCTCTTTTCTTTAGATGTTACATTTCTTATACAGGTTTCCATTAACAAGCTTTTACACTTAACTGTTTGGGGGGCAGGGGTGAGTTGCCTGTATTTTATCTGAGGTTCAAGACTGGAACTAAAAATAAGACTTCCTTCATGACATAAGGACAACGTAAAACCAAACTAAGAAGTTGCCAAGGCTAAAAAGACAAACAAAGACAAGTCCAATCAGCAAGTGAATTAGGATGTCCCTTTCCATAACTAATTTCCTTTGATTATGATCCCTATTTTTCTTTCCTGCTTATGACTCATTTACCTGGATGAGTCTACGTGCCAAATAATGCTTTGCTACTGTGTGGATGTGTTCATCTCCTCCTTTCTGGAATTCTGCATACATTGTTACAGTTTCTGCTCTGTGTCCTGTGAAGTCACACATTTCTATGCAGTATACATGGAAAAAAACAGTTATAGTCATTGCTTTATTAAAATAAACAGCCCAAACCCTATGAAGAGAAAAAGAAGCCTGGCTTTGCATATTGTTGTGTAGTCAGGGGGATGGGTGGCAGAAACAAACAGGAATTGACAAAATGAAGGATGACAGCCTCCCACCTTGAGAAAACCACCACTGACCTTTGAGGCGCTTCAAGTACTTCACTGCACCTTGGCAGTACTCTAAGTACTCCATGAAGTTTATAATTCTAAACTACTTCCAAATGAGTAAACTCATGTTCATACCATTGGAAGCACAGACAAGTGCACCTGGAATGCTTCCTAGCAAAGTGCTGCAGGTTGGTGTGTTCATGCAGCAAGTAAATGACTTAGACCCGAACAACTCTCCTATGCCACACTAGTTATGGATGCTTCCCCATGCATGCACGCCAGTGAGAAGGAAAAAGTCTGCCCAGGACATCCTTTGTAACCATGCAAAACAGTGCAGAACAAATAACAAGACCCTGATTATTTTTAATGAGTACCTTCTTTGCCTTTCTACCATTATTTGTTGCACCGACCTGAATTTTTTATATTAATACAAAGCACACAAGCCAATGTTGTTTTGATAAGGAATGGACCACAGCTGTAGATAAGAAGGGAAACAACATCAAAGATAAATGCTTCCACAGGTAAATGAGAAAAGTAAACTTCAGTGATAAATTTGCAGAGACAGTGGAGCAAAATCCTCATTATAGAGTTTCAAGAGCTGCCAGTCTTTGTCAGTGATAAAGTTTAACCTTAAAAAGATTTCAAAACAATGTATTCTGCTGACCATCACAGCATTCATCAAGCAAAGACAGTACAGCTCCAGATGTAGACATTGTGATCAGAGGGACAATTGATGGTAAATCCAAAATATGACAGTGGTTCATGGAATGGACAGGCAAAACTGACCTTCGAACCTAGAATTAAATCATTCCAGGTCATATATCATCCATAAAGATTATTAGACTAATTAACAAAGCAATACTTAGATTACCTCACACTATCATTAGAAGAACTCTTCTCCAGGTATATTTAGGAAGTGCACTAGTATATATCTATTATATTTATATATCTATATATATATATATCTATATATATTTATATATCTATTTATATAATATCTGAATTAGTATATAATTTTTTTGTTTTTATTATGGACTGCTGTCCTCAGTTATCTTGAGTTGCAAATATTTTTAATGTGCCAGTGTACTAAATACAAGCAACAAGAAAAAAATCTCATGCAGTGTGGAAAACAGCAATTCTTTTTCCATTACTGTATCATAGGATCTCTTATTCTGAATTGCATCTGTGCATTCTGTTGAGGGTTACTTGAAATTTTTTTGAGGGAAAGAATTAATATAACACACACAACAAATAATTTATCACATTTCCACATTCTTGTTGGTAAGTAAACTTTAGCAAATTACTCCTGACTTTACACTAAAATTAGGTTTATACCAGAACCCAGTAACTGCCCTAGTCAGGTCTGTCAGACACCAAATAAACCTCCCTGACAGGCTTTCTCTCTCCAAAAAATTTCCCCCACAGCAGTGCCCTGCACAAGTCAAATCATTATTTCTAATCAAATTAAAAACATGATGTTATAAAATAATGCAACTGCCATTTCTCAATATTTCTATCAATTCCAGATGACTTCCTGACCTTTTCTTACATTTCCAACCAATTATATTTTTCTTTGTCAGCTAAGGTTTCATCCTAGGACAGACAATTTCAAACATATTTTTTTATTATGCAGCATCTTCTATCCTGATTACTTTGTAGCAGTATGTTGACTTCATCCTCCCACTCCTGATTAACATTTATGAGAAAAAATAAGGTTTTATATTGATTTCTGTTTTTCCATTTTTGATACCTACCTTGACTAAATAACCTCTCATTTTTTCACACCTGAACTGCAAAGTATTATGTTCTATATCCTTGCTTTGCCACATGGCACTTCAGCCATCTATGTAATTTTCCACGTTTGAGAATTTTCCTCACAGCAACACAAATAACATTGTACTAATTTGTGCAAGCTAATACCTGCTAGGTTCTGAAATCATAATGACAGTAAATAAATTGGCCTTTTTAGCACACTAAATAATTTCAAAAACATAGGATTGCAAAATCCTTGCCCAAGATGACAGAAAAAAAACCACCCAGTATTTCCCTTAAGGATTACCTCACTATGATGGCATTACCAGGTAAGGGCAACCCTGCTTCTTCATACCATCAATCTCACATTCACCTCCCTTGTTCTACAGCAGACACAGCAGAAGCCAGCAAAGCCCTCTAATTTGATTTTTGCACAAATTCTCTGCCAACTAGATATGAAAACTGAGTTGAACTCAAAATCCCATGGCTACTCTGGAGAAAAGAAAAATGCAAGTAGATTATTACATATTCAGGTCATAACTACAGACAAGCACTTGCTTCACTGCAGACTAAGTTTAGAGGTTTGAGGGGATACCATACTATTTCCCTTTATTAGTAAAAATTATTTAAGTTCATAGACTGCCTAAATGTTTGTGATGTCAAAATGTTGCCCAAGATGCCATTTTCATCATCTGTTTTCCACTGAACTCAAAAGCATAGCTTTCAGACCTTGGTTAGTTGTTGCTGGGGTCAGCTGAGAGTAGTTATTATTTTGTTTTGCTGATAATTCTTGGGGGAAGGGGGAGTGTTTAATCAGGTTTCATTGTCCACACCTTGCAGAGCCATCTCTTTTTATGACATTTCAGCGCTTTGAATTTCTCTGTTGAAGTGAATTTACACTTCCGTGATAAACCCCTACCTGATGAGATACTCAGCTGAGAAATATGTAAATACACAACATATACACATAAAAAGAGTTTATGTTAATAAACTAAGTGAAAAAAACTCCAGGTTGATTTTCCTGACTTTGCTTTTATCGGGACAGGCAATACACAGGCTAACGTAACTTCTTCTGACCTGTTAACAAGACCTCCTTTTTTCCACACACATTATGTATTCCACACTAATTAAGAAAGAAAGTTAAGCTGCACTCTGTGTAAGGCAGTCTGCTTGCCTTGAGAATAGGAGCTGCACTTCATCTCCTCTCCAATCAATAATCCATAAACTGGGGTTGAATGTGCAGGCTGTTTGCCAGTCAGCTGTAGCTGAGATCTCTTGACTAAGCCTTTCTTTTTCTTTCAATCTGCTCTGCCCAAAGGAAACATTTCAGATGAATAAAACAAAACCCCAGGACTTTCAGTACTCTAGTTTGTCATTTATTCCACTGCAAACCAACATTTTTCACATGTACTGAACCCAGATTTAAATGAATCCTGGAAAAAACCCTGTGTTAAGATAGGTTTTGTCCAGCCTTCCATTTGAAATGTGCAGGTTCACCATGAAATGCAGAACCACACATAGCACCTTGTATGAAAGCTAAGGTTTCATCATCAATAAATCTCTGGAGGTTGATGTATTTGCAACCTTTCAACTTTACAGGTATTCATTCACACAATACACACACATAAGATTTCTGTATGCAAATTTCTGCACCTTCAAATTTACATTAACATTTAATTTACCACTGCACAGGCAACTCTGGAAAGCACCACTTCAGCATCCTTGGTTTTTAAACTCTGGCATCCCTGAAGCTATTATACTTGGCTTTAATTAACTGTTCAGGCTAGTGAAACCTTTTCCAATTACCTCAGAATTTACCGACAGGTATGCAGAAGCTACATTTTATTTTTCAATAGAGTCAGTAGAGAAACATAAAAAGGAGTAGAACAGTATCCTATTGATGACAAAAATGATTCTGGAAGAATCCAGAAAAGTATACTATTAAAAGCATAAAGACAATAAACGTGTACACCTGTAGCTCCCATACCAACAAATCTCTTCAACACAAGATTTCATTGGGAGATGGAAGTGTGTGTGTGTATACACAAGGCATTACATAGTAATAGCTTGAATTGTAATGGATACCTGATCTTTCCAGTTTACCTTGAGATAAGAAAAGGAGATGGGGTGGGAAACAGTCTTACAAGTCTTCGATTTAAATTTTTAATTTAAAAAAAAAAAAAAAAAAGCTTCAGCAGCAGTGACAAAATTAAATCAGCCTATGAATTTAAACTATTTTTTAGATCCCGTGCTATGGTAAATTTAATACCTGAAAAATAGGTTAATTTCAGAGTTTTAAACTCAGGGAATTTCCCTGAATTGTATTTCCATTGAAGAGCAGTTTTTTGGAGGTATTCTTGCTTTTGTGTTTATCCATGCACCCCAGGTAAGAAAACAAAGTTGGCTTGCAAATTCTTTATCTATTTTAACACACTTCAAGCAACTAGCAGAGTAGCACCATGATATAATTTCAAGCTTTGAAGTTCTTAAATGTATCACAGTACATAAGATCATATTTAATTTTAAAAGAAAATACAGAAAGAATATGGAAGGGTGGAACACTAGTTCTCTTGAGATTTGTGGCCTGTAAGATACCTACCAGATTTACAAAACTAGCTTTTTCATGTAGCTAATCTGCCTCCTGGTCTAGCACTCCTACCTCACCAATAATTCCAGCTTATCTGTCATTACTCAATTTGTAACTTTGGAAATATAAATAAGTGCAGATTACCACCACCTGTTTCTGTGGAAGTCCTGCCATGGGTGCTCAGTAGTTTTTGTTCCTGCTCCTTCCCCACACCTCCAGCTAAGACCTGAAAGGTGGTACTCTACAAGAGGACTGAAGATCCAGCATTCCCAACTCCTGGCGCTGTTTCTTTCCCAGCAACTGCCACTTTCTACAAAGGTGTGGACTCATCATTAATCTAAGGAGGGACACAGAGCATGTCATACATTTGGAGGGCAGCATTACAGCCTCTCCATCAGGTTGTGACAGATTGTATTAAAGGAATACAAGTGGTGGTCTGTGGTTTTGTTGGGTTTTTTAGAGGCTAATTCCTGCTCTAATGGTGGAATCAAAAAAAAAAAAATCAATGTTTACACAAAGAAAATGGGGAATACTTTCAATCAAAATAAGCTTCAAGGAGCCATCCATACAATTATTTTATTTTTTTTTCCCAAGGAGAAATATCTTTGAAGAAAATCACACATTCCCTGTCACCTCCAGTCTCTTGCAAGCTCAACCTGTGACAGAATGTTTCCATTTTAAATGGAAGTACTGGTGGGGTCATGGGAATTAGGGATCTCCCAATCTTCTAGGATCTCAAGACACCCTGCAGCTATTTAAAGCTGCACTGAGAATAGTTTCCTGAAGGGATGATTTGGATTGTAATATAAATGCATAGCAGGATGCACATCTCCATGAGGCACACAGCTAAGCCTGTCAACATCTGCTGCAGAGAACCTGACTGTGGGTAAGAAGCTCCACAGATGCACTTGCCACAGGACGTAAATCAAAAGAATTAAAATTCACAGGGTACAATACAAGCATAAAAATAAAGGAAGAGGGACAGCATTAAATCTAGGAGAAGATATTAGGTTCTGCATTTTTCCAAATGAGTTCATGCTCATAATTCTAAAACACTTGCCACCAAACAAGTCATACATACTGCTGGCAGACAGACATTGCCTTTGGGACACTAACTTCTATTTTTGATTTCTAGGGCATTGTTCTATGCAGTGAGTGCAGACAAGGAGGGAGAAATTCCTTAAATGAAGCCCTACAGAAGATTAAAGCCATTCAGCATTGAAGTCATCCCTGGCCATAGCAAGAAGACGACAATGCGTTTTTTTGCAGAACAAACCAGTCCCCTGCATAAGAGCTGACAGTAATCATCTGGCTTTTACAAACCTCCCCATCACACCCCACTCAATTTGCTGTATTTTACATAGTGAAATCATGATGCACTTTTGCTGCTGTGGTTGCATGGCATGTAACGATATCTGGACTGTAATTATGCATGCATAATTACATGATGCAGCACCTGAGTAGATAACACAGTACTGGAAGATGAAGCAATTCAATTTCACTGTTACTCAAAACATAGCTGGCAGGAGGGAGACCAATGCCCCTTTAAACAGGAGCTAATGCAAGAACAGTAATTTAGAAGGTTTTATTCACTGATCAACAACTTATTTCAAAAGTAATGATTAGAGAGACTATGCTGGGACAGCTCAGGCCTTACTTCTATCCCCATTACCATGTGTACTTTAGAAGAGATGCTGAAATCCAGTGCAAAGGAGAGGGGGAAAAAAAAAAATACCAAAACCAAGCCAACTGTTAAATGACACAGCATCATTGAAAAACAAGTGTGCAGCCTCTCCCCAGAGGAGGCCCTATCTGTGCAGAGAAGCACCTGCTCCCCAAGGCAGGACAGTGCCCTGCTGGGCCAGGGGCAGCCACAGATTTCCTGGGAAGGGGATGGCAGTGGGGTCTGGGAACCTCTGTGCCAGCCTTCACCTCACAGGAAAGCTCCTGCCACTCCCTTCAGCCCAGTGAGCCGAAAACTTCACGTGGTGAGAAGCGTTTCTGGCCCCAAGAACGCCGTGAAGTATTTTTGAGCGTTTCCAGTTCCAAGTGGCATTTCTGGAGCAGCCAGCTGCTGGGAGGAAAGCAACTACACCTGGGACTCAGGTACAGCCAGAGTCCAGTGCCACACCAGGGAATGTGAAGTCCAGGCAAGTATTTTGTCAGCCAAAACACCTCTAAACAAGATCTTAACTCATTTGCCAAACAGCTGCTCCTCTTATTTATATTTTAATGCATTGGAAGAGTATATTTTCCTCTACCAACTTAAGGACTTTATGTAACAAAGCTTTGAATAAAATCAGAGTAATGTTTCATTATCTGCTGTAAATAACAAATGATCTACTACCTCAGAGCTTTCTCTAAACACTGGTCTACGAAAAACTCAGGCACAGAGCCAAATTCTGGATTTGTGAATATGCATGTGCCTCTCACCAACCTCAGTGTGAGCCACGTGAATGAATCTCTAAGCTGAAGTTGGCTCTAATTCATGTTTTAAGCCTAATGAACTGGTAATAATCAAATTATTTGCTCCATTTTTGTCTTGTACATTTAATAAGACATAGTAACAACAAGATTAGTTAAAAGAAGTGCAACACAAACAAAAAAAAAGCTACTCACTGATATTCAGTATCTTTGGTAAAGTCAAAGAACTAGAAAAATTTTGCATAAAAAAACACCCCAGAAATCAGGTTATTGATTTTTTATTTCATATTTTCCTTTTTGTGCTAGATCTAATTTAAACTGTATATTTATTGCATGTAAGTTAATACAAACCAACTAAATTTTCTTCATTTGAGTTTAGTTTTACTTACTACACAGCAAAAGAAAAAAAATAAAAAACTATTAGAGGAATATCCCATCAGCCAAAAGAATCAGGGCAGAACAGTGAGAGGGATTGACAGACAGTAAAAATAGTAGGGAGAGTAGAAAAGAAGAATGAGGATCAGATGGAAATAGAGTTACATGTCCAGTGCAAAGCAGAGACAAAATAGCAGGTACCAGATGTAACTCGACTCTGAACAAAGGACAAGAGACTGAATTGCTCATACTGTTGCTGCATCACAGCTTGACTTCCATTAGCTTGCTTTAGATATTTTATATTTGCAGGCACACACAGTCACCTAACAGGACAGCTACACTGCCAGATGCTGCCACAGAAACTCCCAGGATACAGACTGTGGTCTCAGTTAGGATTGTACATCCACAAGGATGAAACCCCACCCAATATTCCTTAGTTCTCCTATCAGATCTGTATTTCATTAAATAATTTCAACAAGACTCAATATCTTGGCTTAGCAAACCTGCTGTGCTTGTTATTTGCTTATTCTTTGTTAAAAGAAATGAACAACATTTATTTGATTTATTGCAACTCTTGTAATAAATCTGACAAACTACTACACTACTGCCATCCACACTCATCTCAACTGGTAGCATCAAATCACTGCCATTGATTTCTAAATGAATATATTTTAAATCACTCCCCATTTAATGGCCCCTTGAGGAAGTCTTGGCCCATATAAACACAATTATTTCTGATTAATTTATAGAAACTAATTTAATTGAATAAGTAATGAGTTTCTTTTCCCAGTTGGGTAGGAAAACTAAAACAAAATATGCATGTATCCCTTGAGAAGATTCAATAAAATTAAAATAGTTATAAACTAGGGACTTTTTATTTTTGTGTACATAGTGGAAAGTAATTTTTCAAAACCTACTGCACCTTTGTAATTCTCATGTGATACCAGAACAAATTTGCAGATGACATTACTGCATTACTACAAGAAAACATTTAAGTGAAGATCATTAGGCCAAGATCCAGGATCAGTCTAGCCTCTGAGACAGAGCTCAATCACCTTTTCTTGAAAGCAAAGCAACAATGCAAGATCAACCAAGTGGCATAATCCCTCCTCACCAGCACCAAAGGCAGTTGTCCTTCCCATCACTGCTCCAAATAATTTCAAGTAGCTCTTCCAACATGGATCTAAGCACTCTCTTCCTTTCTTTCAACAGCACTTGACAGCTGAGGCAAATATAACCGAACTGAGATTTGGCTGCTTCCATGGGTTCTACTTCAGGGCTATATTTACAAAAGTGAACTTGCTGGAAGTTGCTAAAAGGATGAAAACTACTATAGCAATGTTTCAATATAACTAAAACAAACAGGCAAAAGATAGACATCTGCTGCAGCAGATGGGAAAAAGGAAAGGACACGACCCATTTGCCAGCCTCGTTTTCTAATTGATCCACTCCTGGTTGTTTCTCAAGTTGAAACAAGCCTCCACATTCTGACTAAAGTGTTATAATTGGCTCTCTAAGTCTGCTTCTTAGGGGAAGGCAAGGTCCCTCTTCACCACAATTTATCTTGATTGGTCTTCCTGCTGTGAGCATCCCTAATTCCTATCTCTCCATCTGTGTCCCTGCTTCCCCCTCCTACTCCTAAAACTTGTTCTACCTGAACAAGTTCATTGCTTTCAGGGAAGAGTCTACCCTCCCCTCAAAGGGGCTGTTTCATGTGATGACCCAGACTATCAAAGGCTGCACTGCACAAAAAGTCAGCCTGACCTCTTGCCAGACACACCCTTACCAACAACTCCCAACATACAGGTAGTAAATAGTAACTGGACTTATCAATATTTCCACTGCCTTGAGGACCTGACTGAAGACAGCAGCATGGACAGCTCTCCCTCAGAAAGCCTGACTGATCCCAAAAGGTGGGCAAGCCCCACATCCCCCCTCAGGAGGATACTCATCGAAGTGCCTAGGCCAAGCAGAGCTCTGTGCTGCCACAGCTACATTGCTGTGATTACTCAGGCTGTCTAGTTTAAAGTTAGCAGCACTGTCCCCACCAGCTCCAGGCCCACCTGTAACTGCTGCAAAGGCAGGCACTCTGATTATTCAGAACACACAGGTCTCCCACGAGGAGTAATTTTCACAGGATCTACAGAAAAGCACAGTTCAGTACCTCCTTTCCTCCCCACCCAGCTGCCAAAGCAGCAGGCATTTCCTTACAAACGCCCTACTGAATTTCTAAAGATGGTGTGCATGTATAAATAGAAGTGGTTTGGCAAGATGAGATCGCAGGGAGCAAAACCACCTCACTTCAGTTTGCAACACTGAAGAGCAGCAGCCTTACTTTAGGTCAGAGATCTGAGTTCAAAATTGCTTCCAAACGACAGAGGACGTACTTGCTCTTGAGTATCTTACAAACTTACAAAGTAATTAGAAATTGTGAGAGATGTTCTGCAAAAGCAGAGGAAGGCAGCTCATTCCCAAGGGTCAGAAGATGTTAGCTGCCTGTCTTCCATTAAGAAGATCAACAATTGATCAGGCCCAGAGTTATTTCTGTAACCTGTAACATCCATTTCAGGTTATTATCTGGTCCATAGATCTAGGTCCCTTTTACTGTTATTGATTAATTCTACCCATCTTCAAAAACTTTAAATTCTTAAAGCAAGAAAAAAAAAAGGCACTTTTCTGGAAGTGTTCATGATATTAAAGGGTTCAAAGGGTTTTCCTTATTTTAAAATACCCTATATTTACACAGAATCTTGAGGATAAAGATTACTAGCACACACTTTACAGACAGTTGTAGTGGCACAAATAGAATCTATTAGAACCATTGTGCTCAAAGGCATCACTTTCTGCATCATTACAATGCATAAACCAGAGACACCCAGACAGTGACTAGTACTGCTCATAAACACTATTTCCAACACTAAAAAAAAAAAACCCAAAACCTATTAGGAGAACCAAATAAGTGGCTAGGACACCAAAACACTAACTTTCCATTTCACTGGCTGGTACTTTTCAGCAGTGCAGAAGCCCAAATCCTCCCAGCAAGCTCCACTATGGCAAACAACCATACTCTGAAGAACACCACTGGAGGATGCTAACATTTTTTAAAAATGAGGGGAGAAGTCTGTCTGAAAACACAGAGCTGGTCATGCTGATCATTACAGAGTTGAGAACCTCCAAACCTAAATATCTGTGCAGCACCAACAGTACAGGCTGAAAAGTGGGCCCCATGCTGCAGAGATGGATGCACCTCTCAGCTGCACTCATGTAGAGCCATGTCTCTTCCTTCAGCCCTTTTGTGTTTAAAAGTACAATCCCCTATTCATTTTCCCCGTACACATTTGCATGACATGGTTCGTAATACAGGATGCTGAAACATAGCCAATATTTACACAGTTTTTATTTCTGCAGAACAGGAGCTGATAAGCTACTTTTTATTTCAGGTTTTGTTACTTCTAATTTCACACAGTGCAGATAAAACTAATCTATATGTCATGCAAGGAGCTAGGCCAGATAACAAGAAAAAACCATTAGCTATTCCAGTGACAGCATTATGTAAGTATTTGATGATGCATGTTATTGCCTCAGCTGGGCTCCTGCCAGACTGGTAATATTCCTGTTTCAGGTGACCTGTGCAAAAGGTACCCAAGATTCAGAGATGGATCTGCACTAGAATGTGCAGCAAACCTACTGCAGTGATTAGCTGATACTATGTGGATACTTAACTTGCTGGTCAAGGACACCTCTTCCTCACCAAGTGAGCATGATGCAGCCAAGAAACCAGGCACAGAAAACATAACACAATATTCTCTTACCCAGAATCTCCCAGAAATTGAAGTGAAAGGAGGTACAATCACCACATTCTCAGCTGAGGTTCACTATGTCACGCTCGATATCACAAGGCAGGTCTGAAGATGGCAAGAACCAAATTACTACTTTTCACTCACTAAGCCTGGATGTTCCAGCTTTGCCCCAAGAGAATTTTCTGGCTTGCTGGAAGTATCAAAGTGGCATACAATCAAAACCAGTTTGATATCTAAGCAATCCCATTTCTGCCTTTCAAAAGCCTTCTTACTTTGACTTCAAGACATTTGCACTTACAAATCTCATTCCTCTTTTCAATACTTTTTAAATATTCATGTCTTTTTAGTCACACTATCAATCAGCACTCTATGCTCAAATTCCAACAGCAGAAGCTAACATTTGCCACACTGCATGCTCCAGTCATTTTTTGCAAACAGAATTTTTACTGTTTTTACAATCTAACAAAGCAGACTTGGCACTCTTTCAATACATACTTCCATCTTTTATTATCACTAGGCCTCTGGTAGCATCCAAGTTAATTTGGACAGCAACCTCCTGCAGCAGAGTCAATTCTAGACAGGGATAAAGCAGACAAATTGCACTGGACAGCAAACACATGGGAGCAGGAAAACAGTCATGACTGACTGCTCGACCCTGCAAAGCCAGGCTGCCTCTGCCCACCCTGCTGTGGTGACAGAGAGTCTCAAGTGCAGAGAGCAGCACCAACTCCAAAAGCCATGAAGCAAGAGCCACTGCTTCATCCTGTCCCAGCCCACTCTTACCCATCCTTTCTACCTCTTCTATCCTCATGCCCAGCACAAACCACCAACTCCTGGTCCTTCTCTGGTGTTTCATCCCAGGACATTACGGAAAAGCCCCAAATCACAGCACCAGTGGCAGGATTCAGGTACTTTTTCTTCTCTCCAGCCTGGTCTCTCAAAGATTTTATTTTTATCCTCTTTTTTCTTGCCCCTTAGCTTATTATTTTTCAAAGAAAACCACTCCAAAGCTCAAAGTGGCCACAACACACCAGTTGTCTGCCATCCCACTGTCCTTCCTGCTGATCTTTTCCTTTGTGGCATGTGCCTATTCCAGCTGGTCTGCAAACCACTCACAGAAGACATTAAAGTTTTTGTGTACTAATTAGACTATGACTTCACAATTCAAACAAAAATGCTGCTGCTATTAGATTACATGCAAGGGCATATATATACACACACACACATATATATATATATATATATATATATATATATATACACACATAAATGCATATTTATATTTATTTCAGCTTAAATGGAATGAAAATGTAAATAGAGATTTGTTTTAAATAGTTTTTAAATTTATGTTCTTAATAGCAGCAGCTTTGGTTTTCAAGATTCCTTCCCTTTTTGATTAAGATCAGCCTTTCTCTTTTTCCCTCACTAAGATGATATTAACTTTAAGTGGTAATGACTTGTAAGAAGCACAAAGAAGCCCTTGGAAGTGATCTTGAAGAATGGCATCTCTGACTTCATTATCAGCCTCCTGATATTCAGACATCAGCATTTCTTTAACGCTTCAAACACTACAGGCTGCTGGTGGTTGTTGGCTCTTGGGAAGGTTGGCACTGCTGCTATGATAAAGTTATGCTAAAGGATGGATTTTTTGACAAGTTTTTATAATTTTGAGCACTCCCACTGCAATATATCAGCTAAAACCAAATCCAGAATAGCATTCTAATACAAATATAATTCACTATTTTTGTAAAAATGTAATTTTGACTATCTGTAATTTCTGTCTTGCCATACATTATATATGGGACTGATAATGCCAGCTGAATCCCTCCATGATGCCTGATCAGGAAAGAGCAAGAGCTCTCAGGGCAGCCTTTGACTGGCAGATAACTGTGCAGGGGAACTGAGCTCTGAGCAAGCACCAATTACTGCGATGGAGACTTGAACTCCCAAAACACAATGAAACAGGATGTGCTTGACAGACAATTAGGAATCATGCTCTTTAATGAGCCCTGATCTTCCACTCAGTGCAAGAACCAGGCCAAATCCATCATCAAAATATGCTTGCTATCAACAGTTATAGGGAAGAGACCGGCTCCAGACAGACAATCTGTCCTATTCTCCGTAAAACAAAACCCTTTACAAAAACCCCAGAGTGACAATCCAGAAGCTCACTGCATGTCCCATGTTAGCTGCTCAGGTACAGTCTCTTGCACCAGAGATAATCCACTTCCAGGGCAATCAGTCACATAATCAAATGAAGGATTCTAAAGGACAAACTGAAGGCAACCAGGGCAGCACAAATGTTCTTCTTCAGCCATGCTAGAGAAAAACTTCACTTCCATAGTCACTCCACCAGACCTGACATCTTTGCAATAATAGGAGAAAACTATAAATCAAGAGACTGTTACTTCAATTGTTTTTTGCAGTTGCATATTATAATCTAAAGGAGCTTGATGATCTAGGCCATCCAGTCTGACCATTTCACCTTCTGCACTGGTGACATCCAGGTGATTGTCTTCAGTACCCTTAAAGTCAAGATTACACAGAAGTCTCTGGTTTAATTAACAACAACAACAAAAAAAATTCTTTATTACTTCCAGGGAAAAAAACCAAAAAACTGCAGGGCTTAAACACATGAAACATTAGCTAAAAAATCTAAAATGTATTTTGAGGGAGCTGTCAGCATTTCCCTACTCTGCTTCACAAGACAACCTGCAGACAGTCAGCCAAGCAGTATTAAGAGAATCTGTTCCAAAGCTTTAAATCAATTAACCAGCATGTTATAGACCACTCTTCCAAGGCTGACAGTGCCCAGTGCTGTAAGCATGCAGCGTTAACCCTCATCTACAATCAGGTCTTTGGCAGCACAGCCATTAAATGAGCAGCACCTCACTTTTCATAAAGCAGCTTTTCTCTGATTCACGTCCAGGTGACCCATTTTGAGGTGAGGAAATCCTAATAAAGTCTTTGTTTTACAAGGATGCATTTTCTTCTCTTACATTTCATAGGTTACTCACATTCACACCTGTTTTTTCATAAGCCTCTCACAAGTACAAATCTTTCATGCATTTTGTACTTCAGTGTGTCCTGAGCCTATTACAAAGTGTGTTCTCAGCAACAGGGATACAGACTGTTTCATCAAAATGCTTATATTGCTTTAAGTGCCTTTAATCCAACCTCTTCTTAGCTCTATTATTTTTTTTTTATGTTAAAAGGATATGCATGAGACACAGTTACACTGTGTAATTTTCATCTCCTTAAGTAGAGTCACATGCCAGTGTGGCCTTAAACTTCATGTGGTGTTTTCTTTGTTGGGTCAGTGAAGGCTTTACTCATTCTGAATCATGATTTCATTATTGTTTCAGTATTTTCACTACATTCTGGATGAAATGCTGGCTGGACTAACACTGATGACCTGCAGGTATCTCCAAAAGCATTCTGAAGGTAGTTTTAATAACTATGGTTACAATAGAGCCAAGAATGAAAAGACATTTTATGGCAGCACCAGTAAATGAATGAAGAACTCCAGTGCCAAGATGTACTTGGAGAAAGAGCATCCCTGGTGAAAAAAGAGTGAAGTCAGGGATGGCATTTGTACTGGCAGCTATTCTGTTTATAGCATCCTGAATTAGGATATCAGGGAGTTATGTTTTGAACAAAACTAAATTAAATCATTAGAGTTAAAAGCACAACATTGAACACTGCTAATTAAGATAAGCTTCAAATGAATCTTGGATTCCACTTTTTACCTGAAACTGATAGATAAAATGGTTCCTTGTTTTGAATTCATAAAATCTTTCACATCTCTTGCATCACTCACTCTCTTAGATCTACAACGCTAATGAAAAAGCAATAGATGCACTACATGCTCTAGAAAAACATGATCTGGCCCTTTTAAATATTATCAGAACTAAATTATCAGCTCAAATCAGCATCAATAAGTGAGAATCATTATCTGGCACCTGCCACTCAGTAGCCTGTGATATATACTGGTAGTTTTACTATGATCCTAGATTGAAATATGCCAGAAAAAAGCTTCACATAAGTGGCAATACTTCTTGTCTTCCAGAACTTTCAGTACTATTACTGTGTTAAAGCCCACATGAGAACATGAAACTGCAAAATCCCCTTTCCTGAAGCAAACAACTCCCAGCACTCCTCTTAAAAAGAAACATGCTAATTTCAGAGTTACAAGTGTTAATAAAATATCAACATGTCAGGCTATTAAAAAGCCCATTTTTCCCTTTGAGCTACATGTATATGTATCCACATATAAAAATGTGTGTCACAGTTTAACTACAGTATATGAAAAATGAACATAAACATATTAACATACTATAAACATCACCAATTACTCATGATGAGTTTTCACCTGCACCAACTTTGAAAAAAAAAGCTTTCCTATCAGCTAACCTGTGCACAGAAACACAGATGAAGGCTTTATGCTGCAATCCCAATTCACTCAAATTGACTGGGTGAGGGCAAATCACTAAATGAAAATTAACTCTCTGTGTCATGGAAAAGGCAAAGAATGAAAGAAAAATTCTGCTTCATATAAGGTTATATCAGAAATAATATTTCTTTTCCAACTGCATATATGTATACATAGGTATGTAGAGATATATAGCTATATATAAAGTCATAAATCTCACACACACCAGTTATATTTTTTCTTTCCATTTAAAGAAAATAAAAAATTTTCTTCTGATATATAGATCTGGAGATCTATTACACAGTCATTCAAAAAGGTAGTAGGCATTTTAAACAAGTTCTTTAAAAAAAAAAAAGTTCAGTTGTGTTGAGATCATGGAAAAATCAGATGTGAGGGAAAGATGCAACTGTGACTTTGGGGGTTATTTTTTTAAAGAAAAAACACTATTCCTTTATTTTGTACAGCTATGCTTTAAAAAGATAGAAATAATGTCTTTCCTCGGCTTTCTCTCCTCAAAAACATTCAAAATATGTGCAATCATGGTATCACAAAACACCACTTCAGAAGAACCTAAGCACACTTAATAGGATTAGCTCTTGCCATTACAAAAAGGAATACCCTACACACTACTTTTTTTACATAAGTAAAGCAGATATAGATATGTATATGAGCAAGTCAGAAAGTCAGCATGTAAACATGAGCATAGATAAAGCAAGCAAAAAGCAAAGCAAGTGTATGAGCTAGGCTCATATCACCTCCCTGAAAGAAGCACCTTCTTAAAGGTCACTACTCAAATATTAAGAGCAGCTGAAACAAAAGTTCTGCACTTGCAGCACCTTTTCTTTAAGGAAGTGCATAATAAAGGAATTCTATTCCTCTCCCATATCCTCCTTTTGCCTCCAACAGTTGCTGAGACAGGGAGAGCAGTTCCACTTGTTCTGAAGTGTAACCCACTTGCCAGACATGAGACAAGCCAGGAACTCTCTACTAATCATTTTGGCTGAGTGTTTCACACAGGAGTCAGCTTACACAAGCTCACCGGTGCTGAAAGAGCTGGAATCACTCCCCAGCTGCCTCTGAAACAGGTGACTCTCAAGATGAAAGAGGTTTCCATCCAAGTGATGCCAAGCCATTCCTGGCACATTGCACACATACAAGAGAGTCACCACTACTGTCATGTAGATATTAAGTTCACATTGATTGGAACATATGCCACACGTCTGGCCAAAGCACAGCACGCCTCATGAGAGCGTCTTCCCAGCTCCCCACAGCTCCACAGCCTGCTTACATGACAGCCTCCACTGAGAAGCTCAAGTCCAAAGGTCGTCACTCTGAGCTCCCCTGGGACAGGGCTGGACATTAACAGCCCGAACACCACGTTCCACTGTCCCTAAGGTTATCAGAAACCCTCCTGTAGAACAACAAGCACTCCTCACTAGCAGAGTCGCTGGTCTTAGAAAGCATTTTGCAGTCTTCATCATCCTTCCATCATAAATTTTTGTATATTCCTCAAGTCCTTGCATTCTCCATCTCCATGGAGATCAAGCCTCTAATACCCTTGTTCTACATTGTACTCTGAGAACAATCCCTAAGATCAGAAAAAAACCAGCTTTCCTAATGAGCACGCTGCTCTCAAAAAAAGATTCATTCTGGTCAGGCTGCAGCTGTTCCTTTTCTCTTTCCTTCTTTGTTTGGGTTTTCTTTTTCATTAAGAAACAGTATATAGACACGTAAACATCACTTTCTTTGAACTCATTTCTTGCTGGAAAATCTCAGTTAGTTAACAAAATTCCTTATTTTAAGGCAAATTCAACTTACTCCTCATACAAATGCTCCAAGACTCTCCAATCATTTTCTCCAAGACAAATGCTGTCTAGAGTGCACATTTACTAGTAATTTCTAACCGTATAATAATTTCATTTAATAAGGTCCATTCAATTTTAACAATAATTAATACACATTGTTTAATGTTTCACATACCCAAGACCTTATACCCTACCATGAGGTAAACCCTAGTTTCTTTTACCTAACTTCCATTAGCACCCCATTTAACTATTGGAAAGTTCTCTGGGAAAATGAAACAAGCATCGATATTGCCACTCAAAAGTTCAATATTTTAATTTTCAAAATTAAAAATTTGGAAACCACCATGAAGAAATATTGCAGAGACAAAGCAGTCCTCTTTTGGATCACGCCTTATTAGGACTAGGAGATGGCCACTGAATGGGACAGGTTAGAAGCAGCAATACTCTGGAAGGAACACAGGTGTCCTATGAAGCACAGAGGAGAAATGAGGAAGCTGGAGGTATGCAGTTATCTGGCCAATTCTAACGTTACTTAGGAAATTCTTGCACCAAGTCTCTTTTACTTTCATACAGACTAATATGAGAATTACAGCAGCCTTTATACTTATCACCACATGTATAATGTTTTTGTCAATCTTAGGCTAAAATTTCATAGAGCAAAAAATCAGGTAACATTTTTGATTTACTCCACTGAATGAAGAGATAAAACATACAACTTGAGGGAGTTTATCCTCCCTCTTTCAAAATGTCACTGAATCAACCACAGCACCTTAGACATCAAAAACTCCAAATTAGTTAACACATTTCAAGTGTCATCCATCTTGTAGCCTTCAAGTCTTCTACAGGCAAGAACCTGGCCAGATAAAAATTATACCAAAAAAAAAAAAAATATTCTTAAGAACTAAAGAGCAAAAAACTGTGTCTCTTAAAAGTAAATTTTCCTGTAGCTAGACAGAACAAATTCAGGTTTAAAATAGAGGCCCAGAACCTTCCAGTGTGTTCTATAGAGGTGTTAATTTTTACTTGCTGAGGTTTTCATTACCAGTACTCGTCATCCCACAAACATGGGGACAGGCACACACAGACTTTTGGTGGAGTTGGTGATTCACCACCGCATACATTCTTTCCACCTAAGAAGTGTTTGTTGGTGGGGCCCCTGTGACTCACCTCCACTGCACTTTCTTCCCCATCATCATGGTCCCTGGTGGGGTGTTGGTGATTTATTAACCAACAGCCCATGCTCTGAACTCGAGCAGTTTGCCAGATGACTACACAGTGACTTCTGCTTCCTGAGGGAATTGGAAGTGTTCTCCCACAGCAGTCTGTGTGAGTGTATAGTAGTCATCACTGTACAATATGTGACCTCTGAAAACAGAGCTGTTCCTCTGCTATTCCCATTTTGCCTTGTCCTACTGTTTCACTGGAACACTATGGTGACGTAACTACAGAATACTAACAAAATGAACACTTCAGAAAACTAACAGCACTGTGGAGCCACTTCCAGACAGCCCATCAGGCTGAACCACAGCATCACAAACAGAATCTCTCAGCTATAACATTACAAAGTTAATGATGTTAGCCAGAAGTTCAATAGCACACACCTTGTACTCACCAGCTACAGACTTACCCTAACAGAGTTGTCTATTAGGGAATAAATCTATTATAAAAAAAACCAGAAAGGAATCTTGAGGCAGAAGTCAGGAATTTAAAAATAAATAAACAAACAAAACCACAAAAACAAAAGGAAGCAACCAACCAAAAAAAAAGCACCAAAAAACCCCAAACACATACCACTCATACACCCAACCCCTAAAAATTTCTGTCTTGGAAGAAAACCAGAAATAACTCTGAAGAGACCAAAGCATAGAGCACACACAGAGAAGACCTGAAAACATTCAAATCCAAAAAAGTACTGCTCATGCATATTTCCAGGTAACAAGAATTACAGTGTTTGTAACTAATATTGATGCTGTCAATGGGAGGTGTGCCTCACTACTGCACTCTCCATCCCCAAGATCCAAATCCCAAATCCTGTGATTGTTCATACCTTAGCTAGTTGGTTGAAGATATAAAAGGTGCTGAAAGCTCTAGAAAGGAAAAATGGGCCTGTAGTCACAGTGAGCAGTATGAAGAGGGAAGATTTTTCAGATGACTCTTAGGACTCCAAATTATTGTTAGAGGTTATTCTTCTCCTTGGTATCCTGTCACAAGCTTTCCATTTTTCCTGTGTTTCCAAATGGCCTTCATAGAGAACAAATAATCTCAAGTATAGGTATTAGCTATTTAAGTACTTTCAAAAAATATTTTTTACTTTTTATGTCATATTATCCATGACATGCCGTTTCTTTTCTTCTCAGCTGTAGAAATGAGACTATAGATCAAATCTCTAGTACCCTGTTCTACATTCTGCTCTACTTGAGGTTACAGCCATCAGTGCTCCCTTTGTTACTTGCTCATCTATGCCATGACAAGAAATTTAAACAGGTAGCACATTCTGTGCTGCTGTCAGTGCTAAAGAGTTACAGCCCAAGCATGGACTTAATAAAAATAGAAGAAAAATAGTTATGTCATATTACTTTGGTTGTGGTCCTCCTTATGTACTGTAGTGAGAAACTGATGCTATTTAAAATTAAGAACACTGTTTCTTTTCAATCATCTGCCAGTCACTCACAGTTTAGATTAGCAATTACTTCTACACATGTATATAAAAAGATCCCTACTGCTCTGAAATGCTAAAACTCTCTTAAAAACTCTTTTTTCCCAAAAAGTAGGCCATCCTGCAAAAGCAGATAGAAATTCATGCTTTGTGCAAAAATTCCCCTATCTGTTACTTCCATGACATTTGGAAAGCTAATTTATTTATAAGCAACTCACATCTTTCCTATTACTGTTAATTTATTTTCTCATTATGTTTGCACCTATATACTCAAAATTACTGATCTACAAATTAAAAAGAGGCACAGGAATAGCAACATGATTACACTGTATTCTGCACATTGCATTATCCCTTTGAAACAGGAGAATGCACAGGCATATATGAAAGGAGCACCTTTATGGCTGTCCAAACCACTAGAAGCAGCCCTTACACCTTGGAGAGTCAATGTGTCAGTGACTGCAGACAGCAGAAGAGTCATCAGAAGTATGACCAGTTAAATGAAGTAAGTTAAATAAATCAAAACCCACACCCCTCTAGCTATAATAGGTTGTAACTGGAAAAATAGGCAAAAAAAAAATTCCATAGGAAACTGAGCAAGAGCTTGCAACAGCCCACTGTCTCCAAAAACCAAACCACAGCCAGCATTTCTGTGCATACCCTCTGACTCAAGCTGGCATCTAATGGAAGAGGATGAATAAAACAAGTATCCACCTCAAGCATAATAAGGAAGGAGGCTATAAATTCTCAACCAATTACTCAAACCTCATCAGGATGTGAGCCCATAGCTTCCTCCATAGCCAGCATGGATGTGGTTTTCCAGCTGTGTAGACAAGGGAACTCTCAATGCTGTTAGTCCATCCCATAAAAATACATTTTGTTTACATTGAGATTCAAGGAATAGGACTGAAGAGGCTGCATTCATACAGGAAATATTTTATCCTGGATATAAATATCCTGGCTGCCACTGCAGATGCTGCAGGTTATCCTTTCCAGAATGCAACCACTGCCCCATCAAGCCATTTTACACAGAGAGCCCTACCAGGTATGTGCAGCATGGCAAGGGATCAAATGCAAAGCCACAACAGAAGAACACAAACATCCTCAGAATGGTACAAGTCTCTCCCTAGCTGGCACTAGGAAAGCTTTGCTTCATCTGCATATTCTAGTGCCAGATACATACAGAAGACAAACAAAAAAACCCCTCAGCCTGTAATACCTGTGTGTTTTACAGGAAAAAAAACCCAAACAACTTACAGCGCACAAGTACATATTGTAGCAGATGTATATCCCACAAAGCAGCAAGTCCAAGATCACACAGCATCTTCTTTCCCTGCTAGCCAATTACTCAACTTCCACACTCATGTATGAAACATGATAAAACTTAACCACCATTTCAAAACAAAATTTCTGAGTGTTGCTCCTGCAACTTTTGAGATTAGATTTGGAAAGCAAAAGTGAGACACAAATAAGGACAAATTCAAGAAAATATAGACTAGTGCTATTTTCATGCATTAATAATCAAATTCACATAAATAGTCTTACTCGTGTTGTATATAAATTGAAGATCTACACAATTTAGACTTTTAATGGAACACAGTATCAAAAGCTTGAACAATTAATACTAAAACATAAAATGCCTTCATATACATTGTAATGCATTCATATACATTGTAAATGCCCCTTGAACTGAATAAAACAACCGAAATATTTAAATTTGCTATATTCAATTTCTTTCTAGTTATTTCATATTTTGTACCAAGAGAAACTTTTTGGTCAGAATTCTTTAGCCTGAGCTACACAAGAACCCCCATGAAGCATACAAGCATTTATCATTCAGTACATGTAGAATTAGGCTATAGAGACACTGCAAAAAGCAGCACTGTATCACCCAATAACTTTGTTTTCATAGTTTTACCCAGTGTATCTTTTGTTATGACAGCTGCAAAATCACCCCATTACTCAGCCCTCTCCTCCCTGCTCAGCATTACATCCCTGTCTGCCTTTTGCCCACATCCATTCACACATATCCTCCTAGACTGGCAAAATCTGAAGATCCATATTAACCATGGTGCAAGCATTTACTTTTTTGTTCCCTCACAATCAGGCTTACAGCACTTTCCTCTTCAGTAATACCAGTGCTGGAGTCTGCATCCTCAGTATTATTTGTTTCAGCTACTGCACTTAGCTGCCTTTCATCGTGAAATCTGGCCCATGTCACTAAAAAACATCTCCTCTTGCACTAGCAGAGCCCCGAGGTTGACCCACTCCCCTTATTTATACATCCACATATTGTCTCCATACAGGTCTTCTCTCCTGCATTTGCCTCTGGCTGCTGGGGAGTTCAACTCATTAAGGATCACCAAAGAACTGGTAAAAGCACCCAACATACCCTGCCAAGACAAAGCAAAACCAATGGTGCCATCTTTTCCAAGACTGGGATTTTGCAACAGGAGTAGTTATCTCCTAAAGGTGGAAGGATGAATCGGGAAGGATTTTAGAGCAGAAAACACAGAGTAGCAAAAAGAGAGAACAGGGTGAGATGAACCTTTGCACAGACACCAATTACTCCCTCCCCTTAGGCAGAGGCTCAGCAAGTGACCTTGTAGTAGTACAGCTGGGAAAAGCAACTTCCAGAAGTGTTTCACCACGTTGTAGGCAGTTACATTTATTTCCTCACAACTGCATAAGCTAAATGGGGAATTTCAGAGCCACATTTTAAAATAACTCAAAACGTTTTAGCATATTCATTAGACAGCTGTGTAAATCCTGTCTCCTGCCATTCTTCTGATCACTCCAACAGGAAATGCCACTCTGTAAGCTGGCACTTCTGCAAAGCAAATGTGATATTGTATCGACAGCAGACTAGTCAGTGCAAACCTCTGACTCAGAGCTTTTTGGCAGTTTCAACAGCTGCCTCAGGAACAGGGCAAAGAGGAGCCAAACCAAAGGCAAAAATCATTACATTTCCTTCCCTGAAGTTAAGAAAATCTACCTCCAACAAAACCAGGGCTTCATCCTAAGAGTTTTCAAAGATAGTCTGATGTGCTTTGGTGCCTACAATATTAAAATCTTCACACAGATGCAAGTACATACAACAGCACTACAAGTGCATGAACAGATGAAGAATTCTCTTCCAAAACACCAAGATTCACACTCAATGCTTTTGCCTGCAAGAATTTCATGAACCTCAAGAAGAAAAACATACAGAATTAGGTCTACTTGAAGATTTGTCTAAAATTGTATGGTTTACATTCTTCTTTCTTATTTACATATTTACATCTTATTTACATGCATTTTGTAAGGCATCTTCCAAACGCTGGATAGATCTCCAAGTACAGTTAATTCACTACATGCTAACAGAGGCAGCTTTAACACTTGAAAAATACAGCCAACAAAATCTGTAAAGCATAGTTGGAAAGTTTTCACTTTCCCCTAAATAAATCATACTCAAGAAGCAAAACTTGGTAGACAAGTTGAATATTCATACAGAATTTAGACATTTAGAAGACTGGCATGCAGAGAGAGATTTTTGAGCCTTCAGGCTGCAAGTGTTTCACGATGGAATTGGCATGAACTTAAAACACAGCTTGAGTAACTGTATCAAAATGGCAAGTCACAAAGAAGCCAGCCTTGCATGTGTCCTCTACACCTTCACCACTTGCACTTTATCCCTGTCATTAATTATGGTGAATACAGAAGGTGCTCGTGGTTCAGAGCCAAGGAAAATCTATGTTTCTGCAGTAAACTCTTAAGTTTGAGTTTACAATATTATAAAAAGGTAAGTAATAGGAATAACATTACAATTCATTTACTAGAATGCCACGAGTCTGCCATAAATCATTACCTTCCTACATAAAGCTGGCAAAAAGCCTAATTAAGATGCCATTAAAAATACGGAAATAAATACTGAACAATGCCAATAAAAAAACAGACTCCACAGACCCTGGTCCCTTGAAAGCCAGAAAAAAAGCTATCCTTCATAGATAAATTTATTGGAGTACAATGACAACATTCAATCAATTTTGTAGAACTTTATCAGAATTTTTAAAGTAAAAACTCTAAGGAAGTTAGGAAAATAATTAAATTAAAAGCTGATAGGAGACCAAATAAACCTAATGGAAATTACATTGTCAGAATTGCTTGGATTCCATCTCAGAACCAGAAAAAATTCAAAATGTGATCATCAAACATGGGCCCAAAGAGCTAGGTCTTATATTGCCAAATAGCCTTCTGAGCAATAAACCACATAATTCAGGAATTTCTGCATTACAGCTGCACCTACATTCTGAGAACTCTTCAAGACTGAGACTGTACTTTCCCAGGTACAGGTCCAACCTGTTTTCCTCTCGTCCATGCTGGACCATGAGAGCAGAGGACACTTCCCCCAGGCAGTGCCAGCTGTCACACGGGCAGTGGCAAGAGGACAAATCCCCGAGCTAGCCACAGCTGCAGCAGAGCCCACTGCCCAATGCACTGCATTCCCACAGGGGGGAAAAACAAACACCCCACCTCTGCCTTTAGGCTCTTTAGAGTTAACATATTCCTGCAGGAGTGGAAGTTCCACGTAACAATGAATGTTGCTCACCAGTAGGCTGTGGGCAAAACACACTTACACAATCTTGGATCAAATCCATATCTGAGGTAGTTGTGTTTTAAACAAATTAAAGACCAGTCCAGGCACTCAGATTTCTTATTTTCTCAATATAATTGTGTGTGGTCTCAGGGCTTCACTCTAATTTAGATGAACCCATTGTCCTATTATAAGTCAGAAGGGGGAAAGAAAGGTATTATCCAAATGTCTCAAGTCCTTAATTTGTTGATTTTCAGCTACTTAGTACTACCACCTCTCCTAAGACTACACTTTCTTCTCACTTATTTTAGCAGCTTCAGCTTCCCACTGCACTACCATCCTGACATCAGCCTGACTGAATGCAAAAAATCCCATTTGAAGTTTCTGAGGAGAGACAGCTCAAGTTACACTGAGTGCCACAACTCAGCTCCTACCTCAGATGGGGCATGTTTTTTGCATATCTCAACAAATAAGCCAATAATTAGATATAAGTGCACATTTAGTAGCTGCTAGTATCTCACACATTAATTGAAAATTAAATACAGCATTCTACAATCCCACTTAAATCAAATATCCAGCTAAAAGCTGTAACTGCTCATCCATGAAGGCACACTGCTGTGAGGGATCTCAACCAAAGCACCCATTTTCACGTTCTCCAACACATGCAAAGACTGTGTTACACAGAGCTACAGATGTTAGAGGTGCCAGTATTTTATCTTGTGGTCTCCAAAGAACAGCAGATGCCACCACACCAGAATTATTATAATGAGAAATGGGGGAAGACTAATATTAGTCATCTGTTTTGGGTGCACAGGCATGCTGAATAAACAGGTTTCTGGAGGCTCAGGACACTTGCAGATCTACAGTTAAAACCTACCCCATGCTCAGAGCCTTCTTTGGAGCCAGGAGTGCTTCCGCCATCTGGGATTCACCCAGAAACATGCTAAGGACCACTAAGATGTAAATCTCATCCCTCTACTGCTTCAGTGTCTACCACCACACTGTGACCCGAGAATTTCCACACAGTAAGGCAACAAGAGAGCTTTCATTACTTCCACTCCTTTTTACTTCTTCTCCATGGTGCCATAATTTTTCTTTTTAAATATATAGCCTACCTTTCACTTCCTAGACCATGGGTTTGAAAGACTTAAAGACTGTGCCTAAGTAAGGGTCACCTCTAAAAGAAAATTTTTTATTCACTCTGTGCTCATTTTGTGTAAGTGATACGGGTGGTAGATCACAGAAATAGATGAAAATCTCACACGGAAAAGTCTAAGTTATGTAGCTCTGAAACCCAGCCGTTGCCAGAAAATGTGCTCTCTGAACCAAAAGGCAGACCAGACTTCCCAATCACCTTACTTGGAAGTAAAAGCAAGTAAGGCATTGACATTGATGATTAACATGAAAGAAGACACTGTGGTGCTTGTTTTACAATGGGGGATCACAGCTGTGCCAAGCCTACCTGCTTCTATTAAAACTCCAATCATCTCATAAAACTGAGAACTGCAAGTAGGACCATCAGCACACTCTGGCATCATACAGGTTTCCCTTCTTTCTGTGATGTATTGGATTCTTACCTTCTTTTTTGAATAAACCTAAGAAATTCTGTTCATGCTTTTAGCTTGGAATTTACATAGGACATTTGTATTTAGGAAGCCCTTCCATCAAACTCAAACTAAAAAAATACCCTGCTTGTACTGCTGCCCTTTCAAAGTTGTGTCATTTAAAAAGCTGTTTCCAAGAGAAATACAACAATTACATAATTTCAGCTTCCATTTTTACCAAGTAAACTTCTGGTTCCTGTTGTGAACTGGAATTATGCTCATTTTACTACAAATTTTTGTTTCCTTTAATATCCACGGCCTGTCTTAAAAAAGGATAACTTTCACAGCAGTCCACTATCCTTCAAGTGCTCTAAAGAAACACATGGCTATTTATGTTCTATTTAAGGAACTGTTTTTTCCAAAATCAGAAAGAAATATTTTAACTTTGGATAGAATGCAAAATTGCCACTCAAGCCAACAAAATAAATGTTTGGACAACAAACCAAAACCAACAGTGATGAGCCACAATCTTTTCCTATTTACACTGGATAAAAGGGGGCACTGGACACTGACCAAGCAAATGTAAAAAGAGCTCTTTTTTTCTAGCAACTTTTCAATTCCAACTTCCAATTTCTATCCTAGTCTCCCACCCTCTTTACTTTTTATTATCAATAAAATTAACAATTATTATTATCCTGAACAATGTAGTACCTGCTGGGGTTTTTTTCCCCCTCTCTGTTCCTCATCTTCTTTAAGACAAACTCCTTGAATGAAAACATTCAGCCCCATGAAGGTTCATAGCTGCTACTCTTCACTCCCTTTCTGCTGAAGTTTCAATCTCTTCCTTGTGCAGGCAGCAAAAACAAAAGAGGCCAAATTTCTCTGTACATAGCAATTTATCCTTCCATAAATCAGGCCTGTGACTAACATCATTTCTGATATTGTTGGATTTACTGCAGCCTGAAGAATATTTTCAGGCCATTCCTCGTGCCCATTCAGGACTCTCCCTTTCCAGGGCTAGAGCATTCTCCACCTTCCACACAGCTGCTGCATCCCTCCATCTGTGGGGTGTGGGACATGCACATCTTTTCTGTGTGACTTTCATAAGCTGGTGCTAAGTTGCAACCCCTGGATCTCTGTTTTTTGCGACAGGTTTTTGTCACTCCCTCTCCCTCCCGAACAAAGCTGCACAATACACATATTCATAAGAGCACACAAGAGTAAAGAAGAAATGTGATCTTACTTGACTAATACAAGGGAGGCCTTCACTGAAGCTAAAAAGGCAGAGTTTATGGGATACAAAGAAAATGTGGAATAGATGTGGGTGGAGAAATGAATAATGTTTTGTAGGCTCTTATGTGGTCTGACATTTTTCATCTTCATACTCTCCAAAACTCAGCTTTCCAATGAAATGCAGAATTTGCTTATTTTCTAGATTCATTCACAGCTCTCAGTAATTACACGTGTGCATTTATGCTTGAGACTATTTTAAATTCTGAGCTTCTTGCCAAATTTCATTGTGGGTAAACACCTTTAAGTACCTAAAGCCAAATTTGTGTTAAGTATAATATTTTTTGTTTCTTTTTCTTTCCTGGAGTGGTTCCACATGCTCATACACAACTGCCACGCTCCACTTAACTGATGACTGATGTTTTTCACACCCATAAACATTTTTCCTGAGATGTACTGTGCCCAGCTCTAGCTTCCTATTACTATTAGCATACTGAAATTTTAGCAACTGCTGTTGCATTACATGTGGCTGGTTTAGATCTATATTTTACAGTGATCCTAGAACAACTAATTAAGCATGTACTGTTTGACATTCCTTAGCAGGGACTCTCTAATACTCAAAAAAAAAAAAAAAAAAAGAAAAAAATTAAGTAGAGGTACTCAAAATCTGAAACATTGATCCTAAAATTGTGAGACTTTTTTTTTGTTTCAATAAATACATTCTTTAAAGAAAAATATACAAACACAGAAAATTATCAGAGCTCAATATACATATATATCTATACAATATTTAGGAAATATATAATCATATAAGCATCATGTAATCTTCCATTACCCCCCAGGGTCTGTATGTAGCTAAAAATAAAACAGTATTTCTTGTACTAGAGAATTTGGCTGTGAATTGTTTGGGGATTGATTTTTATTTTTTTCCCCTTCATTAATTTTTAATCTCTGTGGAAAATTTCAGTTGGTCCAAGAACTTTAAACTGAAGAGAAAATTTCATCTCTGGAAAAAGTCTACTCAGGGGATCACAAACCCCTGGCAATCCTGGGTTTTCAAACTCATGAACCTCCTCAGACAGCGATGGGGAGGCTGTCAGTACTTACAGAATTAAACTGCAAACGCTCTCTAACGCTGAGATGTCACCAGTGACAACGAGTGGCCTCGGATCTGGAGTGCTGGAAAGCTACCAGCTCTGGCCAAGCATTTGCTACGTTTATGTTGAATTCCTGGACTGGATTCTAAATTCAGGCTTTGGCACCGGCCCATTTGTATCCCTAGCAGTAATAAATTATGCAGTTAAGAATTTCATACTGTTTTAAGAACCTCAGCTGACAGTGCCTTCAATACGAACCGAGAGTTCTCAGAACATCATGGAACAAGTGCTTCAGTCCTGATCAGATAAAATTACTTAAGTACAAGTTCAGATTTGATTTGACTGAGAATACCTGCTGGATGCCTTTGAAAAAATATAATGTGAGAACCCTTGTAAATCTACAGAATTTCTTTTCAGGAATGAGAAAATACCTCTATTACACTCATTCACTTCCAATTCCCAGGAAAGACCTAAAGCTGGTGAGTCCAATATCAAGAGCCTCCACAGGACTCTGCTAGCAAAACCTACATAGAGCTGAAGTTCCACTTGGGGGCTGTTGGGGAAATTGTTGTAATATTGAGAACCAAAGTAAGTCTGCATGGTAATAAAACTTCATACCAAAATGTCAGGAAGGGTCCCAACTGAGTAATAATTAAAGGAATAAAAAAATAAAAAAATAAGAAGCCCTACAATTCCTCAGACAAATTAATAGCCAGGCTGCCAAGGAAGACACACCCAAGACTAGATGGATATCCACAACCACCATCCTGCAAGCATATCTCACTTTTTTCCATATGATGCATACATTACCTGGAATTTATCATTTACCCCCAGCATCTGAGCACCATTAGAACACCAGAGGGATTTCTACACAAACACTAAGTTGTATATCATAATTAATTACCTGAGGACTGCACCAGCCCTGCGTGACATGCATCCAAAATTAAACAGAGACAATACACTAAAAGAAGGTATTTATACAAAGTCAGGGAATGGCTGCTCTTTGCAAAAGGAACAGAACATTGGGTGAAGAGAGGAGAAGTGTGGGTAAACAAACTGATGCTTTGCTGCATAAAAATTAAGTATTTCAAGTCTATGATGATAAAAGTATTTCACTGTAGAATTACTACTAGAAGCATTTAGCTGCTAAAACAGAAAAAAAACTGATATCTAGTCCTGAACAAAAGCACTACAGCAAAACTTTTTATATGGCATCTCTTAATGCAACGTATCACAGTACTGTAATTTAGATTAAGAATAAAAAATTAAAAAGAAATAGTAAATCTGCACTAAATAAAATCCTCTGAATGGTTTTGGCTGTACAATTATATAAATGCCGCACACAAAGATCCCAGCTATGAGAATACTAGGATTTGTGGATTAATATCTAAAAAAATATTGAAAAATAAAAGCCACTCCAGGTATTCCTACCAGAAGTTAAGTTTTTAAGGAGCACTGCCTAAAGGAATTTGCTCAACATTGATTTCTTACTAGGAAAGTACAAAGTAGAAAATTTCTGGTTTAGATGTTATCCCATCAGTGAGCTGTATTTTAAGTACATATACCATGAATGTCCACTACTGAAGTTCTGCAGTAAAAAAGCTTCTTCCAAACAGGTCAAAAGAGCTACACTGTTACAGAACCCAGGAATCAGAAAGTCATCTGGATAAATTAAACACTAGTTACAGGGTAATTTCTCACTAAGGCTGAACACTGGCAGCTCCAGCTGAAGCCAGACTTCAGAGAGCTCATCCCCCAGAGAAGCCCAGGACTTCAGAGCTCCTTTAAGCCACAGGGCACTGGTTATTTCTGCTACTCTGATCTACCAGCTCCTACCTAGAAACCTCCTTCCTGGACTAAGACTAATCCTGGTCTCATTCAGACTCAGCTGTGGAAGTACTCATTAGGCTTATAAGGAGGGTAGCACAGGAAGAAAGTGAGACACCTAATCTTCTTGTGGAGAAAAAAAACCTGAGGGCACGTATCTTCAAAGTCAGGCTGCTAAATTATACTGTGATTTAATGTTTCTACAACTCAGTTGGCCAACACTGTAGAGGAGCAGAACATCAGCCTGCTGTATTGCAAATAGCTATTTCAGACCTCTCACTGCAACGTAGAATAGCCCGAGATATCACTAATCTATTTCTCATGTAAACATACAGAAACCTGTATCAAACCTTCTCTGCCTTCTGCTAATCAGTTTTGTCAAAATTTGGCCACTAACCAGGAACTCTGAGTTACAGTCAACATAGCAACAGGCCTCCAAATCATAACATTCACTCCAGAAGAAAGAAAAGCATTCAAACATGGAACATCTCTATGTAATTTATGTAATTTATGGCCATGTATACCCCAGTCTGCACTGGAAGGACAAATTCCAGATGAGATCAAAGAAAACAGCATTAAAATTCTAAGTCCAAAACCCCTGCACTGAAGAGTTTGGGGAACTCCAGAACACAACAGGCACACTGATTAAAGAGAACAGCGTAGCAATGGCCTAGAAAGGCATGAATGCACCAGGCACTTAACAAAATATTACATAATATTCAACGTTTTCTTTTCACTGTCTTCTTGCAGACCAGTTGTGATCTGTGCTGCTCTCAGCCTGCCACTTCTTTCCCTCATTCCAATGCTCAAAAGCTGTGCTAAATTTCCCAAGGGCTCATCACTCAGTAAGCAAGCCTGCTTCAATGTGCTAGTGTGTCTGCTGCAACAGCTACTTCCACAAATAAACCACACAAAAGTCCTAACAAATCTGCAATTTGTTCTTCTCTTCTGAAAACAGAAAAATTATTAAAACCAATGAAATATATCAAACATCTCACCACAGTTTTGACAGTAATTTAGCAGCTACATCACTTGTCATGCAATCAACTGATTTAGGGGGTTTGCAGAACTTATCCTGTTTCTGCAAATAAGAAACATATTTAATCCCTTATTCTTGCATGCTTTCCACAATATATTACAGGGACTAAAATGAACATAATTCACTCTAATAGAGCAGTACATTGTAAAAAGAGCTAAACTTTGGTGTAATTTTTCATCACAGATATGGTCATCTTTCTATACATATATTTATATTTTACACAAACATTTATATAGCCATACCCTAGGAATGGAAACATTCAGACACTACAGCTCAGCAGAGAGTAGAACTGATGTACTTCATAGAATTTTAAGATCAACAAATTAACTTCTAATATAGAAACAATTCCTGAAAACTATAAACACTTGTCAAAATACTGACAAAGCAGCAAGCTATTAACTGCCATTTGTTTTGACATTACAAAACAAAATAAACTATAAGACTAAAAACTATTTCTTACCTGACAAAAAAATAAAATGAAAATAGTTTCTGCATCATTTTTGCCCTTCCCCTAGTTATTGAAACTATGTTGTGTTGAAAGCACTCAAATTTGGGGAAAAGCATATTTTCCTGAAAATTATTTATCAAAAAATGGAATTCAATTCCCTCCACTATAAAAAGGCAGCCAATATTTATGTTACTCTTACAAACAACCTAAAATCTTCTACTTCAGAGCTGCAAATTCAAGTCAAACAAACAAGAATGCTCCTTCCAACCTTCACGTGAAATATTCTCACTGAGGTTTGTTGAGCTTTTTAAGCTACAAAAAAAAAAGTGAAACTTAAGCAGCATGAAATAAAAGAACAGAGGATGCTTAAAAAAATTATAGACAAGGATGGAATTTGACTTAAAGGTAGATAATGAGATGGATTTTTTTTTTTTTTAAGCTGGATCAAGATCTAGCTACTAAGCTCCTAAGTTCCCAAAAAGCTCTATGGCCTACTTTCTCTACTTGTTTCAAAGTCACGCTAAAAGGCACCTGGCCTGATGAAATTTCCCCAGAGACTGCACATTAGCAGCCTTCCCTCAGACACATGCCCCATAACGCAGGCAATGGCACAGAAATCATGTCCAACCGGTGCCATCACAAAATGGGAATTGTGTGCTGAGGAGCCCTGCCAAACTACAACCCTGTGCTGCAAACAGACACCATCCATTCATCTCTTCACTGCCATTCCTTTTCTACTCTAATTCACTTCTTCCCAGCATTTCTACTGCTTACCTTGTCATGCCTCCCAAAACAGGTAATACAATTCAATTTTTACAGTCATTTTTACATTCCTATTCCCAGTGGTGCAATCACTACCTTGAAAGTATTGCTGAGAATTTAAACTAGGTAATTTTGGCAACAAAAAAGTCTGCATGGAGATTTTTTATTCTTCTTATACAAATTTGGGGGCAAAACTGAGTTGGCATCATACCTTTCATGATTTTTGTTTTTCCTAACAGCTTTCTAATTTAAAGGATAAATGATTTTTCCAAAACTGACTTTGTTTCATTTTTGTTTCAAACTATGTCAACCTATTCATTTTCAAACAAACCCGTAAAGGGAATGGTGTGTTTCTCATATGTTGGACTAAATACGTTTCCCTTTTATTAATAATGAAAAAAAGAGATTTTTTTTTAAGCAATGCCACAGGAACAAGCATTTCAAACTACCCCCTTAACCCTCTGATTTAAAAACAAGATTAAATAAAAAGTAAAAGGCCTAACACCAAGATTAGTCTTCTGATAGCAATATGTCACAAAGAACTTGACATGTTATATAATGCACTATATGTTTTCTTTGGCTCAGATGCTTTCACCTGTTCTCTCCTGGCATTGCTAGCACTACCAGATGGATCCATTTTAGATTTAATTAATTTACCCTGTCTCCTAGGATTTCCAAGAAGTAAAGCACTGACAAGAATCTTGGTCCTCTCCTTTCTTGGATACAGAAAAAGAATCTAGGCAGAGAGAGATTTTCCTTTTAAGAACAGAATACAACATTCACAAATAAATACCTCAGGAAAACACGTGCTGCTCAAAGAAGCTAAAAATAGTAAAACCAACAGGCATATGTTTAACTGGGAACCTTCCTAGATCCTAAAAGTAACATTATTCTTTAAATCCAATGGGAACTCAAAAACTGTGTTTGGTTTTTTTTTAATGGCAATGAAGCAAGCATATTCCAAGTGTCTGTATATAAAATCAATACCATACACTGCATATTGAACTAGACAGAATCCCTCCTTCTTCTCATCAGCCTTCATTCCCTCCACCACATTATTTTTCTCTTCTTAAAATATTCCTCAATATATTACAGGTAAGATTTCATCCCCTTTAAGTTAAAGCTTTTTGGTTTTGTTTAACTCATATTATTCTCTGCTCATGTGAAAAATAAATCTTCACAGGAACTTGGAGCAGCACGGCAACTTCTAACCATCTTTAGCTCTTTAAAATAGTAACTGCTCTAAAGGACTCATAAACTAGGCTCCCTTCATAAATTTAACAAAAGGGGTGAGTGGATGCATGTTAATTAAATCATCTGCTTATCTTAATCACTAGGTTGCTTTACATGGACCAGGACAAACAGTTCTTTGACAGTCCTCCTCCTCCTCCTCTCCTGGCTTTCTCCTTGTTATCTGCTTTTACATCCTAAGATGCATGGGGCAGAGGATCACCCCTCTGTCAAAGCTGGTAAGAGGATCTGGCATGACTAAGCCAGAAAGACCAGGCAGCCTCACAGTACTGCAATAGAAAAATAGTTCAGATCTTCTACATTGCTAAGTCAAATTTTGCTCCTTGTACAGGTTGGAACGTTTCACAACAATATCCCAGAGCTCCAGTAATGAATTTTCCCACTTGCACAAAAACACTACAACAAACATAAACCTTTCAGCCCTCTAAACTGAACTGTAATGATGCAGAAGCAATGACACACAGAACAGGAATTAGTTTTATGTTGAATGAATGTATCAATACATAACACAAACCAGCTTGCATCACTTGTAAGTGATGCCAATTCTCCAAGGTCTGTCTCCATAACAGATACACAAGCATTTGCACAAAGTTTTAGCTCCAAATGTCACACAACTGAACAAGAATCTTAGGTTTTCATCTTCAATAGTCTGGTGAGATGCAGAGCATTAACTCCAGACTGCATAATCTGATCAAATGCCTGAAGCCAGAGGACAAACAGAAACAATCTATAATTAAATTCTGCAGACTATAATGATAATTTTTTAAAATATCTTCTATAAATGTAGCATTTGCTACTAGATCTGCACTGAATTAAACAATTTTTTTTTTAAATTTAAAATAATTTATTTGTAAGGGTTTGAACTTGTTTAAGAAAAGAATCAATCACAGATATTCTGAGTTGGGAGGGACCCACAAGGACCATCAAGACCAACTCTTCAGTGAATGGCCCATAAAGGGATTAAACCCACAACTTTGGTGTTAACACTGACCAACTGAGCCAACCTCACTGGCTTTCATCATCTAATACTTTAACTTGATGGTCTTATAATTTATTAGCAAGTAGCCCAATTAATCCAAATAAGCTGACAATGTAAAACCAGGCATCCAGGTTCCAACATCAATGTAATTAAAGGGGTGAAGAACCCCCTGTACTTACACTGATTTTAAGAGCCAAAACACTGCTATAGTCATAAGGCACAGAATTTGAACTGTCATTTTCATCAGCTCTCAGAGCACATTCTCATTTACCTATAACCAGTAGAGCCATCAATTTTAACTCACGGCAGTATGTATTTTCTATAGAAACTGTAACAATAACCTACACTTATATAGCATTAAAATTCAAAGAGTATTTTACAAATCAGTGGAAATTACACCCTTGTGCTCACTGCTGAAAACAATCCATACCTAGGATCAAAACTATTTGGCCCAAGGAAAAGACAATTCAACCTGAAAAACAGTTATAAAAGCAGGCTGCAGTCTATAAATTATTCCTTTACTTTTTGCTCATAAACATTTTTCACTGAGCTGGGAGAACACAAATACACATGAGACACAACCTCAAATAGTCTGTTTATATTGCCAGAAGCTTTTCTAGAACTTTTACCTTTTATTTGAGCTATTGTTACCTTTCTCTCTACTTCTAATAAGTTTTGGAAATGAAACTGTAATTCTCAGCTATAGGAAAAACACTCTGAAAACAGCCTGGGCACTAAGCTCTATCACCTGTTACCTCAGATCAGATAAAATAGGCACCAGCTACTTTAAGCAACCAGCCCCAAACCATCTTCTTCTCCCCTCTGACATAACAAATTATAATAGCTTTATCCATTCAAATTTCATATACTTGACAAAGTTCTCAGAAGATCAATAAAATAAACTTCATGAAAAAAAAAAAAAAAGTCCTTTAAGAATTGTTATACTGAAATTAATCAATAGTTCTGACACACCCAGAAGCTGTGATATTTTAAAGCTGTGCCATCCAGTGACACATCCAGCCTTACCATCACCTTTGCCAGGTGTAGGATCTGGAGCTACCACTACCTACCAGCCAACACAGCTCAGGCACCTTGCAGCAAGTCTCACAGTATTAACGTTTGGATTTATCAGCACTGTCAAACCAGCATCTCGAGACAGTAAGCCCAGTCTTAGGAGACTAAATAAAAAAATTATGCTGTGACAAAACACTTCACTTGCTCTGACAGATTAAATTTGTGTTTAAAAAAGTTGTAAGTGATGTAACTTAACTTCAACAGGCATTAGATCAAGTGAGGTATGGTTGACATCACCTTCACACCAAATCATAAAGTAGATGCACACATTGCAAAATGCAGCTTGGACACCTTCACAGAAATAATCATGCGATCAGCTATGCTCTAAAATGAATTTAAGAACACTCAGGAGCAGCAGTTAAATGCTGGATGACAGCCTGGTGCTCTGTCCATCACCCAGTCACCCCCAACACACCCACCCACGCTCCTTAAATCAACTCATTTTGTGATGTGACCCTCCTCTCAACAAGGCTCAGCAATGCCCTGGCTGATTATTAATGAAGGATTTTAACAATTAATAACTCAGCAGGTTTACTTTCTTGCTGCCCCTGATGCAAGTCTGGAGTCCCTTCTGCAGTACCCTTCAGCTGCTGCAGGCAGAAATCTTCAAAACTGATTATTCTATTTCTTTGTGTATAGAAAGCCAACAGACGAGCATATGACATTCTGTGTCTGCTTTTTTGTGTAAAAAAGTACAAAGAAAAGTTTAAAGAATGCAAAACTCAATGACAAAGAACTGCATGGACAGCCAGTAAAGACAAAAGCTTATATACAGGTTTATTAAAGCAACTGTTGCCACAGAAATTATAACATTTTCAAAATGGAAGCATGAAAAATTATTTTTAACTTAATTTTTATTAACAAGAGTAATTTCCAAGAGCAATCAGCTCAAAATATATGTATTTTTTATTACTGGGTATGTATCAACCTCTTAGCTAAAAGAAAATTAAAATGAAAGACTATTAGATGTTAATCCAAGATACAGTATTGCTTTATAGAGCTTTAAAACTGCATAATTTTACAAACACTTGACTACCTTCCCCTATATACACAGAGGAGCCCAGGGATTAAGTAAACCCAACTCAAGCCCAAAATATGTGTGTAAGGTCAACATCAAATTAAAAAACAAAGATACATGAATTTTAGCTGTTATGTTCATGAACAAACATCTAAATAAAGTTTTCAAGAACAATACTTCTTTCTGAAATGAACTGACTGAAATCAATTCAGATTAAGACCTTATTGAGATTTTAAATAGAAAATCTGATGTCTAAACAGCTATTTTGTGCAAGTGATGCAAGTTTCACATATTAACCTATATAACTGCTGTGTAAGTTTTCCTTAAAAAATTATGCATTACTTCATAATAATCACAATGCCACGAATTTGAAATAAGAAAACTGCTTTTTTCTTTCATTCCCAGAATCACACAGAATCATTCAGTTGGCAACACAAAGATACCACAGTCTTCCTATCATACACATCATCCAAGTTAACATTAAAATTTTATCACTTACATCACACAGGCAGAGTCAAAGCTCCACATGTTGGACAGCACTTTCCACTTTTATAAATTAAAATTTTCTTATATCTGATGTGAAAGGACACATTCCAGCAAAGCAAGGAAAATCATTTTTTCAAATATCAAAACTGTGAAGTTTTCTGTGTTGTTTTCTTTCAAGAACAAAAGATCTGTAATACAATTTCAGCTCTTCTGACCCACAAAAACACACCAGAAGTTACACATCCAAGGGAGGAAAACCAGCATTTAGTCAGGTAAAATTCTGTATGGCCTTAAACCAGAAGACAGACCCATAAAGGGTGTAAGAAAATAATTAAGCTTATAGCTGAGAGTCTTAAGTGATATGAAAATAACACAGACATAAAGCCAGTAGTCCCCTGTTTCTGATCCTGAAGGAATCAGAAGCCTTTAGGTGTAAGTGTATTCTAAGTATATAGTATAAGAAAACTAACACCAAATGCTGGGAAGACTTCCCATGTAACAAAACCAGTCTATCCAAAGTGCATAATCAAAGCATTTAAAAAAATCACTTATGGGGAAAGAGCTTTGTACCACATATAGACAGACTGCAATATTTTCTCCTAAGCTGCTCTAGTGACTAAAAGGAATAAGATTTTTTTCCTTCAGTCTTCAAAACACAAGTGGAGTTCATCAGCTTCTTTTTTAAACTATACCTTTAGTATGATAACCTAGAAAATGTAAGAACATTACAAACCTTCTGCCTGTTGACCTGCAAACTCACTTTCAAAAAGTGATGTCAAATCACTTTCAGCCAAAGGATTCACCATATCTGAAGCACCTGAAGTGCTCTACACCAACTAGGACCATTATAGGTCACAGAGGCCAGTACCCTATTCCAAGTAATTTCTGTCCTGCAGAGTATCTCTGCATAATCACAACTAAAATGAGTTGAACAGAGTTTATACTAGAAAACTTACGAGATGCTTAAACAAAGAATCATTCTAATACATTTCTCTTTATTTTTGCAATATTAAAAGACACCATTTTCAAACAGGTTTCTTTTAGACATATCTGTATCAATGTTTTCCCTATACTTAAAATAGAAAATTAATCCAACACCAGTAACACTAAAGTTAATCTCACTACTACTAATAATAATAGCTTATTAAAAGTGAGTCACCTTTTCAGTTAAAAAAGAAGAAAAAAAAAAAAAAACAGAAAACAAAGAGCTAAGCCATTAGATAAAAATGTAAAAGATACCATGAAAAAATTAATGAAATATAAGCAAGTATGCCAAAATATTTAGTCATCATTTGCTTGGACAAAGGGGAAGCAAAACTGTATTATAAATTTATTATACAAAGAGCAATAAAAAAGCAACACAGTAGACCTGTATTTAACAATGAGAGTGATAAGCTAGTCAGTTGTTGTGTGATGCTGAAATTGTTGCTGAGGTTACAGTACTCCTCCCCATTTTTGTATCCTGGTGATGATGAATTTGGGGTATTTTCTCCACTCTACATTACCAGTTCTGATACTTAACTTAGGTAGTGAAGCTCAGGACATGCAAAAAGGTTTGCAGGCCTCGGGGCTGCAGCTGCACATGTGTCTGTTCTGCAGGTGACCCATGGGGCAAGGGACCTCTGCCAGTCCCATTAAATGTGCACTTACTGCAGTTCTAAAAAAAGAGCCAATATTTACCACTGCACATCAGCTTGAAGGAGAGATGCCTTTATAGGTTATTATCAGCCATTCAAGCACTCAAGTTTTGATTTCCAAGGGGAGCCTGGCAGAAGGTATAATTCTTGACCGGAATGAAAACATACCATGTGTGACTTTTAAATATTATGTTCCTCGTGTTGGAATCTCAGACATAACGGCCACAAACCAAGTAAATACAACTTGCTACAATAAAAGAAAAAAGCTTTTAAAAGCTTAAAATGTTATCAGAATATTTTTTAAAAAAAAAAAATCTGATTCATTTAGGATGCTGTGAACATCTAGGCCTGAATCCAAAGCTATTGAAGTTATTAGGACTGCTTCCCTCTATTTCAACAGACCTTGGATAACTCTCTCATTTCTGTAACTCTCAAACAGACAAATCCATGCAATGTATCATCTCAAAGCAAAGGAACTCAACACATTTCAGTGGCAGCACATTCATTTAAACAGAACCATGTATACTATATATGGAAATGAAGTGTTCCTCTCAAAGATGCAAACCCAATGTATTCTCAGGCTATAAATACCACCAGGATTCAAAATGGGCCCTTCCTGACCAGTATGTCTCTGACAGGCGTGGAAGATAGGTATCATTCCTTCTCATTTACTCAGACTCTGCTGCTTTTCCACCCTCCACTGTCACCCAAGGTGACCTGTGTGCCCTGCACAAAGTGCCCACACTGACAAGCCATGAGGTCTAATTTGGAACCGGAGCATTTAGCCCTGTGTAATTCCGCATAAAAGCCAATGCAGTCCTGTGATCTAACGGAGTTTTGCACTGTATTCCTGCAAGGAGCAGGGAGCTCGACCCAATGATCCTTACAGCTCCCTCCCAACTCAAGCTGTTCTAGGATTCTAAACCCTCAGCCATGTAGCAGCTTATAAACCAGCTACAGAAACACAGCTTTTTAAAGTGTAGTTCCTTTCCTTTTGCCACTAAAACCATATGTGGGGGAGAAAAATATTTTTTAACCATTAACACCCACATATAATGTTTCAGCAATCTTTCCCTCAGAAAACCTCTACAAGCTGCATTCACTGTGCCCTCCTCAGACTTCTGATAATTCAGTAATTTTCATACATATAAAATACACATTTTCATGCAATGTGACTAGGTATGTTTAGTAAAACCAAAGGGACACCCTGTGCCCCAATCCCACCTAGTGTTATTTTCATGTTTACACCTCCCCAGCGACTGCTGCCCTCCCAGCTTCACACTACAGGATGCCTTGCTGCTACTGAACTCCCGCCTGATCCGGCTGAGGAATTATCACCAGCCAGCCCTGAAATTTATATAAACTTTTGTCACTCTGAGTTGCATTCCACAGAATAGCAGAGCCAATCTCAGAAGGAACACTTGACTGCTGCTCTGCGTTGCGCCTGACTAGAGATTACAGCTTCTTTTTAGGATTTGTCCCAGGAAGGACACTCAATGACTAAGATTCACAATCCACTTTCTTGCAATAATACAGGACATACAAGTACCATCATTACTGGTTTTAATTATAACCATTAGAACCCGTCCCTGTGGAGATTTTACTTAGGGCTAGTGCTCTCTAAATGTTCAGTGTTTCTGTCTCTGGGGCTGTAAACTGCCCTCACTCCACATTCAGAAATCCCAATGCATCAAATCTGAGTACATCCCCATTGAGTGAGGATCAGTGTTACTTAAAAGCTTTTTGTCTGCTATTACAGGCACTTCTTCTACTGAGCTAAACTGGAAAAAGGTGAAATCTAATGGTTTTCAACCAGCATTTACAGATTTGCAAATGCGAGATTTTCAATTCTTTTGAATGCAGATGTTCTCCTTAAATGTATATGTTGCAAAGCCTTGAATATAAGTATGATACTGTACCGAAATAACCTTTTGGTTGAGAATGTTTGGTTTACAAGTTAAATCATTGTCTATGCATTCTCTTTTCTGCATGCATAACCTATTTCAGCATGCGCTCATGAAATGCGAAATCCTTTATAAGCTCCAGAGAGCCAGAAGTATCTTTCTTTTCAGATCATGGAAAACAGCAGCATACACCTCTCCACAGCCAGTGCCTTTCTCTGCTTGTAGAAACACCACCTGCAAAGGGTTGCAAGTACCTTTTCTTTCAGACCTTGACCTGCCACCGTGGGCACCTCTCAACTGGCAACCTGTCTGGTGAGGCTCTCACGGAATAATTGCACGCAGACCACCTGACAGCCATGAGACAGGAATGACTGAGCCAGGCTGTGCATGTGACTGAGCAGCAAAATGCATTACAGTTCCCGCTAATCCCTTGAGCCTCCCAGTTGTTCATCAGACGCTGCTGCCCAGTACATCTTCAGGAGAGCCAAGGTGACGATTCCACGTACAGACTGGGATGAAGGGATCTCCTGCTTTATGTGTCCACACGTGTCTTCCAGTGCACACCCGAACTTTTCTCAACAGATCCTGCTTCAAATTTCTTTCTTTATTTGGAGAGGACGTTCATGCAGGTATTGCTCAGAAACCAACAAACCTCGCCCACAAAAGAGCCAGCTTGGAATGAATGCCACTTGTGTTATGGACAACTTAAATTCTTCTGCTTACAAATTTTCTCAGGCTTTAGAATTCTGCGTTGAAATTCTTAACTTTTCAAAGATGACTTCTGCAAATATTGTATTTCCAGCAAAACCAGGTTTTTTTCTATTCAAAACAAATGGGGATGTTGCTTGGTTTCTACTGACCAAATCTAGCACTGTGTAACTTACTACATCTCAAAAACACGTAGACCAAGGTCAAAAAAAGACTATTAGGGCTTGTAATTTCAGGCTAACTGCTGCTACCTATAATCATAATTTCATTTTATACAAATACGAGTCCTGGGTTGCAGGGAGGAAAAGCTCTTCCAAAACACTGAAAGCATCACAACAAGGATGTACTCTACCTGCTGGAGCCCGGTGACATAAGGTTTGTAAGTGGTGCCCTTCACTGGGGAACCAAGGAGCAGCAATAAAGGGTCTCGTATCGTATTCTTCAAAATGAAACAAATTCCATTTGATTCTGCACTGACCAGCTCCAGGAACTGACTGTGCCCCAAACCTTTGCTCTCTCATTCCACTGCTCCTTCCTTATGGTTTTGGAGTTTGTTCAAAGCCAAAATATGATACCAGATAATGTCAGCAGAAAATGCCCTCCAGGAGCATAGAAAACGCAGAGGCAGATCCATATAATCAAAGAACTATAGACTGTATAATGTGCATTTAGCCACTATGTGTACATCACCACGTATATTTATTTTATTTTTCTGCTGCTACTATAAACAAGAACAACTAATGCCAGAGTCCAACCCAATGAAGTTTAATCTCACATTCCACTTTTCATACACAAACAGAAATCAGTTGGTCAAGGGAGAAAGAACAAGCAATGACCAGACAAGTTATTTAGCTGTATCTAAGCACCACTAAAAGTGTATATGTAAACACTGAGAAGAAAACCAGCATTTTTTAAGGCTGGTTGCAGATAGACTGTAGCTAATTTTGAAAAAAAATGCATCTAAAATTATTTACCATATTAAATAAAGGAATACAAGGACTCTGATAGTAGTGACTGTCACACTACATGAAACACTGACAACAAAGGTAAAGATTTACATTTTTTTGGGCAGTATTTTTTTTAAATTCCAAAGTACGTGAAGCAAGCACGGAGCATGAAAACCCTAAAATTTCAACAATCATTTTTAGTACATGGTTAAGAGTGATGTTCTACTCATATACAATTACATTAATTAGATATGGAATTTTAAGGGATAATGTTGATGATTCTCTTAGCAGTTTTCATATTCTTGACTTACAGTATCTTGACTTTCTTATCTCTAAAGGAAAAAAAATTAATGAAATCTCATACCACAAAGTGTTAAACTGTTTATATAGTGGTTTTAAATTCCACCTTTAAATTGAATGAGTTGAAGAGGGGGACACTCCAAACAAACCACATTCTTAAATCCTTCTATGTAGTCATTAAAAAGTTTTACATCCCAAAGTTCACAATCATCAACAAATCCATGGAATACAATGTCATGCCTAGAATATAGCAGGGAGAAAAAAAAAATGAAACTTTTTGCAATTCTTTGCAATTACAGATACAGACACGAGTGTTAGCACAGTAACTCTGAATTATTCACATATACATGTGAATTATTCAATAAGAGGCCGCAGAAAGTAGACATGAGGAAGATTTCTTTTAGCTCTCTCACTGGGACTGCTCTTTATGTAGATAGTGAGATGATGCTGGATAGCCCAACTCCCCTGCAACCTGTGGAGCAGCAGAAGAGTCAGCACAGGAAAAGAAAGCTCCTAACATGCAGAAAACTTCTTCAACCCTGCAGTAGGAGGAGCTACTCCTTCTAAAATTCCTTCTGGAGCAGGCCCAATAGAGTCAACATAGAATATATATGCATTCACATTTCTCACCAGTAGCCTCAGCAGCTTTTTCCAACTCACCAAGCAGCGAAGTATGTGCTTGATAACAGCAAAGTTTCAGATAATCCCAGTTGTTACTTCGGTTAGCCTTTATGCCCTAAATACTCGAAAAGTGTTTTGCCATAACTAGTTATAACTAACATCCTTGCATACAGAGAATTCCCTCCAATTCCCCATTTTATCGTATAAGGAATGCAGGATGAGCCCTTGAAAGTTCTTCTTTCCCAGAGTCTTGAAAATCCTTACAAGTGGAACAAATAGGATCTAAAAGGAGACATCTATCTCCCCCTACCTGCAGAGCCCTTTATCCTTCTGCCCCAGGGAATGACATTCATGGAACTACTTCAGTCTCAAAGATGAAATAAACTGAAATCTTACAACCTGCCATAGCCATAATACATCCAACTATTCGGACTGGAAGTGTTTGAACCTCTCAACTAAGCCTGTTACTAAATTGCCACATTTAGCCCAAGAGGTTTTAAAGACAATTTGCACAAATTTTTCTATACTGATTAAGAAATTACTGATCTGCTTTAACTGACAGTGTCCCAATCATGGACTATCTGACCAACAGTACCCACCAAGAAACCACGCATAAGAAGTCTGTGTGTAAGTCTCTAACTTGTTACTCTCTCAAGGGAAGAAGCATGAGGTAATAGCAGGCAGATTTTTCTTTTTCGTCAAGATCTCTGATAGCCTTTGTAGATTCATCTTGTTCTGTGGAGGCAGAAATGCTAAATACACAGCAAAACCAAAGGTTAAGTCTTCGCTACTCACCCTTCCTTGAAAATTGCTTTTTAGTGCTGTAGGAAATAGTACCTTATTATCACAAATTCAGTTAGAGCTGTGTCATCATACCTGGCTAACACCTCTTTAAGAAAGTTCAGGTTTGGTTTTGAATGAAAAAAAAAAGCCTATAGAAAAGCAGTGCTGCCTGACAGGATTCCTGATGCTCAATGCTGACTTAAAATCTTTCATTCCTTAACTTTAGCAATCCCTCCTTCCATAGACAGGCCAAGCTCACTGTAATAGTTTAACTTCCAGCTGGAATGTGGAGGGGTCCATTTAGGCAACCCAAACTACACAACAAACAAGCACCATAACTTTCCATGCCCTAACTTTGCTCCTGGTTTCCCCTAGGTGCTGGGCCCTCCATACAGCTGGTGTATATGTGCTGTGTGTTTAGGGGGGAGGCGACAGGAGAAAAGGGAAGACAGCTCACTGTACGTCAAAGCAAACCAGCAACCTAGCAACCATATATTAAAAGGTGTGTGTGTTTTTGTGGGTGTCTGTGTGCCAGGAATAACTGAAGCAGATATTATTCCATTTGTAATTCAAAAATTGTGAAAAGGGAAGGGGAGAAACTCCAGGTGCTGGTCTATTTTGGGGTCTGTCAAAATCTACTTTCACAATACAGAGTTGTAACACTTTCTATCTCATTTTTCGTAATCAGAAATGAAAGTCTGAACTTGAGCAAGTTCTTAGCTTTGGTTTGAAAATAGATCTTTTAAAGCAGAAACTGGATTTACTTCACGTACTATGCTTTCTTCCAGCTGGTAATATGCTAAAATCAAAGGGGCAGAGAGGCTGCCTCAAAGACTTGGCACTTAGGTGAAGAGAACACTTAAAAATGTGCAGAATACTTCTAGATAGCTACATTTAATTTAACAAACAGAAACGTCAAATATTCTCAGGGAGTGGAACTAGCTTTATAAAGATTCACTTGAGTGAGAAATGTAGCCTCCCGATTTTGCCGAAGTTTCTCATCCCACGAGGCAACTGAGAGTTTAGATCAGCATACTCAAGCGCCCACCCCATCATGTGCGGTCCCAAGGGTGCAACATAAACTTCTGATCCGCACTGTCCCACCACACCACCATGTGCCTCTCTGACAGGGACACAGAGAGCCGCACACCAGGTGAAACTTTCACGCCACCAGACGAAAACGAAGAGTCCCTGAGTAGGAGGGGGAACGGGGAAGCGCCTCGGGACTGCACCCAGCACCTCTCCCCTCCAGCTCCAGTGCCCAGGCTGCAGCTCCCAAGAGCCCGTGTGAGCCCTAAGCCGAGAGCAGCCGGCGCACGGCCATCGGCAGCCCGGCCGCCACTCGCCCAGGTGTCCTGCTCTACAAGGCTGGGCTCCTACTCCTCACCACCACCACCAAGCCATCACCGGCAGCAGGACGGGAAGGGAAGGGAAGGGAAGGGAAGGGGGAGTTACCTTGTTTTTGACCCCGCAGTGGCAGCAGACAGTCCACAGGTACTTGAGGGTCCTCCACAGCAGGATGATAAACAGTCCCCCAAAGAAAGTAACCATGGATGAGGCGAGGAAAGCCCACCACATGCGCTGTCCGCGGCTATCGCAGGGCACCTCCATGGTCACCGGGATGATGAGCGCATCCATCTTGGGCACATTGACGGGGGAGGAGGACGAGTCTGTGTTGAGATTGTTGGCGTTGATATTGTTACTCATTCTAATGCCGCTGCCGCTGCCGCCCGGGTAGGAGCCGCCGCCGCTGCCATTTGCCATAGCTAACAGCGAGCCGGGCGCGCAGGGGCTTCCGAGAGCTCCTCCCGCCGCCAGCGCCCCCCAAAAAGCCCATCACCAGCCATATTGCTGCTGCCGCCGCCGCTGCTGCTCAGCGGGGAAGGATAAGGAGAGTAATAAAAATAAAAAGCCCCCAGTCAAAACAAACAAACAAAAAAAAAAAAAAAAAACCAAACCAACCAACCGAAAAAAAAAAAAAAAAAAAAAAAAGCAGGTGAAGAAAAGCGACCGCACAATTCCCGGGTCCCTCTCGGGAGCCGACAGGCCGGTGAATTCCGAGCGTCCTCTTTGTACGGCGAAGATAATATTTTTAAAAAAAAAAAAAAAAATTAAAAATAATAAAAATATAGTCTCCTCCTCAGATTCCCACCCCTTCCTTCTCCCGCATACACAGCCCCTACCCCGCCCACCCCAAAAAAAATCATCCACCACCACCACAAACTGATGCCTCTGAGCGTCTCTCCAAGATACCCAGCGCTGCGACCCCGCTGGCCTCAGCGGGGATCCCTCACTCAGCCTCCGCCGCGGGTCCTCCCGGAGGTGGTCTGTTATTATTGTTATTAGTCTTTAACTTGTTATTAGCGATACTCAGTCACCCCCCCACCCCGCGCACCCTCCTCCTCCTCCTCCTCTTCCAAGTCCAGCCCCTTCCTCTCTTCTTCCCCCCTCGGTGCCGGCAGCAGCCTCCTGTGGCTCCTAATTCATCCTCCGCTGGCCCATCTGTGCGTGCGCTGCCGCTGCCGCCGCCTCCTCGCCCATCCTTCAGGAGCTCCCTCCAGGGCCCGGCTGTCGCTCAGGCTGTTGCTCCCACACGCGCAGCGGCGCCGCCGGCTCCCGCCCCTCCCTCTGTGCCGCCGGGGGACGCGACGGCCCCGCGCCCGCAGCCGCGGCCGCTCCGGGGGCGCATCCAAGGCCCCGCGGGCCGGGGGTGCCGGGCGGGCCGGGGGTGCCGCGCTGCCGCTGCCGCCGGGGGTGGGGGCGCCGGCTCAGGCGGGCTCCCGGCGCCCCATGGGCAGCGCTCCCCGCCCCGCGGCCGCTCGGTCCCGAGCTCGAAGCGCCGAGCGCCCGCTCCGGAGGACGGCGAGGCGGGAGCGGGGGCTGTGTGCCGAGGAGGGCGCTTCACAGGTGGCGGCGAGGCGGTGCCCGGCCGCGCCGGGGAGCTGCCGGTCCAACAAGTCCCGCCGGCCCTGGCGCGTCCATCGCCGCCGCGCCGCGCTCTCCGCAGCCGCGGTGGGGCGGGGGCAGGCGGCAGCGGCCCCCCCGCGCCGGCCGTGCGCGGGGCCGGTTCGGAGGATGTCATGACGCAGCGGCCAACGCACGGCGCAGTCACGGCCCCGGCCCCCGCAGCCCCGCCGGGCCCCCGCGCCCCTCGCCCGCAGCGCGGCGCGGCACCGCGGCCGGCGCGACCCCTCCGCAAGGGCGCCCTCGGGGGCGGCGGGCCCGGGGCTGCAGCGGGAGCAGCGGGGGAGGAGGGAGCGGGGCGCGCTCGGGGCTCGCAGGAGGCGGTTGAGCTGCAGCAGCAGGTGCCCGGGGATGCGCACGGCGCGGGAGGGGGGCAGCTGGCATGGAAACGCGCTAAGGGAGCGTGAAATAAACATCGGGGACCGTGGCGTGGGTTTTTCCGCTGAAGGCGTTCGTGGCTTGTCTTTAATTGACACGGGGAAGTACTGCAAACGCTCCGCAAACACGCCGTAAATTGCCGCACATCCCGAGAACGTTCCTGAATTTCATCCCTAGGAATATGAATAACGATTTAAAATTACACACTTGGGGAGGATGGGGGTGAAAGGGGAAGCCAGCAAGAAAATCTGGATAGTCACCTCCTACTTTTTTTTCCGATTCACTTTGAAAAGCAGAGAAATTTGTATGTCTATTCATTTATATATAAATCAAAATCTCTGTTTGGCACATGGTCTGCTCACTGGGTTGTCTCTACAAAGTATTATGCAGATCCTCTTGACATCTTTCCAAGGGTAAAATACAGCAGCCTTTGTGTGCGTGACATTCCCCCATCTTATCTAGTTGCTATACCGGCAGAGAACCACCATTAGGAAATAGTAATCTCTTAACCTTTACTAGTCGTGGTTTCTGTTTCTGCATCTGCCAGGGGCTTGTTTGTTTTTGCTTTCTACTTAAGGTAATGAGATTTTATGAGTTCTCAAAGGTTTTTATGGGGCTCTCTAACCCTCTCGCCCTTTTTTCATGCAGTAACACCATTGTTTGTCTGACTCTGTGAGTTTATCGTTATGGCTCTTTCCAATCTGCTCCTCCAGTCTGCTCCTTCAAGAGAAAGCTTCCTTTTTTAAGAAGGGTTTAATAGGGGCTTCTGAATAGAGAAGGCATTAGATAATGTCATGGAAGTGTATACAGGTAAGAAAAATCCTACATTACTTTTTCCCAGAGAAAAACAGTCAGTTACATAGCAGCCCTGAAGTAGGCCACTCCCAGGAGATTTGTAATGGAATTTAGTTGAGGATTTCTATATGCAGAAAACTAGTCAGATTGAAAAGAAACTGCATGTCACAGCTGCCACATGCAAGCCCAGACTGCACTGTCACAGCTGCTGCCCTCTCCCATGTCTTTTCATTACCAACCCTCCCCACAGCTAGGAAGCCACCTGGACTGCAAAGTGTTGCCGTGACAGGATCACACAGCCTTGGGTCCTAGGCTCAGAACCCGGTCCTCATGGCCATTTGCTCTGCATTCCTGTGATGGTGTTGGAGGAACAACCTTTTCACAGCTGCACAGATACCTAGGGATCCTTTTATCCATCAGCAAACACCAGGAGTGGAACAAGGGCAGGAGCATCGTAACACAGGCACTTGATGTCTGATCTTCAGAAGTGCCATGTACTTACAGACACTCTTACAGCTAATAGAAACTACAAGCCCTGTGCACTTCGAAGGACGAGGACAATGAAGAGCAGCTGCACAGCACATCCCAGGGAAGGCTTTTGCATGGTGGAATTTCTTCCGTATTCTGGTCTGGCAGATAACAAGTACCGAGTCTCTGAAGCCATGGCTGTGACATGCATCCTCTCTCGCTGTTGTTTGAGAGGGCCCAGAAGATTTGACAGAGAGGCTGCAATCTGAAAATACATTTTCTTGCTTTACACATTCAGAAGGTACAAGTTAAAAAGCATTTATCTGAGTCATATACTCAATACTGCTGCAGCTGAGCAGTGCAGACACTGGTTTCAAGGGCGCTCCAGATGTGAACAGAATCGTTAGGCACTTCTAAAATATCATCCCCATAATACTGTACCCACACATACCAAAGATGCTCCTAAAGAAAAGCAAGTGCACCACAAAATATAGTCTGTATGTTCAAATAATTTGTTTCAAACATGTTCACACAAAGTTTAAATGCAGATTTGGACACAGGTAGGAGATTAATTGTGGTCATTTGTAAAAGGCTGCTTTTTAGTTCTGATTCTCAAAAACTGTTCATAAACCAATCAACACATACAGTAGGAGTCCTAGTTTATAAATTTCACACTATATATCCAGGGGAAAACCTTTTGCTTTATCTGTATAAACTTCTATTTACACAAATATGGCTCAGTTCTACAAATATTTACCATGAAACTCACACTGAAAAGTAAATATTGATATCAATTGGTGAGACTTACCTTACCAGTTGAAAGTTTCCTTACTAGGAAGTATCTGCAAAAGACAAAGCAAAGTAGGTAACTTTGTTCACCTATTCATAGACAGAGGTAAAAATGATCCTTGAAGGAATATCCCTTCCCTTAAGTCCCATTTGAGCTTACTCCTTTATGAATAAAGAAAGGGCTGCTTTCCAGTGCAGGCTCTATAAAACAGAGTTTGAGAAAGCCCCCTGGGGCTGTATGCTTCATTTACTGAGGCAACAACTCCATTTCATGTTGCCTTCAGACTAAACAAGGTTTTCAAGTTCTGCATCCTGGAGAGATCTCTTCCAAACAAATAGAAAGCTTCAATGGATTACTCTTCAGATTAGTTGTCTATTTAATATTTCAACACAAGAGCTCAAAATTTACTTGGTTAACAATACTATTTACAGAACATGACAAACACTGTGCTGACCTGTGTTTTTCCTGTTCTTACCATGTAGCATAGTCCAGGACACAATCATGCCCACTCAACGTAATTCTGGAGGATTTGGCTCCAGAAAGCAGTTTTTTAGCAGCAAGGAAATGACTCCTCTTTATGTAAAACAGTTCCCTCTTGTGGATATTCTGTGTACAGTATTACAGAAGTATTTAAAATATTCATCAATCCTGGATCTTTGCAATTGAAACACCCAACTCTGTTCATCATTTATCCAAACCCCTTGGCATTCTTGGTTTTAGCAATTAAATATCTGAGGAAGAACAAGCTATTGCATTTAATCATAATACAACTTGCCCAATTACACATTATCAATAACAAATTATTTAATTAAGTGCAATAAACGCAACAAGCTAAATTAAGGTACATAACTGTACCTATATGAGTCAAGTACAAATCACAGTGGGTTTTTCATTTTGCTTATATGAGAAAACTTTCCACACGTTCTGTTGAAAGAAACCATGACTAAAAAACAAGAAAAAGATACACTATATAAAGAAAAGAGACAGTAATGGCAAAGCAGTCAGGGTTTCCAAGGATCTATGTACTAAGTACAGAAGACAGAGAAACTCTAGAATGATAAATCTTTCAATTAAAACTAAAGAGTCCAAGCAAGTGGCACAGCTTCACTGGAGACACAACATTGCACCAGGGATTAATTTGGCATGACAGTTTGGAAAAAAAACCAAAATATATGAATGGAGTAACAGTTGTAAGATTTATGTGTTCTCTAAATGATGACTACATTATACAAATATTTTTCTTTTTTTCTTAAGAGGAGAAATGTGAGGGAATAAGAAAAACTCCCCAGTTTTTCCATAAGGCATATATGGCCTAACTGAATCTGGGAAAATGATAGAAAACAATTGCATGTTATTATCTTGAGGAAAATTATATTAAAAAAGGGGAAAAGCCTTTTTTATATCCATATACCCTAAACTTGTTTACCACAATGTTTTTGTTTAATGGTTATATACAAAACCTTCCTAAACTTTGATTAAAGGTACAGTGTAAATGTTAAAGAATCAGCTTAAGGGTCAGTAAAGGTAAATACTTTCCAAGGTTAAAAAAACCCCTAAAGTTCCAATGGTTTGTGTCCAACAGCCTCCTTCACATTTTTGATGTCCCTGTAGAATACACTCTTGGCTTTTATGTAACATCAGTAGCTGTGGCAGGGCAAGCACTTACACACAGAAATAGCATAAAATAATAATAAAAAGTACTTCTAGACAAGAGGCTAGGTTTGTGTTTCTGAGGTCAGTGGGGCACTTGGTCTTGACTTCAAATGCTGGAGACCCAGTATCAACCAGACTTCACATATAAGCACAGATGTCTTGCATAGTTAATTCTGAGCCTTACTTTCATACTATTCCTTACTATTCCTACCTTGTCATGAGAAAAGAGTGAAGAATAATATATTTGTAGTGATCAGATGGATACTGGAGCAAAATCACATCATGAAATAATTCTGGGATTTTTGTTGCAATGCAAAATGTTTGCTCTCTGAGATGCTGATGTGAAACACGTAAGGTTGGATATACTGTCCTTGTCTTAAAGACTCAAAAGAGGAAATTTTAGCAGGAGATTATACTAATATGCACATAACTATATATTTACACATGGCAAATTATTATCCTTAGCATTTTGAGTTTTTTCATAGAATTTAGACTACCTATTTCAGCACATATTAATTGAAAATTCTGTTTAGCTTATTTTCTCTCTGCCCAATCCCTGTTCAAAGACTGAAGTACATATTTAGCATGATAATATATTGCACACTGTAACAGCTTCTTATCAAAGTACTTTGCAAATACGAATATATTCAACCTCATCACATCTCTCTGTAACAGTATACGTGAACTCTATTCTTGGCAGTGAGGTTACGTAACAATTTCCTTGAATTAGTTAAAACTTTTGTATTGAGATCTATTTTGGCACTTAACCCTGGCAAAATCCTCCAGCTGGCAGGACAAAGACATACCTCAGCAGAATGCTTTAATGGGTCACCCAGTCATTCAGAGTGATCATCTCCAGAGTACTGGAACCCTTGCACTCAACCCAGCCAAATAAAATATTAAAGAAAATCCCTTGTTCAGGCTAATCCATATGGTATGAATAGAAATTTAATACAAATTAATAGTGCAGACATAGAGTATTTTCTTTGGGCTTTTTATTTTATCATTTTAATATAGCAATTCTTGTATATCCTTGTATTTTGTTTAAGAGTTAGGCCCATATATACTTCCTCATTCTTATCAAGTTTCCCAAATCACACAGCTTTTGATTAGATGTGATATTTCTTGCCAATAGGATCACTTCTTATTGGAAAATTAGTATGGTTTGTGCATTAACAGAATGCATAAACACATGGCTAGAATCTGAAAAAATGTGACAGCAAAATGATGACCTCAGAAGCGATATTAATTAAGCCATGTTGGATGGTCTGAGGTCTGTAAGTGCATTTAGTAAATATGAATCCACACACTTAAAAGCACTCTTGACTCTCACGAACCTGGGCCTGTTTATTACTGTTTTTACTAATGAGATTTCCTTCCAGCCAGAAGAGAAGGAAGTAGGAAGATATCAGGATATTCTGAAGATAGAATAGTAGCCGTCACTGTTAAAGCACAGGCTTAAAAAGGAGCTACAGAAATAGCAGTCAGCAAAATGGAAAACAAATCACATATATGAAAAGACCTTTAAAATATCTCTCTTACACCATTAGTTCCCCTTTTTCTGAGTGGGCCCTGATGACCAAAGAGAAGAAGCAAATCCTTGACCCTCTACTGAATGACAATGACAGAACAGAGAAGTGCAGTGGTGTGCAAAGAGCCACTGCAGTGGGAGCAGTAAGAGGAAGCAGATTAAAAGTTCTCCATGGTTGGTGTTGGGTTTTTATAGCTGTATCAAATCAGGACAGGTACATCACTCTGCAAACAAATTAGGGCAATTCCAGGACTTCTTTCTGTACACTTTTGGTTTTGTGGAAGCTCTCCAGTTTGCTTTATAAATATTGGCACCCCTTGGTCATTCCAGATAGGCCAAGAAACAGAATGGAGCAATACAGCAACTGCTATAGCAGTAACGCAAATATATATGTGTGTGCGTGTATATCTATATCCATATTTATTTCTATATCTATCTATCTCCTGTGTGTGATGTAACTATGAAAACACAAAGCAGTCAGAGTGTCCCCCAGTTTCCAACAGCAGTGCTCATGCTGTGGCCATAGCTACTATCTACAAACACAGCATTCCAGAACTGCTCAGGTATCGTCATAATGATCACAAAGACAAATACTAATTTCTTCTAATGGATTTAATATGGAGAACTAAATGTTTATTGCCTCATATTTTAGTATTTTCCATTCATTTTACTTGGTATATTGCATACTGGAACTGTGTAGGCCAGGTAACTTTATTTGCTTGCTTCCAGGAATCATTTGGCTTTGACTCTTTGACTTCTAAGGCACAACTAAAAGGCTATGGTGAGGAAAAAAAAATGTTTCATTGTAAAATATAAACCTACAGATGCCTGTTTGCATTGGACGATTCTTTTTTAAGTCCACCAGCCAACTTTGCCTCGTGGCAGTCGCAGTGAGTCACTGCTGTCAGAGTCAGAGCCCCTACAGTGGAGGCTCTGCCAGTCATTCCCCAAAGCAGCTGCCAGCCTTGACGTACTGTAAACTCTGTACTTGACTCCCAAATCTGTTGTGTACAGTTTAAATTGTTCAGGGAGCAAAGCAATAGCAGGATAGAACTGCTGCTCTGCTCCAGTTAGGCCAAGGGAAATGTTCATAAAAGTCAGCTAAATGTAAAAACCACAAAAGATGTAAAGATGTGTGTGTGTTCTGAAACCAGCCTCTGAGAAGAACAGCTGTAAGCACTAGCTAATTTCATGTCCACAAGGTGTAAATCTGCTTAACACTGAAAAATCAGACATCAGACATCATACTAAAACAGGGGAGACCATATGTTTACAAGCAGCCACTCCATTTTTTTGCAACTCATTATGACACTTACACTTTGCTCTCCCCAGGATATATTCACATTTAGGAACTTGGTGTTTATTTTTGACAATAGCCTCAATATAATTCAGGAAGAGCAGCATTTGCAATGACCTGCTTTGCTTTCTCGTCTCTCACACTTGTCTGGAGGTAAATAGCTGAGAAGATGCAATTTGCAACTGAAAATAAATTGGAACAAAATAAATCTTTTATTATCAAACATCAGCCCATACAGTAAGGTTTGAAAAGCAGAATCTCACCACAATCAGAAGACACTAAGACACTTTCTCTCTTCCCACTACATAAGCATATCTCCACCAAAGAGTTTTTCCAATAGGAGGATGAGATAAAACACATTTAACATGCAATCCTGCAAAACGCTGAACGTTCCTGCTTTGATCCAGCAGAGCATTTAAACAGGTGTCTAATGTTATGCAAAAGTAATCTCACAGAATCCTGTAACCGAGTCACATGTTGAAAATTAAGCATGTGTTTTTGGTCCAGGATGACAAGGCTCGACACCTTGTATGATTAAGTGACTAGTAAGCTGAAGAGGTTGTGTAGGAGTCATGTCCTTAATTGCTTGCTGACTTCATCAGCATGTATGTCTTACTGGGGCTGTGTTTGCTAGCATGCAAAAGGTGACCTTTAATTCCAGAATTAATATAGCTTTCCCATTTTCTTTTCTGTTTGGAACTTTATGTTCTTCAATTAACAAAATAATGAAAAAAATACTACCCAACTTAGTCAAAATTTTTGAAGGATCAGTGATTAACTGACGTTATTTTTTGTACTCCTGATGAAAGATGAATCTTTGAAATCTTGTTCTAAAGACATAATATTCTGTTTTCTCATGGATAGGTTCAGTGGTGCTGCTAAGGATCAAATATGTACCAGTAGTCACAGAGAAGTGTCAAATGTCAGAGCTCTGCTAATGCAGCAGTCTTACATGCAGTACTAAGCCTGCAGCAAGCTATCAAACAAAATACCCTCAGGCTGAATTCAAAATAGTTGAATGCAAGGCCAAAATGAAATCTGCCTTAAAAAGGAAGTATTTTCCAACAGCAAAATTTTTTTTTTTTTTTTTTTCCTGTGCTAAATTCAGTGGAATGTTGGGATTCCTAATGGCAACTGACATAAAGGAAGTGTGGTTTTGACCTTCGGTTGCAGCCTCTGGGCAATATAATAATGGTAGAATGAAGATTTATTAACTGAATAGTCTCATATGCTGCATCTACTCATATTCATGGCTTTAATTGAATCTGATCTGTGGGCAGATGTTAATTTCTGTTTCTCATAAGCAAATTGTAATTCAACCTATGGTCAGAACTAAGATAAGTTATTTGGGAAGAGGCATGGGTTGTTTGTGTCTAATGCAGTGGGTGCAGTTTTCCCTTGAATACAAGACTGTAGCTGCACCAATGAAGGGTACATGTGGATATCTAATACTAATTCACCTGTGCATATCTAACAATAGTTAGACAAATTACAATTTGTAATCACTGAAGCAATATCTTCGGAGAAAAGCATAATAAAGTATTTTCATAAACATTCATAGGTGGATATTCTGCAGATAATTTTTAATTATTAATTAACATGCAGGTTAAGGCAATGGAATACTGAATTTTATTTAATTGTGAAATGCATTAATCACAAACCTTCCACCTATTCAAGCCTCAGTCAAAGTCTCTGATAATACACTGCTGTGTATTAAATGACTTTCACACAACGGGTTTTCCCAGTGTCTCCTCTACAAAAAGGAAGTTCACTGCTCTACATGTGAGAACACATTATTGCTCACCTGCCCTCAGTATGTGACAAACTGAAATATGCATCCTGTTGACAACTGCAATGGTTAGAATATTTCTAATGCTTACAGAGGTTTATGGTACCTGATCTCTTTTTCATAAATTATGCCTATTGTTAAATGTATAAATGTGTATTATAAGGTGTTACTTGGTATTATTAACTTTACTAAACTTACAATCAAGATTTTTTTCTCTGAATTTCCACAATGTCAAATTTCTAGTGTTATCTTTTTGTATCAAGAAATGGGTAGCCTAGAACTTTTTAAGGTCTGTGAAGAGATGAAGCTCTCATTAATCATTCAATGTCTCTTAAGATCAAGGCAGGTGAAATGCAAAACCGTGTAATGTATTTATCTCCCACAATTAAAAAACAACTTGTTTTAAGTGCTAGAGAACCCTACAGTCATACATAGAATAACCAGTACTTCAGTGATGTTAGTGTGGTCCTGGAGAAGCTCTAGCAGTACAGTATACTTTCCATGTTAAAACAAGAAAAATTAAATTAGAATTTCAGGGGTACTTTTGTCCCATGGGCAAAAACAGCTTACTACTAAATTGCTTTCCTAGAAGGAAATAAATCCTGCTTATATAAAAGTGTTCATAAAACACTTTATCTTTTGTTTGATGAAAGATTCAGCTTCTTATAGGCAAGTAATTATGAGTAAATTATTAACTAACTGCAACAGAGTCATAAGACAACAAAAGTTTGTCAAGGGCAGGTTAACATTAATATAAATAAATACTATTTTCATAGACAATATTTAGGCAATATACTTCATTCATTGTGCATCAGGTTAATGCCCTTTCAGTGACAGGCACTGGCAACTAATTAGGATATGTTTAAATCCTGATTGATGTGTCAATGCAACACTCTCCTGTGTGCATTGCATGAGTCACAAAGTAATAGATTTACCCGGGGTTTATCACTATCAGTAAAGACATATATTATGTCAACTTTTCTTCTTTAAAAAGAGGGTTTCTATTGCCTTTTCTCCTGGGTGGTACAGTAAGTGCTTTCTAACACAAACTAAAACATACAGCCAACCTTCCTCAGTGTTTTATCATCTCTTTTGAGAAAATAAATCCTGCCTTCCATACTCTAATAATGTCAGTATTAGCCATTTTTAAACATGGAGTGTCATCTCTTCATTTTTCTCTGGAATAATATCAGGTTTCAGGAAATACTACAGGTAGAGCTATTTCTTTTTCAGACAATCAGGACAGATTTGCTTTACCTTCTTCAGCCTGCTCCAGCTTCTTCAAAACTACTATGTTAACCTGTTCTCACCTTGGACCGATAATTCTGCAGCACAGACACATCTTATCTTGTCATCCCAGCCTAAGAATAATAAAAATATACCAGTTCTGTAGCTTTTTTAACTCTTCTTGATGAAGAATGAGATCCTTATGAACCCAAGATATGAAGGAAAAAATCCCTTACTGAGGATAAAGCTGTATGTGAGGAATTGGTGCTTTCAAATGCTTCTACAGTGTGACAGAAGACAGTTCTACACTTAGCCCTACTGAGTGGGAACACACCAGGCATTATCCAAACAGGGGCTTCATGGTGGAAATGGCCACTGAAGGCAAAAAGATATTCAAGTCTGAGAAAGGGTTTTGAAGTAGCTCATTACAGAGGAAATAAATGCGTGTTTGTTTCAGCTGGTCAGATTTTTTTTCCAGTTAAAATTTTGAATATTCAGACTGTCTTTATATTAAACTTAGATCCATTGGATGTGGGTCAATGCATACACCATTTCCTGTTATATTTTCCCCATGATGCCTAATATCTCTTGTATAATGGGTACATGTTCTTGAAAACTAGACAGAGGCGTTTAAATCTCTTCTAAACCAGGCAATGTAACTATTAGTAGAAAGTACTACAGATGGCTGACTAATTGAACCATGGAAAGCATTATCACACCATTTCTCAATTTAGAACTCATTATTCATTTGAGTTCAATCTCACTTCATTACTGTTATAATTCCATATAAAATTAAAGTGTGTTTCAAACTTACACACCTGAGTGAGGTTATTTTGCAGTCATCCAAAGTATACCTCCCTTCCAGCCAGTGCTACCAGACCACAGAAAATCACTATGGGTTTTGGTTTTGTTTTTGATTGTTTTCTGAGGGTTTGGGATTTTAGCTTAGTTATTAGAGCAGAGTCACTCGGCCAAGATGCATACGCAGCCTTTGCTCTGTGACCTTGAGCAAGTTACTTGTACTCTGTGGGTCCTGTGTTTACTTCTGTCCAAAGGGTATGGTGGGGGGTTAATACCTCTACAGCACTTTTACAGCATTAGGTGAAAGGTCATTTAAAACCCAAAATATGACTTATTAATAATATATAAGCACATATCTTTCCAGGTTTTGTCTCAGGTATCCAGCATGGGGATTTGTGCAAAGCTGCATGTCTTCTCCAATAAAACAGACTAGAGCAGACTAGAGCAGCTACTTATTTAAAGTTCTTTTGCACCAGATTAACTGAATGCCTGAGAGAATGATACTAGGTCACCTTCTTAAAATGGCCTGAATACCAACAGAAGATTAAGAAATGGTGGGAGTGACTATATTTTGTTACACTGAAAGCATTACAAGCAAAGTGTACATGAGCAAAGTGACATTCACTGACAGATTGAATTGCATTATGATAAACTAAAAATGGCAGAGGGGCTCAGACCTTTGGAATAATAACTCTTGAAGATTTTCCATTTTGATAATCAGTTGATTGACAGAGGGTACAATGAGAAATGGCTTTTTAGTTTGGAAAACGGCTGCTTTATAATCCAACTTGTTTTCAACCCAACACCAATGGTGTTACAATCTGCACCTCTGCTAGTTTTCATGAGTCCTGGATGATTCTTTTTAGAAGTGCCAAACCCTCAATTTTCCAGCAGTAGCTCAACAGCTTTAATCAAACACTCATCATACCAGATCATACATGATACAGGAGCACAAACTAATTGTCATGTGGCCAGTGAACTTACAGTGCCACCCTATAATTAACCATTGCTGGATTTTGTTTAAGATCATATGTATTAAAATATGGTTGGAGTTCTGAGGTTCTGCAGGGCTTAATACCATCCATTTATATGCAGCTTCTCATTCCTTCTGAAGTGTTGTAATGTAGAACATGAGTGTGTGGGTTTCTTTAATGGCATTTGCAGAAATATGCCTATGTGTGTGTATTTTTTGAGCTTTGTAATAAAGACATAAATGCAAATATATCTTCACTTAATGTGTTGTAGTTTTAATATACTACAGGATCAATTTCTGGCATTATATTTCACACTGAATTGCAGCTTTTTAATTCTTTTTAACTTGTCTGTTGTGAAGGAAAGTGAGGGGTGAGAGTAAACCTCCTAAGTGGCCAATATCAATATAGAAAAACTTTTTTTCTCCAGGCTAGTAACATCCAGCTGGGAATGAAACCTACTTTGTCAGTATTGTATGAGCTAAGCCAGTCAGTCATTGGCAGCAAGAAACCAGGTCACAGTGGTCTACAGTGATCCTGCTGCTGGATCGTACTCTCTAATGAAGAATGAACATGGACAAAGGTACAAATTGCATCAGCAGCAGCAGCTGGGTGAAAATGAGGTTTAACTTCTTATAGGAACCAGATGGTGGGCTATTAGAAATCGTCTAAAGCTGCCCTGGAGTGGCAGGAACAGGCTTGAGCTCCTGCAGTAGGCAGGAACCAAAAGCATTAGTGTAAAGACTTTGTCAGATGAACATGTTGAGGCATTCATTCCTAATGTCTCCCTACTTCTATTATAAATTTCAAGGGCCAGGAGCAGAGGAGAAAGATACAAATTATGGAAACAGATGGAGAGTCAGTGAGGCATAGAAGTACAGGTGCTATACGAACAGATGGAGTGAGGGGGAAAAAGGGAAGGAAAAGTGCTAAGTCTGAGAGGTGCACAAAATTCAGCAGGTGTATAACAGTTCAGTCTTGTAGGGGGATTTGGAAGTTAATTACATCACTTTTTTCTCAGATAGCTCACTCCTTCCCACAAGAGACACCAGTTTCTTCCCTAATCCTTGTGCATGAAAACAAATTGACTTGTCCTTGAATACATCTGACTGCCAGGAGTTTTTAAGAAAGTTATCTTGTGACAGGGCTGAACTAAATCATATTAAGAGCCATTATCTCCTTTATATTATTGCAATTCCTTGTTCCCCTCTCTAGACCATTAGTTTACAGATCAATGTTAAAAACAATGACGAATCTGGAATGCTCTTGCTTTCAATCCCAAAGCAGATAGTATCACTGTCCAAAGAGATGGTCCCTGTAGAGGTATTCAATTTGGTAAACCATCAGATAAACTTAGACTACATTCGCCAAATCTCAAATCCAACATCACACAGCAAAGCACAGTCTCACTGTCTGACATGAATTACATCAATTTCCCTTTTTTGGTAAAAAGACATACAACAGCTGTTATTTATCCCAATAAGAGTTGTTTGATGACTTAGACAACTCAGGAAACCTAAATTCAAAACCAGAGTACATTTCCTCCCTGCCTTTACTGAGTGAGGGAAATGTCACTGTGGATGACAGCGTTCTGTAGCAGAACTTGCTCTGTGAAACCTGCAAGGTTGAGCCTGACAGGAATCCTGGCTGGAGTAGTGTGGGGCTGGGAACTAGGTTGACTGGAAGTCTTGTGATTGGCAGATTCAGAAGCCATAGCCTCCATGCCCAGGCTTGGCTAGGGAGGCAGCCTCCCAGCAAAGGGTTGAGTCCTTTCACATCTGAGAACCAGCTCTGTGATTAAACTTTCAACTCTGATTAAAATGCATGTGTGCATGCTCTCCTGGGGGCTCCCATTTGAAATACCCTCTTTGGACAAACTAACATTTGTAAGCAAGGCATGGCTATTTTATTTTATTTTATTTTATTTTATTTTATTTTATTTTATTTTATTTTATTTTATTTTATTTTATTTTATTTTATTTTATTTTATTTTATCTTATTTTATTTTAATTTTTTTATTTTTTTATTTTTTATTTTTATTTTTCATTATTCTTTCTTCCATTACCTTCTGAAAAAAGAGGACCTAATATTCCAGGTATTGCCTACTGGATATTATTGGTCACAAAGCTCTGATCTTCTCTATCTTTGAAGAAAATCTCTGGTTCTTTACTGCAGTAGCATATCTATTTGAAAAACAGGATTGCTAGAAAAGATTATTTATCATTTTCTCATTAAATCAAAAAGCCAGAAGGGAAAATATCTGTTAGATCAACTAGTTCTCCCTGTCACACATTTTACAATGCAAGATTTGCAGATCATGCATACTTTGATGCATGATACTCCTCCATGGGAGGAAGGGGTTCCATCTGCAGGATTACTTCTAGAGCTCCAACAGAGGCCTTGGAGTCTGGGTTCATAATTTCAGCTTCCATGTCTTGACCACAGAAACACTCTGATGCAAAGTCCAGATATGGACACTGACATTAAACAGTGTCAGTGCTCAGTCCTTTTCTGGCATGTGATGAGAACTGATGTGAGCACAAAGGCAGCAGAATAGGCTGGGTTCCCAAGGTGGCATTGCCACGGCTGCCATCACACTCATTTTCTTCATGTTTTTTGGTTCTCTCTATATAAACCTTTCCTTCACCTTTGATTCTTAGGTTCAGTTTTGTTCTCTCAGTTTAGCTAGCTTTAGTTACCTCTGCTTTGCATCAGTGTTTCGTCATAAAATCAGAATGATATCACAAAGGTCTGCCAGCTGGCTGAGAAACAAAGTTGAATGCTTATTAGATTTTGAAGGCAGTATGCAATGGGTCACCATTTTAGTAGATTTATGCAAGTCATGTAATCCTACTACATTAAGATGTCTCATAAATTATTAGCTTTGGGAGCACTGCAGGATAAGGCATACATTAAGCAGATTAAAAACAAATAGGAGGTGGCAAAGGACAATAGCAGCCATTAAAGGAAGGATCACAAGATCTGTTGGACAGAGTCAACACTCTTAATAGGGAATCACTCTTGCACAAAATTGGGTGTTTGAGCCTGCTGCAGTGATATTCAGAGCAGCAGTGAGGAGAAATCTGTCACTGACCACCTTGTGGACTAGGAAATAATTCAGTGCAAGCAACCAGCAGTACCACAGGTAATCTTATCTTGAAGAAACCTTTTAGGAAAAGTATCTGAAAGACATTTGTACATTGAGATAGTAAAATAACAGGTCTTGAAAGTCCATACATGTACTGTTTCAAAATCCTTATTTTGTTTAGCTATGTTTAAAGGAATTTATTTGTTGACTTATCCAAATACATTCAAGAGCTGAATTTTCAGACAAAAACCAATTTGACTTTCAATATTAACTTAATTATCAGAAAAAAAATCCCGTAGATAAGAGAAAATAGACTTTGTTTTTTGATTCCAGCTGCTTGTTTTTGTGCAATGCAAGAAGCAAAGGGAGCAAACCCACCAAAAAATAAAAAAAAGTTAGATTTTTTTCCTACTCATGAGCAAATGCACACAAGAAAATGTACCAGGTCTACAGTCACAAGCATGACAGATGCACCCAAGGTCTTGCTGACATTGGCAGCCTTACAGGGGCAATCTGTAGAGAAGGACAACATGTTCTTGAGCAACTCCTAATGAGGTAGGCGTAGAGACTGCTTCCTTTAATATCTCTGAACATGAAATTTTGAGGATTTTGCTTATGAATTGAGCATTGCAGAATCATTTGAGGAATTATAATAATAATAATAATAATAATAAAAGTAATAATAATAATTGCTACCAGGTTGATGACAGGGCCTGAAATGGATCCCCAGAATCCTCCTGTGCGTATGAAACACATTTTTCTTTTCCCTCAACTGGAGACAAAGCCACTTCATAAAAGGCTCAAAAGAGTCTGTATCATAAGCATTTTACTATTTTCCATGAGAATGAATTTATAATGGGGAAATCATACAGACTGTGAAAAATAGTCTAAAAACTAATGCAATTTAATAATGCCATGTTAAATAATGAAATATACATCTACTACTTTTAGTAAGAGATATTCACTAAAAATCATACTTAATTTCAGGCCTGTTCATTCTTTACATATGTAATCCAAAGACACGGTGGCTTTGGTTTAGTAGGTAAAAATAATGTACTGTATTACATGAAAACAGGACACCCTAAACATGCTTCCTTTCCTTAGGAACTGGCTAGAGGCATAACAGCTGTACATCATTAGAAACAATGGATTAAAGGGTGTGGGGCAAATATTCTCTGTGATGATCCTATGACTGTGAACTGCAAATCCTCTTGAAACACCCCAAGAGGAAGAGTCATGCAATATGAAAGAAGTGGCTTTTGAATATCACCTACCCTACTTCTTGCAGTGAAAGAATGAACTGGGCTCATGGGAACCCCTGCCTACTAAATCAAGGAAAGCTAGGGTAATTTTTCCCCTATAAAAGACTTAAAATGCTTTCTGGATCACAACTAACCCATCATTCATCCCCAGGGCTCTTACACATGCTTCTTATCTCTGTTTTTGTGAATGAAACAATTACTCAAGAAAATGACACTTCTCTCTTCTCTTCCCTTTCTCTCAAAAGCTCTTATTAACCTTAGCAACTCTTTACCCTATCAACACATAGCTGAAATCTTCCCAAACTGAACATTTCATTCTCCTAGCTCTAGTTTGAAGCACAAACTGCACTTTTCTGGCCAAGTGAATTCATGCAGAGTGAATTGCTGGCATGAAAGGTGCTGTTTCATACTTAATTGTAGTAATTGCTTTTGAAACAAGAAGTTTGGGGTTTTCTTTTTCCATAAAGAGTCAATTAATTCTTCCCTTATTGCCTGAGTTTTTATATCCCTGATAAATAAGAATTTTGGTATGTATTTATTCCTAGAATCCTGATTGGAATGATGAATTAAACATACCTACATAGAAAGTATGCCTAGATGTGTTGTCTTTGTTTGTTTGTATGATTATGGGACTTGGGTGTCCTAATCAGGATCAATGTCATTGGGCAGATACTGACGTGCTTTGTGACTACTATCCATCCAAAAAGCTCTATTGTGCATCTCCTTTTCACAAGCTTACTTCAGAAATTGGATACTTTAAAAATGATCCTTTATGGAATTGTTTTCTCTACCCATAGGTAGAGAAAAATCCTGTGGGTTTGTAACTGTAATGTGTTCTGTGATTGTCATTGTGGTATCTGAATCCTTCATAAACAGGCTGCAGAGTTTGTGATCATTTATATACCAACAGTAAGTTTACAATGAACCTGACATGGTGGCATTTTCACTTGTGGAAATAAAATTACACCTATAAAGGTAGTTTTGCGTCATCTATTCTTCTAAATAATTAATTGAATAAGAAAGAATAAGCATACTTACTGCACAGACTCAGCCCAAGAAATGATGTTACATGTCTGAAGCCTCCCTCTAAGGCAAAACTGAACCCAGAAACAGAACAAAATAGCCTACATACAACTGTAATGCCTGTGTAATTCTGTTCAGAGTCTGGCAATCAGCCACAGAAGAAACAGACTGTCACACTTGCCCAAAAACCTTCTGGCACTCAATTCAAACTAAAAAATATGTATTTTAGTGCTGTGGTCCATCTTCTGTGTTTTGGCATGAAAACTGGATGTGGAGACCTCAGGTCAGCCTTTTCCTTTTCAGGCATTCTCGTTAGACCTGGGAAAGTACAGGCTGATTATCAATAATTTGATGGATAATTTTTGGGGGGTTTTGGTGATTTGCTTGTCTGTTTATTTGGAGTTTTTTGTTTTGGTTTGGTTTGGGGTTTGTTTTTTGGTGGTGGTTTTTGGGGTTTTTTTTTAATTTTGGTAATTTTATTTTCTAATAACAGTGAAGACAATGGTTATCTTTCAGCAGTATGAAGTAAAACTTGACATAAAACTATTCATAATGTGCAGCAAAATCAGCTCAGCTGTATTAAGGTTGTTCTTTCCACATCTCATGAATCAGCCACTCATGTTTTCATTTTCCTATGAATTAAAATATCATCATTTCAGTCATCATTTTTAGCAGCTATTCCCTTTTCAGTACTTATTGCCTCCAGTTCAAAACTTCGCTGGAACAGTTGCTCAGCAAACAATCTTCCATATGTGTATCCTTCCACTTAATAATAATAATGATTGTTTTAGTTCAATCCTTCAACCACATCTGAATAAATGGGAGAGCTCCCTTCGGGATGACCCGTGTTAACACTGCAGTGGCTTCAATTGTGTAATTCATATGCTTCCTGGCATTAGAAGAGGCATTACCATGTGCTCAGGGCAGTCATATGGGTAACAAGTTCAACGAGGTATTTCAATCCATGTGACACGAATAGGCTTCACCAAAATGAGCGAAATGCCGGTGTTATGAAAGGCAGAGCATAGATGTCATGTTTATTTTGTGCTTTGGGCTCCTGAGCTCTAATTAGCTGTCAAGCCAATTAGTCTAAGCAGTCATGCCAAAGTCCTTGCTGTAAGCCCAGCTCAAGTTGGGTGAGGCCAGGGCTGAGGAGGAGCAGGAGCTGCTGCCGGTGCCTGTCCCCAGCTCTGTGCCCTGTGCCAGGGGATCAAACCCAGCAGGGACAGCTCCCACTGCTGACACACAGAGACCCCCTGAGTCAGCCTCCAGCATCTGCAAATTCCTGTACTGCCTTCCCCTTCCTTACCTCCCGTTTATTGCAAGGCTCCCCAGCAGCTAAAGGAAAGGGGCGGATTTCACCCTGCATTCATTCTTCAGCTGAGAAGCAGCACAGGGTTTATGTTTCCCTTAAACCCTCAAAACAAGGATTAAGTGTGACTTCACTGCTGTTGGCCTAGTTGGTTCTGTTAGAGAGGTGTGAAATTCATCTAGACTGATCATAGCAAAAATATTTTAGTCTCCTTTTCCAACTGGTATTAAAACTAACTTCTGCAGAAGGAAACTTTTGCTGGAACAGCTGCAGTAGCAAGAGATGGGGGGACAGGAGGAGAACTCTTAAATTTTACAAGCTGTTTTAAGTTCTCCGAGGCTTTGAACTGTTTTAGGGTGATCATGCTTGTTCCATTTTGAGATCTGTTCAGGTTTTTGGCCTTTATTAGAATTTTGCGTTATGTATTTTATTATATTAAGATATAACTATACTTCAATTGGTCCCTATATTTTCAATAGTCCCTTTCTTGAGAAGCTAAAATTCAAAAATTAAAATTATTAACTCTGTACTATTAAGTCTTTCTAAATGAGACTGTCCTACTTGGTTATTTATCGTATCACAGTAGAAGCAGTAGTGTCTTCTGCAGTGTGAGCATAAAAATATGCTTTTTTAGATGATGTTTGTTTATTCCCTAAAGCAAAGAGTCATTTAATTTTTCAGGTAAAACCAGAGCAGTTACTTAGATAGCCCTGAGGTTGAATAGTAACCACCTAAAGACAACTAAAGGGAAAGTTGCTATGACAATGGCTTCTGAAGAGAGTAAAAAATAGAAAAAACCCCAAAACTTCACCACTTGCTTATCAGAAGAAAAGTATGACACAGGAGTTGAGGTCATTCTGAAATTAGACCCCCTGCCCTACAGCTTTCAGTAAAGCTCTGACAGAGATTTCATGAATCCAAACCTTGCTGTGACCCCAAACATTTGTAGAAAAGTAAAAGTATGAGAAATATTCTCTCACTCACAGTTGGAAAATAATGAGACAGCCAGGTAAGCTACACAAAGGCACAGAACAGATTGAAGCCAAGCAGTTAAGAATACCAATTCTCAGTTCCATTCAGACTCCCAATTTGTACATCTTCCTGTGCAGCTCCTGTGCATTGGCCTATGTACAGGAGTTATGTAGAAGAGTTACACATGTGCTGTCCTACACCCAAATCTGGAGCAACTCAGCTTTCCCTACCAGGGCTCCTTTAACATCTCCCCAGCTTGATATGCTTGGCATGCATCACTCTGAACATGTGAGCTGTTAATTACCACAGTGCAAGGTTTCCCTTGGAGGAGAATTCCCATGGTGGGACTTGTCTGCAGAGCCTATTTTGTGCTACTTAAGGGACAGCTGTTACAGCAGATGAGAAAATCTGAACACAAATTGAGACAAGCATGCTTTGAGATGTGGAACTGCTCTTTTAGAAATGCCAAGAGGTTTGCATTACAGCATGGCTGCAGGGGTGGTTTCCTATGATATCTCCAGGTCTGCATTTGGCACACAGTGCATGCTAACTCAGCGAGATACAGCTGGGGGAAAGTGGCTGCTTGGATGCAAAGCCTACACAACCCATGCTTTTAGTGAAGGTAAAGATATGGCACCAAAAATATTGGTTTCTGAAGGTAACCAGCATGCTGTGTTTGGGTAGTCTCTGAAATGGAGACAGAGACTATACAGGTTTAACATTCATGATTAATTAATATCAATTAACAATCCCAGAGTGACTTGTGATGCCTTCACTTCAGGATGCAAAACTTGTGATGCTGTCAGAGACAGCCCCTGTAAACTCCTCTGAAATCAGTTCAAGGGGTCTCATACTAGATGCCCAAAATAAGGAACCCAATTGATTGTTCAGTGCTAAATTTCTGGATCTTTTTTTCATCACAAATTTGTGCATTTTCTATTCAAATAAAGAACAGTCAACAAATTTCTACTAGAAGGAGTATCCAGCTGAGGCACTAGGCTGTCAGCATGTTCCCTCCAGGCAAGATCCTCTCTCTGCTTTAGCCATACTGAATTATATTTTATAATAATAAGCATAATGACAGTCTTACCGCCTACATGTGAAAATGCTATTGTTTATTTTAGACAGACCTTGATCCATTGATTTAATGTCCTTTAAACATTGATCAGTTTAATTGGTTAATAGCAGTGGAAATCCCATTCTGAATTCTTCTGGCTTTCAAATTTTGCCAGTCTAACGCTCCACTTCTTGCTACGCTGTGGGCTTCACTGTTGACCCAGCCCATGCAGTTTCACTGTCAAGAGAAAACCAGCTTTTTGTGAGTTATTCCTGGTGTATAACTTTAATCCATGCAGGTTTGGGGATTTCCCTGCTAATCCTTGTGTGTTAAGCAGTAGGTGGCCGATGGGCTGTTAACACAAGGCATAAGTGGCTGTGACAGGTCTGTTTGCAAGAGAGAATCTCAGACTTTCCCTCTCCACTTTTGTATCACTCTGCCTCATGTGCAAGGCTCTGGGTGGGAACAGCAGACCTCCTCACACATGGGCATCTTTAATCTCTCTTCAGCTGCCACATTTAGGAAAAAATGAAGCTGTAGCAGGGGTGTATGGCACAACCACATGAGATAAAGAAAAGGCAATCTCAGCTGGCCAGAGTCACCCCAAGCTCTCAGGCAAAGATCTTACCCCTGGCTACTTTATCTCTGGCTCTTTGCAGTCTGCTTTCCCCTCCCTGCACACCTCTAACCAAAGGAGAGACAATATTTCTGTGCCAGGCAGGCAATTACAGCTTTCAGCCACATGGCTTTCTCCCAGCTATCGACCACGTTACCTTCAAAACTGCACAGTGTCAGAAAATTTATGTCCCCAGTTTAGGCTCAGTCTTGTGTTTGCAACACAAGCCACACCAACCAGAGAGCGCATCTCAGGTTAATGATAAATGCTCCACTTAGAGCAATTGCTCAATATATTCTCCCAAGGACTTTATCTGACAGCCTATATCAACAATATTAGAGTATTTGTCTTAATTGCTGCCTACAAAGAATAGTTCCCCACTGGAAATATAAAGCATTTCCCTCTTTCTTCAAAGGAATTTGTGAACAGGTCCTCTCTTACCTCCATTCCTTCTGTAATCGATGTTGGCATCCGAAGCAGACAAATGGTAGCAGTCTCCTTAATTTCCTTGACTGATTGTCCTGAAAAGATGTTCTCAGTTGGTGATGTAAGGAAAACTACTGTATCTAGAAGACACAATATGTCCAGACAGCAGATAGAAGGTACTGCTTTTCAAAGGGGCCTGTTCCTCAAAAGACATGTCAACAGTTTCACGCTTTAAACATCTCAGTAATGCGGTGACGTCTGGCCTATGTGGTTCCCATTACTTGACATACCACAGCATAAAATATAACAGCAAAGGATGAGGCATAGTGCAGAGTTGAAAAGAGAATCCATGTGCTATAGGAAGTCTGGAGCATTTTGGCTGACTCAGTTAACTCCTTTCTATTATAAGGTTTTCAATCAGGGACCAGCTGTTACCAAAGCAAAATGTGCATGGAGTCAGATGGACACTTTCTATAAACTGACCAAAACCCCAAACTTGCAAGCTTGAAGTAATCTAATATATCAAAAGTTCTCATACTGATGTCAGTAGCTGTAATGTTGTCCAGCCATACAGATTTTTTTATGAAAAATGTGGTTTGGTAGTGTTACTGGTATAAATGTTTTGATTTCTGCCTTCCTTGTTATTTTAAATATTACTGCAGTATAGAAAAAACCTTTTGAAATGAGGTATTCATGCCAATTTCTCAAGCAGCTTGCAAAAAATCTGAACATACTTTTTGATATCTGTAGTACTTAAGCTCTTTTGTTTAACTACTGAAAATATGCAGTAGTGATAGCCCTGGTGGGCTACTCCTCACGAAAGCAAGTCTTCTTCTAAGACCCTTTCACCCAAAGTCTTATTTGAGATAGGCAACAAAGATCCCTTTTTCATGTTTCATTTTTTGTGTTGGTTTGGTTTGGTTTGGTTTGGTTTGGTTTGGTTTGGTTTGGTTTGGTTTGGTTTGGTTTGGTTTGGAGGTATTTTGTTGGATGATTGCTGGTTTGTTGGTTGGCTGTGTTTTGTGTTTTTTTCCTTTCATTAGGAAATAAACTTTAAGCACTGAATTATCCCAGAAAGGACCTCAGACTTCAAACTGTTGAGTCAGTGATGTCAAATCTTCAGAAATAACAGTTAGATCTGAGTTGAGGCAATGATTGAGAGTGACAATTTCTACATCCCATCACCAAATCCCTTCAGGTCAGGGATATGAGCTTACATCCTGAACCATCTGCTGCCAGAAAAAAAGCCTGCTCACTTACAGGCCTCACTCTCACTCCTGTCCAAAAGGAAAGGGGACAACTGACAATGGATCTTAACAGCCAGCACTGCACTTTCCTGGAAAAGCTACAAAACCTCATTTTCACATGGAAGGTGATGAGACAGTAGAGCTGCCTCTTCAGCTGCAGCAGCGGGAACTGAGAGCCACGGTTGTGCCCAGGCTTGAGATTTTACTGCACAGTTCAGCTCTGGTGCACTGCCTGCTCTTCCAGAAGGGAAGACTTAATCTTACTACCCTGTGGAGCCAGCTACTTTCTGGCAAGAGTCATTACAGTGATTAGCAATCTCCTTCTCCCCTGAGCCTACATACTCTCCCTAAGGCAAAACAAAAACTTCCTCTCTCAGGGTTTCTTGTGTCATAAAAAATTGAGCTGCAAACATCATCCTCAGTCATTTTGTACATTTGGGCTGTATTCTGTGTGGTATGTTTGGGCTCTTTGCACAATGAAATTTCAAACTCAGAGATATCTGTTCCTCAAGTAATGGATCTAATTTGAAACCACAAGTTTCTCCTGTAATCTTTGCAAGGATATTTGAGTGCATTCCTCCTCTAGAAAATAAATGATTCTCTCTTTCCGGAGCACATTTGATTATTCATTTTACATGTTTGAAAAGGGTTCTGTGAGTAGTCCAAGATGTAATATTTGATTTCTAGGCCCCTGTCAGAAACAACAGTTAATATCATTAGATATTTTCATTCAATAATGGAGGCTAAAAAGGGGTAATGCTAATGGACACCCTGTCACATCTTGTCCATCTTAAAAAACATGTCTCTTATAGTAAAAAAAATACAACAGAATGCCTCACTGCCTTTAGCTTTCCTTTTAGATGAGCAAAGCAAAGCCATTCAGATTCTACAGACACTATTCACAGTACCTTAAAAGTGAAATCCCAGCCTCAGAGCACCTGCCAAGAGAAGAGAACAAAATAATACGAGGGAAGACTGTGTAAAGGGATTGAAAAGCCTCAAATCCCTGAGAGAGCTATTATTAACTGACAGATTTAGATTTCATTTCTGCTAGAAAAAATTCAGATGTTAGGGATGCTCCATCATTAGCTACAGAGCAGAAAATAAAATATCATGACTTTTTACCATCTATCCCATTTGAAACAAGACAGATATTTTAACCAAAAAACTGGATGTACAAACCAATATAGTCAAGACAGGTTAACTGAGAGTTTGCCAATTCATTTCTCGGAAGAAAAGTAAAAATTTTAACCTTTCCTAATAATAGTAATTTCTCAGGAAGAAGCTGGTTGACCCAGCAAGTCTCCTGAAATTAAATGAGTTGAACCATGAGAGGAAACAGACCATAATGTGACTACAGGTTCTTCTGTAAAAGGCTGGAACACTTTTTGAGGGGAATGTTTCAATGGAAGTGGCAGAAACTATGGCATTAAATTTTGGGTTTTTTCCTGTTTCTTTTCACAGTATTTATTGAAATCTTTCCCCTCATAGAAAAAAAAGCATGAGTAAAAAGAAATAAAATAGCTTTAAAACTGCCAAAAATGCTTCAGTTCTCAATAACTGAAAACAGTTTAATGGAAATTAAAAAATCAAGGTTTGAGAAGAACCTTTGTGTCCCCTCTGTAATTCTATTTGTATGGAATCCAGCAGTGTTATCTAGTGCTTATAGTGACCACTCATGTGTCAAATTCCACCATTTGTTTTTTCTTTCTCCCTAGTAAGCCATCCAAATGTAGTCAAGGGGAATAACAGGAGGAGGGCAAAGGTAGGAGAGCAGTTCCTTGGGTACCAGGAGTAGGAAAGCTTTGTCCTGCAGTCCCTGCTTCAGCCAGAGCACTGCAGAATCTCCCCTCTCTTTCTAGCCCAGTGTTTTTTCCTTGATCTATAGAAATCTTGTTTCCCTACAGATTTATTTATTTTTTTCATTTCTGCCAAATGGATGAAATCAGACAACTATTTAAAAGTGATTTGAGAGAGACAGCAATTGCAGGAAACAGACAAGGACAGCACAGCAGGTTGCCTTTCTCTAGGAAAACAGACTATGAAAAACTAGGTGAACAGAGAACAACAGTACATTTTCTGCAAACCAGAGGGCTGTGAGACACCAACAACCATGCAGAGCTTGAAAATGAAAAGGCAGAAAGAAAAGTTTGAAGGTTAATGAAGCATTTTCTGAAATACTTACAAAGAGTTTTATAAGAGTTCACGTTCTGACATCTTGCCAGCAGCAGCTTTAAATAGAATATATGGGAGGGAAGAAAACGTAATTCTGTTGTTTAACAACAACTATCCAGTGGCCAGAAACAAGGAGAACACACATGTAAGGGATGGAGCTTAGGGCCATAGGCTTGGGTTCTCTTCTTGGCCTTGACATTGTCCTGTATCAAGATCTTCAGCAAATGGGACTTTTTTGGCTCTGTGTCCCTGCAACCATTGACCATTTTGGTTGTGAATATCACAATGCTACAGTTATAGATATAGCCCTGTTTGCTGGCTCTCATACTCCCTTCTGATTAGGCAAGGTTTTTAACAAGGTTACATCTCTGTAAATCTCAAAGCCCTCCCTGAATTTCCATGTTTTAGTGAAAAAAAAAAAAAATTAAAAGGCTTAAAGACTGCAAATAGTTATTTTACATGAAAGTAAAAGTGATGAATAATTCAAAAGCAGAATTCAAGCAACGGTCATACTCTGGATGCACTCAGTAACCACTAGAAATAACAGTAATTAGCAAGAGGCTTTGAAAATGCCTGTAGGGTTTTTCTCCTTCAGTCCTACAAAGCTAAAATTCATCTTTTATTTGCTATTCTCTGCATTCTACTCCTTTGTTTTTCACATGCATCCTTATATAACAAAGAAATGTAAGTCTTCTTATTTAGTATTTTTCCTATTCAGTGAAAAAAATAAGACAAAACAGGGAGAAGAAAAGGGATTTTATTTATTTTGGGGTTAGGCCAGGATATATTTCTCTGGCCTTTTTCTCGCAGGCTGCACCTTAAGGAAATAACAGGATTGCCTTATTCTTTTTCTTCAGGTTTTCATTGTAAGGTGTTCCTCAAGTTTTATGTGCTATGCTTTTTTCCTGTCTAGAAAATTTCCTTCAATTTTCTCCCCTTCCCTTCTCACAGAGAGAGGAAAAGATGCTGATTTATTCTGGAACAGTTATCAGAGGACCAAGCTTACACATCAATGCAGTGGAGCTGAATAAAAAAAGCTATAGTGTACTTTAAAAGGGAGACATGAGCTGAAAGGTAATGAGGGATACTTCATTGGTAATAAGAAACTCACTCTTGGGACCTCATGCATATGACAAAAGACCAACTAAAAGATAGAATGCCCTAAAACAGGTGGATATTTAGGACAGGACTACAGCAGGAAGTGTCTCTGATGTGTCATTTTAATCGAATCTGACTTAGGTAAATAAAGTGCTTAAATGCCTGCACAAATGTTGCCAGCACGGTGGAATAAAGAGAAGAGGGAGTCTGCAAATAGAGGCTGTGGAAGGACCTGGCTGAGTAGAACAGCCAGGTCACAGGAATCCATGGCAGGTTGCCAAGCTGGGCTAAGACCCTTCCCTCCTAAGCCTTGTACTGGTCCTGTCACCAGCTGTCAATGAAGAAAAAAATAAAGGGGCAGTTTTTAAAATAAGGGCCACTTCTGTGGCTAAGATCCTCTATAATATAACATTTTCCTCTGCCTTTCAGCTTTTTTTTCTAAATAAATAAATAATTGGATTGTGAAACATGACAGAAGAGTATTAAAGGCTATTAGCATGTGAAATGAGCTGTCTTCTGGTGCAGTTCTAACCCCATGTAGAGCAAATCTATGTAGTTCATAGGGGACTGATGGATAATTAGTCCTCAGAGCTGCTGGAAGCCTCTGATGTGTGAAAAATTAGAACAACTTTCAATAAGCTTTCTTCTGCCACTTCCTTCCCAGTCACACCAGTATGTTCCAGTCATACATGTAAAACTGAATGTGTAGCGAGGCTCTCAGCTGGTTCAAAGGCAGACACAAGCAAGGCAGCAACCCAAACAGCTTCCTGCACTGCTGGCTATTATCCTCGCTCTGGCCTGAGCTCCACTTTGCACACTCTGCTGGGAAAAGCCCTGGAGACCTGCTGACACACTGCTGCATCAGCTTATCGGGATCAAACACAGAAAAGTTGAAGTTCTCTCTTTGTCTTTGAGGGCTCTTTGCTGCCTGGCATAATTCTAGCAAAGCTTTCCCTTTCATTCACACAACCACCACAGCTGAGGGGAGTTTGGAGGTGAAGCCAAGACTCACATAACAGTGAAACAGGAGAGCAAACATAATGGTAGAGCTCTGAGCTTACCCTTCCACAGCTCTGAATGCAGCAAGGCAGGGGAGCCATGACTGGACCCAAGGGTATCCAGACTCAAAATCTCCACCTTGATGTGGCTCCTGGCTACCAGGTTCCTCTTTTCTCCCTTTCATACTGAGGCCAAGGCAGGCAGGAAGCCAGCAATGCCCTGCAAAATCTGGATAGCACTTTACACTTCTGGGTAACAACTATTTTAGTGCTTCTTATGCTCCTGTGCAGATGAAAAAGAAAATGCAAAATTTATTAGTGAACAAAATGTCTTTATTTTTCTTTAGAAATATCTTTTTTCCTGGCTTCTTTAGACTAGGCAATCACTCTTTGCCAAAGGACACACACTCTTCAACTCCTGTTCTTTACTGTAAGAATAATACTTATTCAGACTAAAATGAAAGTTTCCATCTTCTATATTGTGGCAAAATCTGTATGACAAATGTTCCTGCTGATAGATTCTGTATAAGGAGACCACACTACAGCTCTCCACACTCTGCCATCTCCTAACAAGGCTTTCAACCATGCCCTTAGTGCATAGAGCTCTTGGGTCTCTGCAGAGCTGATAAGAAGACATCTAGATGTACATGCAGTTCCCAAGCTCTCCCTTTGCCCTGCAGTCCAAATGCATAATCTAGTGCTCCCTGAAGCCCCTTGGAATCCATACTCACTGTATAGGCAGTGCTGCTTTACATTTTTCTGTGTAGTATTTTGCATTCTACTTAAGGCTTCAAAAATTCACAGATTGCTTACATGGAACACAAGGTGATAAATTCAAATAGGTACAGATTTACATGAACCAAAAATTCTAACTGAGCAAGAAGGAGACCATGGCAAATTACCAAGGTTGCAGAAAGGCAGCTTACTCAGTGAAGTCAGCTAAAGAGCCAGCAGTACAGCTGTTTCACACTGACCTCCCTGGCTTCCATTTCAAATTCTTCCTGTTGATATATGTGTGTGTATATTCACATATATACACATGCCCACATTAGCAAAGCAGCTGAGATTTTCCATATTCAGTTGGACAATGTTTATTTATTTTATCATTCTGATCTCTTGCACTGTGCAAACATTTGCTATTGGAATATCTGGAAGAAAAACCTCCAACAGGACAGTAATATGTCAGAGCTATACAGAACTTTGTAATCCCTAATTTACACATTGTGTGGTATATCTAAGGAATCTCTCTCATCTTACATGAACTTTTTACTTACCTGAGCTTGAAGAAAATGAGAAGAAATAAGAGCACGGAAGAGGAAAGAAGATTCCAACTGCATTAGCAGCCCATTGGGAGACCCCAATTTCCCAAGGGCTGCTTGTCCCCTCCCCTTGTCTCCAAAATGCTCCAAATGGCTGCATGGAGCAGGTCTTGAGTTCTGTAATTTGTAACATGGTATATTTAATAGCCACCCAGCACTCTACTGCTGCCACACCATAAGATTCATGGAGTCTGCAACCATCTACAAGTTGATTATCCCTTTTTATTTGGCTGCACTGGGCTTTTTTTCATTAGAGATTATATATTTTAATTCTTGTGTTAGTAGTAGGTAGCTATATATTTCTTTATTTTTTCTTGGAATATGGCTGCTTTGGGAGTTCTTTCTTTGCCTGAAGTTGCAAGAATTAGTATGATTCATGTTCTCAACATTTTGTTGGGGATATAAACTGTGAAGCTTACTCTGTACATGACAGAAATATAGATTTGCTGAGCCATAGAATCATCAGAGTAAATCCAAAGTTGCATCATTTTCCAGTCTATCATATTGCTTTAGTCCCTTTACTTTGGTTGAAAGTTATTATTTAACTTTTAACTTGCAAGGCTGGTACACAATCACTTACTGGAGAACACCTTAAGGGAGGGATTATCTGGAAGCACCCAATACCCTTGTGCTCATGCCAGTGCTCTACATCGTGTTCCACATCCCCTGCAGCTTATTTTCAAACATTAAGCTTGTACTGCAGGTTAATGCACACATTCACCCAGCTAAGTTCTAGCCATGTAGCTGCTGCAGACAGATTCAGCTGGAAAACTCGCCCAGGAAGCCAAATAAATATTCAGGCAGTGAGCCCACACTGAGCTGCAGTCTGCCACAGCTATGTTGATAGCTGTATTTCATTTGTGCAGTTTAAAGCTGGCTGCTTCTTCTGTGTGTGAGATGCAGTGCTGGCAGTGCTGGCAGTGCTGGCAGGAGACAGAAGGGGACAGGAGGGGAAGGCAGGCAGAGTGTGACCCACAGCAGCACTCCTGGTTCCAGGTAACCATGAAGAACACACCTGTCTCAGGAGTCACACATTGGTTCCTTCCCTGTGGCACAGGACACAGCACCACAGGAAGAATATCTTCACCATAGGGTGCCTCTGGAAGGGAACAGGAGGGGTCAAGAAAAATCACACCTAGAGCTTAGTAAGTAAAACTTGTTAGTGATGACCCTAGTTAGTGATTGGAGAGATGCAGAGGTGGAGGTGGAAACCTACCACAAAGCTTAGCAGCCTGATCTGGGTCCTCCCCACCAGGACTGAAGGAAATTGCTTGAAATAAAGAGTGGGTTCTTAGCTACAAATGAGAGGACAGGTTACTGTGAAAGAAATTTGAGTTTGATGTCTAGCTTCTTAGTTCCTGTGGCTGGAAGTGTTTGACAATTTTCTGGGAAATTGCATCCACAGCTCTCTGCCAAGATGATCTGGAATGGAGCTAAACCTTGATGAGACCCAGGACCCCCATTTATTTCAGTTTTGACTGCAGTTATATTTAGCATAGATACACTATCTTAAAAATAATAATAAAAAAATCTCTAAACTACTTGCCAAAGAAAGTTTGTGCCCATATATGTGATTCTGTGTCATAACAACTCGGGCTCTGCTCCGTGTCTTAATGACGCTCATGTGATATCAGTTATAAATGGGAACTGTGAGAGCAAGTGACACAGTGTATCTGAGAAGGAGTTATAAAAAAATATGCTAATTCTTGGAAGATTCTTGGAAGGAAATTTGAATATGTTGATGGAACTCTACAGAAAGTAACATATTCCTCCACAAAGACCTCTCTGTTGCCAAGAACCTCTTTTTACCCACCTTAAAGGATTACTTTATATAAATGCAGAAGTGGTGAGTGTTTTCACAAAAGAAAGAAAATTCTGTCTTAGCTGTGTTCACATGCTCTTGGGGATGCAAAATCTTTAATCAGCCATTATGTTATACGGTTTTTCAGATGTCTCTTCATCTTCCAAATTCTGATGACTGAAACATGTTTAGAACAAGAACAGCTATATCTGTAAAGACTTGTGCCTTTTTGAAAAGTCATGGCTAATGATAGTTTTTTAAAATGAGCTTCTCAGTACTCTGTATCCTCTAGAGGGCTGGTGGGAGGAAGGGATTACATGCGTTCATGGCTGCTCCTGCTAGTTCATCATTCTACTTCTGAAAGCTCTTTATGGCTTTCTGAAACTAGCTGCTGTGAAAAAGAAAAAACAAATGGAGAACTAAAGCCCTTTCTGCATTCACCATTTGCACATTAACCCATTGGCAAAAATAGAATGCTTTGGAATCTTCTTATGTAGAAAGCCCCTGTGTTCCCTACCTTGAGTGAAAACCGAATGGCCAAAATATTTCAGTTCAAACAACTCTGCTCAGGGGATGCTAACTAGTCAGTCACATGAAACTTTTTCAAGAATGCTAAGTTTATGCAGATTGGTTTGGATTTGTAAGAAAATGCAATACCTTTTATTATTAATTTTAATTTCTTTCTAAAACATAGTGTTTCATACTACCTGCAGTGTTCTTCAACTTCTTTTGTCCCCCGTGGGCTGTGACTCCTCACTATGTGTCTATGCAATGTCCAAGGTTCCCTCTCAAGAGGAGATTGTGCTGTGCAAATTCAATTTATCCAAAACCAGCTCTACAATAACCACACTACTCCATCTCAAGATGGAAACAGAGCTGTTTTCATTCACAATATTATATGGATTATTTCCTGTGGTTTTCATTAACACCCACAAGGTAAATTGATGATTGTTCATATTGCAGTTGAGATGCAGTGTTAAATTATTCAGTATGGATGCTGTGATATGTAACCACGTATTCATGTGATGTGATTTTCATTCTTTCATAGACAAGCACAAACACTAAAGACCAGTGACAACGTTAATGAACTGAAGCAGAGGTCTAATTGATTCCATTGGTAAAATTAAGGTAGTAGCTTATATCTCTCTTTTCTACAGCTTCCAAATCCCTATAATCAGTCCAGGGTCAGTACTGTTGCCCCTAGACACCTTGCATTATGCAGTACTGAGAAAGCAAAATATGAAATAATGAAAAAAATCCAGAAATCGATAAAAACCCCAACAAAAATCTTGTTAATTTGCTTTAACAGCTAACATATTTGAGCTAGAAATTAAGCCTCCCCCACTTTTTTCCTTTGAAGGTACTGATAATACTGTCAGAACAACACAGAGAACTTGCATTTCTATTACCTAAAATTTTTGACCAGAGACACTTCCTTCTCCTTTTTAACTCAATTAACATCAAGACAAAAATGTAATTTTCTTTCCTTTATGCTACTCAAATGAGGATGAAGAATAACAAACTGCAAATACAGAATTAGAGAATAACCCCACCATGTCAATTAAATGGACAGTGTAAGGAAAAATGTTAGTGAATTCACCATTTATTTTACAACATTTCAGTTTGAATGGTATATGTGGGAAAGCTTCTTATGTCTACTAGGGTTTTTCCAGAAGAAAACATTTATAATAGTTGTCTTGGCAACATGAGCTCTGTGGAAATATAAATCACAGCTTACAAAGGTTTTGTTCTTAAACTCTGAAATAAAACAGAAGAAAAATAAGATAACTAGGTGAGCAGAATTTTATGATCTTAAATGTATGAAATGACCAGACCCATTACATGTTAAAGTATTCCACCTTGCTTTGTGCTGATAAAACCTTGACTGAGGTAAAGTCTTAAACAGGAGCCGGGAGCGATGCACAGAAAAAGCTGTAACGAGCTGCAGTGAGCACACATTAAAACAGGATAATAAGCAGGATAATAAGCTTAGAGGGAGAGGACCCTTAACATAGTCAGAAGGAATTCAGAGTAGAATGTAGGAGACCGAAGGAACTCATGATTGTGATTTTTCAAAACCTAAATGTTGTTATAAAAAGCACGGTTATAAAACTGTTATAATAGTTATAAAAAGAACAGTTCCGCATGGCCATCAGGATCCCAGCCTTGAGAAGCAATGCAGGGAAAGACTACAAAAATTCAGCTGAAATGGGGTGAAATTTTAATTTGTTAATTAATGTCCTTAAACGTGTCAAGAAGTTACCTAGAAAACTTCCTAACCATTAGTAATTTTTGAGACTAAACAAGAGATTTTGATTATTTTGTCCGTGTGCTGTCATAAATTGCTTCAAAGGTTTACAGAGCTGTAAAACATTCCATTGCACCCCATCACATATCTTTTTTTTTTAACTGGAAAACCAGCAATCCCTCCCTCTTCTCTGCTGGGTGAGCCTGGCATGAAGCAGGGTGTTTACAGGGCTGCCATCTGTGTAAGAGAAAAACAGAACACAGCTCCAGCTGAGCAGGCACACCACCTGTCCTCCAGAAGTTGCTGCTGTTGTCTTTGCCTTCATATTTACCTTTACTGAGAATCAGGAACTTAGAACTGGGAATGAAAGTCTGGGAAGCTTTCTTCTCCTGGTATTTTAACTACAAGGCTCATCTAGCAGCAATTGAAAGGGAGAGCAGAGACATGTGTGACCCTGAGGGAGCCGAGCCTTTAAGGGCTGCCCCAACTCCCTACTCCCACCAGTAGTTTTTGTCCAATACCACAAAGAAAATATACTATGAAATTTCAAAGAGGTAGCTGAAACATTTCTAGCTGCACAGCATGCAAACCTAATTTCAACAGGAAACAGAAGGTACTAAAATAGATGAAAGACAAATTCACTGACCAGTGATTCCAGTCTGGATACGAATGTCACGAAAATTTTGACTGTGTTTTCTGAAGTCCCCAGCCCTGCCATGTCATACAAAGATACTATTTCTTGTCCAACTTTCTGGACAGCAGCAGTAGCATATTTCTAGCTTGGCACCAGCCTAGCAAGGACAAATACAGTTCCTTCTTCAAGCAATCACTAGTAAAATGGTAAAGGAAACAGTCAACTAAAGCCCACAAGACACCACGAAGAAATCAAACAAATTTGACAGGAAAAATGCCATTCTTGTGATCCTATTGCTGTTGTTCCATTTAAAGCTCAACTGTGATCTAAAATGAACAAAAAGGAGTAGTCAATGGCTAAAGTTACTCTAACTCAGTGAGAATTTAAAAAAATTCAGTAGCACTTTTTTCCAGAACTTTTCAGGACTTCCTTGATCTCAAAAACTCATCTCATTATAGCTAATGCTCTCAAAACACTTTCAAAAACCTTGATAGATGAAACTTATCACAGAAGCAGCATGTCTGGATAGAAATCACTCAATGACCCAGTAGGACACGTCTGCTCTGTCTCAAAGAAATGTTCAAAACCTTCTGATCTTCAGAAGGTCTCAACTTATTTCTGTAGAGGTAAAAAAAAAATCCAAAAAAACTCTGTGTCTCCCTGCACTTTCCTTTATTGATCTTTCTCCTTTAGCACCTGTTAACCTAAGATGTGATAAATGCTCTGTGCAGTAGGGCAGACATGCAATGCACACCTGTGATCTCAAAACTTGCTCTTGTCTTCATCTCAGATGTAGGGAGGGACGGTAACAGCAGCTACAGGAAATGTTTGGAGTTTGTGCTGGTGCTCCACATCACACAGTCCTGATGAGGAAATGAGGAACACTGCTCCCAGGCATGACCCGCTCGGCAGAACAGTCAAAGCATAAAGATTCAAAGGACATAAGGACACCTACTGAAGGTCTTTAAGGAAGGAAAGGCTTCTTCTGCTTGAAAGCATTATTTAGGAAGCTGGTACACTCTGAGATCATCCACCAACACAGGTCAGACTGTTGTCTACTCATTGCTTAAGAGTTTACCTTGGCTAAACTTGTTAAATTTAATCTTTCTTGAGGAAGCTGCTATCTTTCATTCTTCTCTGTTGCCCATTACAGAAGTATCTATGAAACTTTAAATTTGAGATGTACTTGTCTTCAATGCATCACAGTGAAACAAAGATAAAGTACAATTTCCCCCATTTTATTGATGGGTAACAGAGCTGAGATATTTAAGATTGTACCTAGGATTCCAGGAAAACTGTCAGAATGAAGAAACGAGCTCCATTCTCCCAAATTTTCATCTGATATGTGAAACTTCACTCCATTTAATGTTTTTTCTCTCTTTTCTCTTTTTTTACTATGTCAATCAACAGTCTGTGACTGATTCTTGATGGAAACAGCAAAAGTGCAGGGGAAATAAAGCCTAAGATACATTTAGAGCTTCTCTATATACAACAATGTAGCTCCTTATTTTTATGGGGATGCTTTTCAGTGCCAGCAAAGTTTGGTTATGTTAAAACAAATCAGACTGTGTTTGAAACAGGTGTTTTTACCAGCATCAGTACCCTATGTACTGTGGTAGCTGGATCATTCAAATATTCTGAAAAAAGCTGCAAAATTTGGTTTTCTTTCTCATTTCCAAGGTGGAAGAATGTGTACTTATGTGATAGAAGTAAGAAGGAAAATGTTTAAGCTGGGGAAGACAAATGCTGAATTTTCACAATTGCCTGCAATAATGTGTTTTCAAAAGACTCTAGTCTAAAAGCTGCTCTTTCACTTGCCATCTTGTCCTCAGAGACAGGTTTTGCTCATGTCAAGGTTGAGTGATCTCAATATCTGAAATGGCAGCATGATGACAAGCACAGAGGAGAATGAGAAATAGAAGCACTCGCTCTCTATTTCAATCTCTTTTCATTTGAAGCTTGCTGCTGATGCTACTGCAGATGAAATCATTATATTTCTGGTGCAGAGCCTCTAGCTGGAGACTCAGAGCTGGTAGTTTTAAGGAAAAAAAGAAGTGATGCTGTTCACTATATTTTGTGATTGTCAAGAGATAACTTCTGCTTCACTAATGGAATCCAGTGCAAGCTCATTGGAGGAATTACCAGGCATGGGAAGATATGGTAACTATCAAAAGAATTTTAAGTTTCTTTACTCCAAACTTAAGCTGCTAAAAAGGTGGGAAGAATGTGTATGCATTCTGGAGCAGCTAAACAGCTGCAGACATAGGAGACCAAACCCAATAGTGGCAATAAGGTTGTGAGCTAAGCATCAGCCAGCAGGAGGATATCTTGCAAGAAGAGGTAGAAGAAGAAGGAAACACTCTCTTTGACTGGCTGGGGTCTCTCTCCAATGATTATCCCTCAGAAACCTTAATTTTCATTATTAATACTTCTTTTTTATTTCTCTCAAAACCCATTAAAACATCATGCTATAGCAGAGGATATAAAAGCTTGGGTGTCACAGTACAAAACGTCATTGGAAGGGCTGTTTTCATAATGCTTCTCATCATCAGAAGCAGAATAAAGACAAAATCACTCTTTGGGGTTAGTGGAAGAAAATCAGTTTTGTGGTTACAGTAGTATTTTCTAAATTTTTTGTGCTTCTACAAAGTTTTGTGATTAAAGTGGCACTTTCTAAATGTTTTGTGCTTTTATAAAGTAGCAACTATTCTTGAAGGCATTTGCAAAGCATAATGTGGTGTGACAGCTATAATCCTGGAACAAAAATGTAAAAGTAAGTTGTTACACTCCAGCTGGTGAAATAGGCATTTAAATTATTTCTCCATTGTTTCTTTTTCTGGTTTTTCTCTATAAAACTCTTCCCCCTTAGATCTTAGAAATTCTATAAACCTCACTTAGAGCATTTCCTAGTGTAGGCATATTAAGTGACTTTTATTAATCCTTTACATCTGCTGATTGACCTTCTGTCCAAGTGATTGCTTTAAAAATATGGGCTATTTTCATCTAGAATTCAACATACTGTGGTGTAAATTTCAGATTTTATTTATTCTGTTAACCTGTAAAATGCTACACAACATTAAGTGCTCTGAAAAAATTCCTGTGTGTATGAAAATAGATTGTCAGAGCCAAGCAACAGCTTTAGAATAAATAACTGCATTTCTCAGGTCTTCATCTGTAAATTAGCAAATGAATGATAGCATTCATTTTATCTCATAATGACAGGAGTAATAAAAATAATATTATACATAGCTGAGATATTTTAAAGATGAGCCCATAGAAAAGATCATGAGGGGATATATTGCTATTTTGTCACCAGTAAAGATGCATTAAATTTTATAAGGAAAAAAAATATATCTTAAATAATTTTTCATTATGGCTTGTCTGTTGGGAAAGGTCACCATGAAATAAGAAATTTCTATGATAAACTGATTTTGGACAGGTCTGTTGGCTGATCTGCCTCAAGACAAACACTAAGACCCCAGAATTCAAGTTCTTCCTGGCATCTCTTTGTTCTTAAAACAAGAACACACCATGATAAATTTAACATAGAACCTTGTTTCCTTGTCTGTCAAATATTTTGTCAGCATAGGCTATGCTGTTACAGGTCTGCTACACATTTCTGTGAGAGGGGATTTTGAGAAGTGTTCTGTTTGAGACACATCAAACTGAGTTCTCCAAACCTATGAAAGATATTATTTCTCAGTGTGGCTAATTAATAAGAGATAGGAGAAATCTAATGTTTTACCATAAGTCATTTTGTCTGCAAAGACAGTAATGAAAAAACCCCATAGAAATTATATTTATTGGTAAAATACCCCTCTCCTCCTTCCTCCCTCCTTCCCCTCAAACCCAATCAGAATTAGTCTTGCTCCATGAAGGTTATGGAGTTAGTGCTTATATGGACAGTAGTCCTGGCAGAGAGCTTCATAATTATTATGAATAGTTTAAAAACCTTAACTACCATTGTTCTGGATCCTTCAGTAGTAGTATCTAATGGCACAAAAAAACATCTTCTCCTGATTTCAAAAGAATTCAGGATCACACCTTCTGGGAACAATGTTTTCCTGCTAATTATACTATGTATTACACAACATGAAATGAATTAGAGGCCTTGTTAATGGTCCCTAAAACAATGACATCTTTGAATGTGAAATGAGCTCAAAATGGAAACCAACATTTTAAAATCCTAGCAGCATTCCAAAATTCTAATAGATTTGTAATATACTGTAAACTATGGAACATTTATTCTTTTTGTTTCTAAGACACTGTATTCAGATGCATTTTAAATACAATGAAGATATAACTACAGCTCATAATGGGAAGTGTTGCTTACCAGATTCTGTCTTGATAAAAAACTCATACACTACTATGCATAAAAATCTCTTGTTAAAATACTTACTGAGTAAAAATGCACACAGAGAAAAACACCCATTAGCTTTTCTCATTATAGCTAATGGCAAAACCTCATTGATTACAACAGGAGTTCTTTTCAGAGAGCATTTCTGCTTACTTTCACTGCAGGCCAAATTATACCTCTGTAATCTCTGGAACTCTCAGTATTTTCCATTGCCACATCAACAGCTGCTAGCAAGCGCTCAGCCTTTTTTCAAGTGCCTGAGTCTCTGCTGATGTCCCCAGCCAGCCTGCTCCATGGGGTCACATCTGAAATACACACATTCTGCTGCTTGAATTGCCATTTCCCTCCCACCTAATAACTAATCTCAGCAAGGATTTATACCAATCAAAGGAAAGATGTGCAGAACATGGTTATTTGGGTGTAAATCTCTGCATACACTCATTTTTGGGATAGTAAATCAATTTAGTAAAGGTCAGCGACAAGCCTGTTTTAGCTAAATCAAGATTAATTACTGAAATGCTAAGTAATAATAGAGTCACCGGTTGAACTTAGACAATGTTTTAAAATAAGTTTTCTGTTAATTTGATTCAAATCTGTTTTTATTAGGTATCATGTATGGTAAGAGAACAGATACTATTCTATATGTATACAAAAAATGCATGTTGCTTGCCATTTGTTGTGTGTTTTAAATCAAGATGCTTAAATTTTGGCTCATTATTTTTGCTTTCTGTGAGCATGAAGAATGGGATTTTGAGTTTGTTCACATGAAGATACTAAATTTCAAAACTTCCTATCTGTCAGCATCAGTTGCTTCCCAAAAGCCCCCCTTTCATGGTCACTCACTCCGGAAAAATATTCAAAATATTACAGTTCATGTAGCCAAATGCAGCTATACACAAAATAATAACATGTACCTTTAAAATTTATGGTAGATCTTGGAATAAAAAATAAGTTAAAATAGTCTTAAAAATCACCCCCCACAAGGGGCTCCTGAAATGCAAAGCTTCCAAAAAAACATGCAATAAAGATTTACACAAGCTCACAAGGAAATTGCCATTTGAGATCTCATCCAAACTCCCCTCTGATGGCTGTAGATGTAAACACACCTCCTGTTTCAGACAGGGATGTCTGGGACCAGGAAGATGCAAGGAGCTATCTACATGTATGGGGAACTTGTGAAGAAAAAAATGCCTATAACGTGAATTATATTCCTGGCTCTGACAAACCCTTGGCCAGGAATTATTTCTCTTAGCGCTGTCAGGGAAAGGCACTGATTGTGGCAAATTCCTCCTGTCTTCATGCTAATTATTTTCTCCTGTTCTGTGTTAAAGTTTCTGTACACTTTTCATTTGTTATCCTGAGTGAAATATTTTACTTTTTTTTTTTTTTCCTGGAAATTCAGCTTCTTCTGTTTCTTTGAAGATGACAGTAAGTTTGTCATTACAATGAAGTGATAAAATGTACAGTTCCTCAGCCCAGGCCATTTGCAGCTGTGGAGCATCACTTATAATGAGACCAGCTGGAGATGCCAAAGGTATCATTAACCAAAGATAGAAAAAACTCCACAAAACTGCAGAACAACCAGCAAGATACATTTGCTGTTATTATTTTTCAGTCTCTTTTAATAAGATATGTTTTCAATGAGCCAAGCCAGAACAAATACTATGGCCAACCCTCAGCTACCTTGGCAAGAATCTATCATCAAAAAGACAGTCACAGCATTACCACTGCAGCCTGTAATGACAATGCACCTTGTACAAAGATTTATTTTTTAAGTTCTAACCAGATAAAGAATTGAAGCCATTATCAAATTGACAAGGCTGCTGACATAAAGTATGCAGACAATTATTTTTGTACATTGATGGCTATATTCCTCACACAGGGTATTTAAACATGGTAGCTGCTCTTTTGCTCCCATGTTGGATTTTCATGGACATTTATTAACTGTGCAGAGCAGCATATAAGCTTGTTGGATTCACTTTGCTAAGGGCCGGGCTCACAGTGGATTTTTACTATTACAGGATATGGTCTGTACAAATTCATATTTTCCTGCCTTGGTTTCTTCCATTAGGCGTTTCTGCAGGGCCTGGAGAACTGTTCTCAGTTGCCTGCTGCCTCATTGAAACAAGGGCAAGAAGCCTTGGGGACCCATGATAGAGGAAGGCCACCTGTGGAGTTTCCTGGCTCTGCAGGGACGGCAGGATGTGAGCAGACAGCAACACGTACACGTACGGAACACACCTGCAGAGTTCAAGGGCTAGTGATGAATCCCATCAGCTACTCACACATGCATTGCCTTTCTTTTTGTAAACTGCTTTGCATCTGCCATCATACAGCTCCCTGTAGTTGGCTTTTGCTGATCACCTTGACTTTGGGCGAGTCACTTTTTCTCTCTTTTACAGATAACATAGGAATAGACTACTGGCAATCTCCTTCTAATGGAAAACTAAGCACTTATTTGTCCCCTTGGTTTTCTGTCATTTCTTTCTTAATTCAGAACTGGACTATTCCTCTCATGCCAGGGTTACTAAGCTGCCCTCACAGACCTCATGAAGAATCTTTGCTGCTTTCCTAAAACCCTAATCATTTTGCATTCATATCTCATGAAGCCTTTGACAGTGTTAACAAACACAGAGGCATGAAGTTGTGCCATCCCTTTTACAAAGGTTCTCTCACCTCTTCTCCAGTATATTACAGCTACCTGTGTGTCTACTAATTGCATTCTTTATTGCAGTTCTACTAATTTGCCTAGCATGCAAATCAGATTTCTAGTCAATCTGCAGTCATCCCTGAACCCAAGGGGGAGAAACCCCAGGCTCTGCCTCTGGTAACATTTTGAGGAACCCATAACATACCACATTGCTACATGAACCATTTCTATTTAACATATTTTTGAACATGATGGTAAATAACCTTAAATCCTGGCACTCTACTAAGAAAGTGGAAGATTTCTGTAAATAAAATCTCTTTTATGGTACCTTCAATATTTCTCCAATTAATGCCTAGTTTAAAAAAAAAGTACAGCTGGAAGAATTTCTTTGATCACCTTTTCCCTGAATAATGATGCAGCCAATATATTTAGCTTTTCAGCAATGGCTTTTATCTTCTCTGACTGCTCCTTTTATACCCTGGATCAAGAGTCTGTTCCAAAAACTCTCTTAAAACCTTCCTATGTTCTGATGTGATAAAACCAGATTTTTATATAAATTTTCATATCTCTGATAGAATACTATAGAATACTCCATTTTTTAGCTTTAACTAGAAATACACATTGTTTCTTCATGGAAACAATCTCTATTTGGAAAGACAGTGTTGGAATTTTAAAAAATTTCTTGCGTTACTTCCTTTACATGGCTGTGGAATCATGTTGACCTTTGAAGGTCATTAAAATAAAATAAAATCCCACTGCAGTGGGTTAGTTTCAACATTTCTCCCTAAAAAAAATGCTCTTTTTTATCGACTATATCCGCTAGATCTTGAACACTTCAAAATGGCAAGTCACAGCACAGTTATGGAATGCCATATCCCACATTATGCTCATCATGCCATTTATGTAAATGTCATTATATGCCATGAAACAGTGCATTGTTTTATTTTTAATACATAAACCTTTTTTTTTCCTTAATGTGGTACGTGTTGACATCTCCTTTCTGATTTATTGGATAGCTTGCAATGGAAGTGAACACCAAATTCAATGAAACCATTTAATACAAGGAAGAAGAAAAACAGATAAGCATTCAGCGTGCTAATTAGAGGAGCAGCTATTTTTTTGGATATGTCTCTTAGCCTGGAATCATTTTTCCTAGGATATTCAAAACAGATGCTCTTTTAATTAGAAGCAGAAAATGTGAATTTCGGCTAGCAACACCCAAGAGTACGCTTGAGTGTATTGGAGATAAAACACCCAGTTTACATAAGTTCTACCACCTTCTGTTATGTAAATGTCTGCTTATGTATACATCTGCTCGGTGGCAGCGGCTCAGTCAGAACGTGTGCCTCTCCCTGTGGCTGTCACAGCCTCCCCTGCACGGAGGGCAGACTGCAAGCCAATAAAACACCATCAGCTGCTCTTCTCCAGCAGCACTGGTCGAGACCTGTGCTGTTTCAAACAGTGGATCCTGGATTCTGGTGCCTGTGCTGCCTATATGCAATTTAGATAGCTGTTGCTGTCAATGGCTATATATAGAAGCAGATTTATTACTAGGGGTATTACTAGGTTTCCAAGAGAGCAGATCCAGCCTGATAGGAGAAAAAAAATATTAATTCCATTGAGTTAAAAACATACCTCCTGTAGCCTGCTTATCCTTGTCTCTATTTTATAGCCATGACAGCAGTAATAGATGTCTGAGAAATACCTAAGCCAGAATAAACCTCAGGAGAAAACCCAAAATGAAAAGTGACCTCTCAAAAATTTTAATTTTATGACAGCAAAAATACAATAGCACCTTATTGCAAATGACAACTTCATAGACACAAAGAAAGCAAACCCATATTATCAGCCTAGTTCACTCCATGTCTAAATGTGGACAAGAAGAATGAGAAGGGAAAAGCACAGCCTTGTTTACAATACTGTCTTCTTGAGGTTCAGGCAGCCATTCCAAAAATAATAGCCAGCAAGTCACAACAAAAAGCATTGCCTGGACCTTAACTTCTTTTGGCTCTACATAAGATAAAAATTAAGTATAGCAGTTTTATTCCTTCACAACCCAGGGTTTTCCATGACAACACAGTTACCACAATTCTTATCTTCCACACTGTTTTTGACTGCCTGAAGTTGCATTCTGTACACCGCATTTCCAAAGGCAGAAATACCCTAACATTTAAGCTTTCCCCTGGGTCAAGTCTGGGTTGGAGGCTGAGAGATGAGTGAGCAAGAGGCTCCTAGGTGGTTTAGGATAACACAATCAATTATGAGACTCACCTAAGCTCAGCCAAGGGCCAGTATCAAATATTCTGAGAGCCCTAGAACCAGGGATGTCTATCAAAGACTGCTTACTTCTGATGAGAGGGAAAGCCAACTTCTTCTTGAGCTCTTTTAGTTACTTCGAAGAATGAAAGGAGGAAAGAGATCTAATGCAATAGGGCTTTAATTGGCTCATCAATGCTAATGAGACATGCAGTAACTAGATTGCTCAATACCTTCTCACTGATTTGATAAAAAGGATTGTGTATTTAGGTTGTCCTGCCATACTGAACACAGGCACCACACCCAGACAAGCTTGCAGACCCTGGCCCTAAGCAGACCACAAGACTTTGAACACAGACTGTAGCTGCCTGTTACTATAGAGAGGACAGTGTGGGAGGCAAGCTGTAGAGTTTTAAATAGGTTTTTAAGACCTAGAAAAAAAGCCTGAGTCAACTGCAGAGAATAGGGAGAGTGAAGGGAAGGAAAACTGATATAGTGAGATGCATAAGCAGATTGGCAAGACTTGTGACAGTTGGTGCTTTCCTTAGAGCTTCAGCTTTTAGAATTAAGGGACTAAGGAGAGAGATTGATTTAATTTAATATTAGAATACTTTTAGCTCTTGACCAGGTCATTTCAACATTAAATTTGTAACAGCCTCTCTGAAATCACACATTAGAGAAAAGAGTAAATCCTTTAGAAAAGGGAAAAAACTGTTCAGGAGATGCATCATTTATACAACTTATCTATTGAGAAGTAAAATGTTCTTATCACAAATACAATCTTGTTTTGAATGTCAGTACTACTTTGACAGAATCACATGGAAGTAGCAAAGGAACCAGCAAAGTTTTGGAGCACAGAGGGCTAAGTGAGAATAAGAGAAAATACGGTGTTCTCCTTCCATTGTAGCTGCCTTGGTATGCATTATTTTAGGGCTAGCTTCAAACTGCATAGTGCTGTCCAAAGTAAATCTTGAAATCATGGTAGTTGGGGCAGCAATTTGGAAGGTGCACTATACATGTCTTCGTCCCAAGGAATAGCTTCAACTTTTCTATTTTAAAAACATTTTTCTTTTAGAATTCAGAGAAATGAAAAGTGAATATATCCTTGGCTGCCTGCTGATCACTGGGACAGCTTGAAGACTCCTGAAGCACTCTGCAAATACAAGTTCTTTCATTCACACGCAGGAGGTGTAAAACCAGCCTTATAGCTACGTTACAGAACAATAAATGGTCCTCTGGGCACACCACAAGTCAAGTTCAAGGTCACACAGTTAAGGAGAAGCAGACCTTGGAATAAACCAGAACAAGCCTATAATTCCTGGTCCCTCTTGGTTGGCATTCTTTCCTATTCCTATGCTCGAGTCTGATGACTCCACAGCACTGTAAATACCAGCCAGTCCTTCAGTACAGAAGGACAGGGTTTGCTTTAATGCTATTTTTAGTTAAGCAGATCCCACTTTTAAATCTGCAACGCCTTCATTTTCAATATCGTGATTATGTTTAATGTTCCATAGGAAGATGAGGGGATTAGTATGAATCAGAAAGCACAATGCAGCGTAGGCAGCACCACGCTGCCTCCTGAAACACCAGCACACAGCAAGCAGGAGCTTCGGAGGGGGCTTTGCACGGGCAAAAGGCATTAGGCAGCTGGACGTGTCAGCTGGGTGCCTCATCAGGCAGCTGGTGCGAGTGGAAGGTCAAGAGCACATTTACTGTTTACTGAATTTGTAAATTACTAATTATTCAGCTCACTAAGCAAGGCAGGCTCATTGCCTGCGCGTGATAGTCCTCCTCCTGTCAAGCCTAAGCACACGTGGAAGAGAAGGAATTCTCAACTATATTTTGATAGATGGAAGTCATTAAAGTACCACAATAAAGGACATAAAGAGCTATAATGGGTAGGTCACTAGTAAGTGTAAGCACACGTCTGTGTTGGTCAGAGAACAGATATAGAATCCAGCTGGGCACTGAAAACAGCAGTTCTCTGTCTCCGCAGAGAGCTCAGGGGCTGCCTTGCTAACCAGGAGATGGTGGGATTTGGTGTCTGTGTCCATGGGAAGCAGTGGCCAAAGAGTCAAAGAGGGGTCTGCACTCACATTCCACTCTGGGAGACAGAGGCAGTAGCCAGGCAGACACCACCTCGGAGCCAGGGAGGTTTCAGAGGTACTGGCCAGTAGAATCTGTGGGAGCTGCACCACAAGGAAGGAGACTGCCAGGAAAGGAAACAAGGAAATGGTCTGCAACATGAGGGTCAGAAACAAAATTGTGTGCTGGGCTGGGCCTTGGACCAAGAAAACAGATTTGTTCATTCTGTCCTGTCTGTCAGCAAAAGTGGTGATTTTGGAAACGAGCAACTCAGGAATTTGTAAGAAAGAGATCTGAGACAATCACGTCATCACAACTAGCAAAATAAATGAACTTTGATGTCTTTTAGTCTGCCTCCATTGAGGCATTCAGAGATGACTGACATAAGGATGCTTGTGGCAGCTTCAACTGAATAAACTCAAAAGAGAGAAAAACTTGGTTAGGTTAGCCAAGTGGCCAAATAGGCATGTCTTCTTCTCCAAAAGTGTATCCTTGCACAGGGAAATATTTGCAAAAAGAAGAATCAAAATGTGACACTTCTGGAGTGAATGGGACTAAAGGATACCCTCTCTACCAAGCCTCTGGGTATATGCAATATCTACCAAAATCCTTTATGAAGAGAAGAAAGATTTACCCCCTCCTGTACTTGACTGCTCAGATGAGACTAGGAGTGAAGATTAACAAGGTACCAGATCTTCCCAGGTTAAAGGGCAAGAAAGGTCAGGTAAAGAAGAATTCTAGATAAAGTCAGCATTTGTCATGGAGGGATGGAAATAGGGGTCAATTATAGCAAACAAATGAGGTAGTGCATTTCTCAGAATACTGGAAAAACAGAAGTACTCCAGGTGGGAGGGTGGGCTTGGAAACAAACAAAATTTAAAAATCCTCAGACACTTATTCCAGTGGAAGGAAACAAAGCAGCAATGAAATCAGCTGTTAAATCCAACAGAGAGACTTTGGGTAAACTGCACTCTTTCAGAAGGTCCAAGCATGCCACTCAATCTATGCATATCGCTAGAAGGCAGGCTTTAGGGGCAGTGTTCAGACACTGGAAGCAGGGGAAGTGAGGTAATGCATTGGTGAGAGGGCAGTGAAGACTGTTCTGCTAGATATGCCAAAAAGAGCTGGGTTTTGTGATGGCAACTTTCATTTCTCAATTCTGGCTCAGATAATTCTGCATCAGAAAAAGGATATTCACCTGAGATGACTTGGAAATGACAACATTACATAGCTTTCTCTTTTTATTTTTTTCTTTCCTTATTTTTAGAGCAGGACTACTTTAATACAGACTTCCATGGAGACAGTTCAAGACTTTTTCAATCACAGTTTGATTTCCAGACCCTGCATTATCCTAAAATGTATGAAATTGCATCTGACATTCTGAAAGATCTGTTTCAAAAGTAAGAGGCACTATCAGCTTCTCAAAGCACTTCATGCAGCTCAATTCCCAGTGGACAGATGGGAACACCAAGGGGCTGCCAAAGCATATCTCCAGTCTTGCAGCAAACAGAAAATGCATATGCATCTACTGATTTGGGTATATGTGAAGATGTTCCTCTAAGCCTTCTCAGTATCATTTATTATATTAAAGTGTATCTCAATTGTTTCTGTAGGTGCTGTTCAAGCTGTGATCTCGTGTCCACACCTGGTTGCCTGCCATGGCACTGTGGTGAGTGACCTTGGTGAGGTTCAAATGGTCCTGGAAGGACTGGGGCTTTTAAGAAGATTTGAAAATCTCCCTGAGTCATGATGACATGCTGGGCAGCACATCCCCAGTTCTTGGAAGGTGTTGTTCCTACAAGGGACAGTGTACTCACAGGGTCACGGGTCAGCAGGGCACGGACCCCGTGTGCGAGCTGACTCTGAGGGGCTTGAAGAGGAGGAAAGGCAGCAGCTTACACTCTGCCTGATGAAAGTTTTATTTTAACTCCTACTTTAAAAGCTTCCAAGGTTATAAAAGAAATAACACTCCCAAGAAATTACTAAAGAGAACTATGGGACAAATTAAGCTGGCAGAACTACTGTGGAATAAATATGGTGCTGAAAGCAGAGGCAGAAGGGCAGGCAACTATTTCCTATATGCAAGTATGGCTAGAAACTGCTTCTCCCTTGTTTTCATCTTCTCTCAAGCACAAAAAGGGCTAAGTAAAATCTATACAGAGATAAACATCATACCTAGCAGGCAGTGTCCATATACCCCTGGACTTCAAGCAGTACCTTGACACCCTTGTGCTTTCCACCTTTGTTTCTGTGTGAAATACATTTCAACTCAGTTTGTCTTTCAAGCCTAAAAGAATAATCAAGAAGTGAAACTTATAAGTGAAAAGCAGATTTAGAGATCCTCAGGCTGTTGAATAATGTGATTATGGATCTTCAGTTTTTGGAAGGAGCAGCAAAATGTGATGCACTAAAGACTTTAGCATATCTTTTCAGCAAACTGTACATGTGTTATGCTTTTGATCTGCTTTCTACAGAGAAAGACCAGTCACTCCCATCACAGACTGGAAGCTTCTTTTGAAAAAGAATGGGCAACAATGAGATTTGGGGTTTGCATGAGTTGCTAGTGACCCCCTTTGCTGTTGTGTCAGAGGCTCTGCAGCACTGCCTCACCCATCCCCACACTGAGCTTTCAGAGGTCTGTTAGAAATCAACTGCAGAATAATTACTGCAGCACTTGGCTCCAGATCTAACTTGGAAAGTGCTAAGTCACCAGCTCTGCAAGATATAAATTATCAATTGTGGTCAGTTTCAATGAAAAGTATGAAACCCACAGCATCTTGAAAGAGCATCTAGACATAGCTTAAGTCCAGTCCAAATAAAATAAAAACACATGATGGAAGTGTGTAATGCAGTGGTTTGTGATGCCTTTAGGACAAAGGGGCAGATAAGGATGGCTTTGAGACTGAGCAGTGCTTGTCCCATTCTGTGTATATTTCTTATGGTCTAAACCTGGTCTGAAAAGCCAGAAAAACTTTTATAGTGGAACTTCTCCATAATCTTAAAATAAAACACTTTCCTTTTCAGAGTTCCATTCTTAGTGCCTGACTGCAAGGTAAAAGTCACATCTAGACAGAACTACTGGTCTGGGAGATAAGCACACTAGAAAAAGTATTTTGGTTATGAATTGCTATTGAACATCTTCCAATTCTCACATTTACTAATATTCTCTAAGTGATTTCTGCAATAGGTTTTTGAATTAAAGACTAAGAAATCTAATTTTTTTAAACCCTAGCCTTGCAAACCACTTGATGAATAGATCATGTGAGCTATTTCCATTACTTTGAGTGAAACCGGGTTCCTTTTGCAAATAGTTGTCTTAGAGTTCAAGATTTGCCTTCCTTAAATACTTCTATTTGTCTAAGATTAGCTGTTTCCCAAACATTCTTTGCCATGATTTCTTAAAACTTCTTTGCTAAAATACTGCTAAGATGAGAAAACTGCTCACAGATAAAATTCTCCATTTTCTTAAAACAGAGACAAAATGTACTTTCAGTTATTTGTTGTACTGTGCTAACAGGATATTAATCAAACAATTAAGAAGCATTTATCCAGTTATTGTGCAGAAGCCAGAACTAAGTACCTCACAGTCTTATCTAGAAAATGTTTCCACATGGAAAGGATGGACCAATGCTCCTATTTTATAGCCCAAAAGCAAGGCCTAGAGAGGCTGAACAACCATGAAGAGATTGTCCAAAGCCTTTGAGTAAAAGGAAAACATAAACAGGGGCTCCACTGGAATACCTTTCCTTTCCTGAAGAAAAAGAAAAACTAAATTACCAAGTGACCCCCTCCAAACAGCACCACTCGGTCACAGAGCACTCCCTGATGCTTGCTGGATTGTTTCAGGAATATTGCAGGCATGAGTCTTTGTTTCAGCCTCCCTGATGCTTTTTCTAATTCCCAAATCCCAGTGGTACTGAAGTAGGATATATTTTGGCACACCACAAAAAGTTCCAAGCTATTGTGAAATATTTACTTAGGTAACTTTTTGTAAAATATGCAAGAGTCATTACAAGTATCCCATTTACTTCTAACTTTGAAGTTAAAAAATCACAAATGCTTTTTAGCTAGCTAAATATTTATAATAGCTTGTCTTTATGCATGCAATGCATAATGCCTTCCAAGTACTTTAACAAGCTAGAAATAGAGAAACATCCAAAGCTGAAAGAACCATATTTGGGGTGAAAAATGGAAATTGTTTAAAAACATCACATTCAGTTAGAAAAGAAATGACACATTTTAATGTATGGGCTATTTTGAGTCAAGCAGGCGGTAAGGATTATAGTGAGAATTTGGCCAGAATATCAGACCAGGATATCATACTTGCAAAAGAGAGCAGCTGTCAGTAATAAAAGAAAATAAGCAATAGGAGCCCTCCAAAGAGACATCTGCACCCATGGCCAGCCTGGAGGCCGAGCTCAGGCATGATCTGTGTACAGCAATCTCAGTGCTCCCTCCTGCAGTGCCCTAGGTTTCCTGGTGAGGAAGCATTCCTTGAAATAAACACCTACTGTCCAAAATTGCCCACAAGATGCCCAGGGCATATAATGTAGTTGTACTCATTTGTCTCACAAAGTTCTTGGAACATGGGTGCTCATCTTTCAGTGTAGGCTCTCCCTCACTCAAGCAGCAATGCTCCCTTTCCTACAACTTGGGTTTCTTCCCCGAGCACCACAGCCCTTTGATATCAGCCAACACAACAGCAACAGGTGAAAGCCCTGGGTTCTTTCCCAGTTCTTGCCTACAGCTGCTGAGGATCTAAAACCTCTTTGTGAGAAGCTCACGGTGCTGGCAGGAACAGCCACAAGATGGGCATTGCAGTGATGCTACAAGCTGTCAATATTGCCACTCTACAGCAGTTGGCAGCAAAGCTTGTCACTGCAGGCCTGACCTCAGCCTTGCCTGCTTGGGGTACTGGCAAATCAACTCCCACATCACTAAATGCTATTTTCTTTAGTGGGAAAGAATGAAGGGGGACACATTTGCTCTGTAATCAATACAATTATCTGTGCGGTTAAAAATTTGGGTAGACAGGCACACAATTAATTTCCCAAAGTGCTTGAAAATTTGCATTAAATTAGTTTATGTGTATATATATTCCATTAGCCAATTTTCTGCAGTTAATCCATTTATGCATTAACTGTTAGGTGTGCCTGCAAAATGCAAAGCTTTATTCTCTATAAATCAGAAATTCCATTGTGGCACTTGCACCCTTTGGTTTTTTTCTCTGCTTTTAAAGTCTGTTTGCCAAATGCTGTCATTTTGTTTGCTGAAATTTCATGACAGATGCAGGACTGGTAGCACAATGAAAATGCATTTGAGCATTTCTGTGGAGTCCCAAAGAGCTCAAACCAGAAAGACACAAGGGAAGGAGGGCAGGGAGAACCAGCACTTCTCTCATGTTGCTTGGCTCTGGAGACTCTGCTGGGTGCTGTAAAGCACCAAACATTCTGAGACCAACAAATAACAACAAATCTCTGTTTTGTGCCTCAATTGCAGCTCCAGCAGCTCCAGACCCCTCCTTTCACCAGACATGCTGTCTAAAAGCTGTTACATTAATGTTTTCTTCCTCATATAACCGTTCTGGAGATTTTCCTACCTGGGCTGCTCAGGGGTCACAAGTGAGATCCTAACCTCCTTCTACAAGGTTCCATACAAATTTACTGATCAGAAGCTACTGCCTGAGGTCAAAGAAACTGGCAAGGAAAGGTAAGTGGTGTTATTCTTCACCCAAGTGAGACAGAGAATGTCACTTCTTTGGGGTGGGTCTCCTTAATCTAGATGGCCCATGAAGAAAACACACTACAGAAGATACAGACAACCTGGGGCAAAGCTTCTGAATTTGATGTAGATTTATTCCTGTTCAAGGTTATTATGACTGCAATATTTTTTCCATTCCTTTCAGCCCTGAGATTTTCACAGAATACCTAGTGTCAAACCAGACTGGCTTGCCCAGGATAATAAAAGATGCTATTTCTCAGAAATGGGAGACAATTTTCTGAATCCCCACCAGGTACCTTATCATACCTTCCTTCCTTATTTCTGCATCTTCCAACACCACATCCAGTATATTGAAGGCAACCTTGGCTTTGAAAAAAGCTATACCTGTTATTTACAGACAGAATAGTTCTATAGAGGAGTCTGTAAGCTCCTAACCTACCTTTTTCTAGTCAAGGTACACATCAAGGGCTTGGACAAAGATGGAAAAAAGGGAACTGAAGTAACTGTTTCAAAGCTATGTGGCTGACAGAAAACTGACCCATAATATAAATATGATATACATGTACAGGTATAAGTGAGCACCTCTTTGGAAGCACACACCTGACAAATCCCTTGCAATCTTCATCTAAACTACTGTGGCTTCAGATGCACATATTCCTCCAGGACTCAGTATATTCACTGACTCTCAGTTAAAATAGAAAGGCAGCTACTGTGCCAAAGGGAGATGTTGTGAACTGCTCTCATCTGGGATTCTCATTTATGCAGTTTACAGAAAGGCTCTGAAATGCTGCACACTAACGAGAAACACAAATGCTAACAGGGTACAATGAGGCTGCTCTCACAAATGTCTCATCAATAAACATCATAAAGGACTTGCGTCAAGAAATAGTACTCCATCTACACTATAAACAAACCATAATAAATAATGAAAACATAAGTAGGAGAGCAATAAGGAAGGCAGGCAGAAAGTACAAATAAGACCACTGAAACACAAATAAAGCAGCAAGGTTGCTGGTGAAAACAGGATATTTTCTATATAAGAAATTGTGCATACCTTTCTGCGGCAATAGACATCAGTACTGGGGTTAGGAGTAAAATTCATGGTTTCATTCTCTTATCAAGATGTTGGAGCATAGGGAACCAAGTCCTTTGTGTTTGCAAAGAATCACTTAGAAAAAAGTAACTTGAATTCATTTTTAAGTGAAGAACTTGCACGTCTCACATTGCAATGTGAGTCAGAATTCAAAGAGCTTTTATTTCTGCAGTGTAACTCACTTCAAAAAGCCTCTGTTCTTGAATGAGTATATCCACTCAGTCCATTTTGGTTTGTGCAATCAACGCTAAATTCACCTGACTAGATTAACTGTCTGAAGCACCTCCACACAGACAGACAGTAAATAAGGAAAGGAGATGCACTACAGACAAAGGAAATAATAAGAGAGGACTACCAATCTCATTTTATCTCATGCTGCAGGTAAAGCTTGTCTCTAAAGGTATCAGGTGAGTGAAAATGCAGTCCTTAATTCATCCAAAAAATGTACAAACCACCCTGGAATGAATACGCTAGTATTCATAGGAAGAGGCGATTGAAAAACAGTTGAAGATAAAAATTGGAATCTATTTATTCTTGAGTTCTTAAAGGCTAGGCATTTTCTTTAATTAGAAGCAAGCATCCACATAACAAATGCAACCTTGTAACTTTTAATAGCTGGAGCATAATCATAATCAGTTGTGATGGAAATTCCAGATTGCAGGCTCTCATCTCTTGACCTTGGAGTCACCATGTTTCTCTCTATCTGTAATTAATACCTTTGTGTTAGGGGGAAATGACTTTGTAGGGAAAGTCAATAAATACAGGCAGTCTAACGTCCTTGGTATTGTCACAGGTGGCAGAGGTTGTGTCTGTGTTTGAAGCTGCGTCCTTGGGGCAGAGAGCACTGACCACAGCAGGTCAGGGAGCAGCACACCCCATTTGCACACACCCAGAGGAGAGCTGACCTGCACTGCTTCATGCAGCTCCTGGTCACAGACTCCCTTCTGCCAGCAGAGAAAGGGAGGGGATGTTGGTACACAGAACCTGCTGGAAACGGAGGCTGTGGTTCAGCTGCCTTTCAGATGTCCTGTACGCAAACCTGGAGCTACCCAGCAGATGCACAAGCACTGAGCTTCCAGCACCAAGTGGTGCTAGAGCAGAACAAACTGCAGCAACAAACTAAGCACCCACATGGTCCTTTCTCCTGCAAATTGCTCCCTTTGTTCTACGTGTTTCACAAAGAGAAAAAGCCAAATATTTACATCTTGTTGGAGAGAGGGATTTATGTCCCTCTCTGCTCTTCTCCGGGTTATAACTAACTGATGACTCCTCCAGCTTTGGCTGGAGGCCATGGCAACATCAATTATGTGGCACTGCCCAGCTTTACACTTGAAAAAACTCAATTTTACCTAAAAAAAAGCCTCACAAACCCAAAACACCCCCAACAAACCCAAAAAGAGAAAGAAAAAAGAAGAATCCAAACCCAAACAAGCCAAAGAGCACCAAATTTCTCTTTCACTGGTCTCTCTGCATTAAAAAAAAAATAAAAAAATCATGTTTGATTCCCCTACCCCTGCATTCCTCACAAGTCAGAATTGTCAGGCTGCTGAATAACAACAAAAGGCAGCAACAAGTTTTGCCTTTTGAGCTGCAAAAGAAACGTTCTTGCCTTCTGTGGAACATGGGCAAGAGCTCAAACTCTGTTCTGAAAGACCAGAATAAAGAGGAGCAGAATGATGTGAGGAGTAAACTCAGAGAAATGCTGATTGTGAGATACTGAAATGTTATTTCCTGGAGCAATTATTTGCTTCAGTGAGTGCCCAGAAATCAGCCACACTTAAGGTAGTTTGACACTTCGCACAGCTTTGTGTAACACAGCTCTCTGGTTAAGCTACGTACTTGGAGCTCTAACATGCCTCTCCTCTTTATGGCATCATTGAAAACATTTTGTTAGCCATATTTTAAAAATCCCACATGATTTCTTCAAAACTGGTCTCTATTTGCTTGCTTTCTATCTGTAAAATAGCATACAACTTTCTATCTGTATGATGTCTGTAAAAAAACCATTAAGCTGTATAAAAAGAATTCTATAATCTTCTGGCATAAAGCACAAGCTCCTTCAAGAACTAGAGGCACTCAAAAAAACCCCCTGCAATTGCATCTGGGAATGTGGTGCTCTGTCTCTCACAGAGAATTTAGCTGTTGAAGAGCTTGTTTTAATTATTTTCCTGTCTGAAGGAACAGCTAACCACTCATTGACCTCCCTGCCTCATTCCCTCTCTCCAACACTCGATTTTGTGCAAATACACACAGGTGAGACACAGGTAATTTTACAGCATGTCCATGGCGTCAAAGCAAATGAAAAAGTAAAGTATAGCAAAATGGGCTCTGGGGCCTCCAGCAGGGTGAAGAGAGAAGCAAGAAGCGCAGGCAGTGTCTCAGTCCCTTCACAAACAGCAACCCAAAATGTCCAGAGCAAGCACAGCAGGCAGAGCTGGAGCGCAGCCACACTCCTCCTCACGCCAGGGCGAGACTGCTCCTTGTGCCCTTTGATGGTAGAGGTTGGCTCCGGGAGCAGGCACACAGCGCTCCCAAACCTGCACACCGAGGTGCCTGTAACTTGAATAAAGAAACTCAGAAGTGAAAGGTCAGGGCCCAACGCGTGGCTCGCAGAAGGAAAGACACGTAGCAAAGACCCTGGTGAGGCACCGGGACAATTTGCGTACGCCGCGTACAAGACAGCGACACATGGCACAGGAGCTTGTTGACAGCTTCATGTCTGTATTGCTCTGCTGGCCAAACAAAAGAAGATGCAGCTCTGTAGTTTTATCAAGTACAAGGAAATTCTGTAAGTCTAAGTTTGGAAACTGGTGCCTAAAAGTGTGCACCTCATCAGTGGGAAATATGCTGTTATCGCTGAATTCTGGACCTTTAAAATTTAAAGCTCGAAGTCCAAATAACTAGACACTGGTATAATTTTGTGCCTTAGAAGGCTTCCTCCATAAATTTGTATGAATATACCGTAAAGGACTGCAGAGAGCTCTGAATATGTCATAAAAGGAAAATGTTACTCAAGCTGCACATGTTTCCATAATGAGAAAAGCAACGTATTTGTGAAGGCTTATACAACAGTGACTTCTGCTGTGGAAACCTTGTCAAACCAGCATATCAGTTATGAGGGTTAAAACTGCCTGCTATTGCTCCCATTACTCAAAACACTGAACATGCTTTAAATAGAACTTAACAATATGCTTCTGGCAGGGGCATTTGAAATGTGACTGCCTTCAGATCCGGTTTTTGCTCCTATTGCAGGGAGTAAAGTGTTTCAGTGGGGCAAGGATGCAGATATAAAAATCCAACCCTTCACTAGTCCCAAAACAAAACCAAAATCTTCTAATTTTCATGAAATTTTGAACACTTAATTTTAGTCACAGGTGGAGTCTAAAGAGTATTCAGGACTTGCATCTGACATCTTGATCAGATGCCATTGCAGCTTACCTGAGTTAAAAGCAGAGGCAATTTTAGTGAACTTCTGTTGTGCCTGCCTCCTAGGAACACTTAGGGATTTTCCTTCCAAGGAAGAGTGCAACAACATGTTTGACAGACTTTGCCTCTAAGGAAAAAACCAGAATATATTAAACAAAAGGCTTTGGAGGCTTGAAAAAAAAAAATCTCTTGGTTCTTTTATTTTTTTTTTAATTGAGTGGTTTCAACAAAGAGCTTTACTTAAAATAAAAGAGCTCATGAGTCCTCACAAATTCTAATACAGGCTTATCTTCTGGAAAAACAATTACTAATGAAGAAAAACCATCTGTTCCCATAAATTAAAACTGGTTAAATATTGGAAAGTATTTATTTGACTAAACAAAAGAACTCTCTGCACCCCTTTATGTTTAAAGCCAAATATTCAAGCTTGTCTATTCAGGAATAGGTGGAAAATAAGTATCTGCACAGGCTATACACATTAAGTTAGTCTGCATAAACTGTCACAAAGGCTTTCCATTTTAAGTCATACCTTTTATAAGAAGGACTTGACACTAAGCCAGTGAGCCTGATGCTCTCTCGTGCTTTTTGCATACTTGAGAGACTAGATTATTATTGTCTGGTCTCAACCAAAGGTCCATGGCCATACAAGGCTTAGCATGCCTTCATCAATTTAGAGTGATTGTTATAAATCACACATAATAGGTATCTGAACTTAACACACTAGAAATGCTGGATCTACAGATAAGCAATATGCAATACTTCTCAATCCCTTCAGAACCACCAATATTTGAAATCCCATTAATTTTGCATTACAGACTGCCACACACATTATTTTAATATTCAGTTACTTTGTTTTTCCATGCCTTGCTTGGCAGCTGCTGATTTAGAGTCATCACTAGGGCTGCAAGTTCTCACCATTGATTTTGCTGATACCTTCTGTCTTATGGAAAAGAATGTCTTAGAATACATATAATTTGATTTTCATAAACCTAAGCATGCTTGTCTGCTATTTTTTTGTTTTGGTGTGAAGGTTTTTTTGATTGTTTGTTATTGAAGTACTTCATGATTTGCAAAAAAGAAATCCAAGAGAAGAATTTACTGCCAGGCTTGTGACCTTGAGGAAGACAATTTAAAACTTTGCTCTTAATCTTTCAAGAAAAACAATCAGTGCTATATACAGCATAAATTGACTGTAAATGAGATGTTGTAACCCCAAAAATAAACAGAGTGTCAGAGGTGTTTAATGTGTGAGTTTGCATCAAGGGCCAGGTTCTCAGATTTTAAAAGAATAATTTGATAAATGCAAGTCATATTCAACGTGTTGCTGAAGAAATGCTTTTTAGTGCTTTTTTTCTTCTGTTATTGTTCCTGTACTGCTATATTAGCACACTGTGAAAAGAAACATTTATTCTCTCTCACATACCAGAAATAATTTTTTTCTCTAATCATTTTACAATCTGTACTACACACAGAAAAAATCCCCAAGCACAGCTTTGAATGATGAGCAATTATGTAGGACAACTCCTGTGTTCAGGAGCTGGCTTGAGACATCTTTTAAAGGGTACTTTCTTCTTCAGAAATTACTGATCATTTTTCATGAAAACAGTAAATACCAAGATGAAATAGAATAATGGTTTTCCTTTTCAGGAAGGTCTTGTTTCAATGCTTATTAAATTAAGTACTCCAATGCTTTTATTTTCAAAATGTAACTTTCAGGCTAATAATACCCTTTTTAAGGCAGGTTATTAAAAATTATACACAAGGCTAAATAATTGAAAAACAGAGCATCAGGGGTTTGTGGCTTTTATGTGACCCATTAGCTTTGCTCTGAACTATTTTGCCATTCTCTGTTTCATATTGACTAACAAACCATATCTTGGTCAATTACTTATCTGTAGTGCCATTGATTTTCAAGACACATTCTTGGTGTGTGTGGTATCTGCAGAATTAGATTTTTAAAACATACAAAACAAAAAAAAAGAGAGAAAAATGCTCCACTCACAAAACTTGGGGATATATATATATAAAAATATGCATGTGTGTGTTAAAAGTGCAGTCCCACATTGGATAGATTAGCTGGCCTAGCTTTCTTCCCCACTGAGAAACAGGACACTTCAGTTTAGAGTGACTGTAGAACCATGAATTCACACCAACAGTCTGGATGATGGGTTATGATGGAAAAAACCTTTTATTTAAACAAAAAAAACACACCCCATAAATAGCAGGGGGTAACAAAAAGTCATAAATCCCAAGTCATTGAAATAGATGAGTCTTAAATCTAATAAAACAAAAGCTCAAAGTAGTCTACATAATGAAGTACATACCCTGAGGCAGAAAAGTTTAAATAGTATTTTCACAGGAACAAGTATTAAGGTGCCACAGATGCTTTTGGTCTGGACACCAGAGTTTTTAAAAATAAGGGAGTCATATTGAAAGTCTCTTTATCAGAGCACTGAGAACAAGAAAGAAAATAACTTTCAAAACTTGTCTTAATTGTTTATGTTTCTGATGAGTTCCTTCTACAATTAAGAGAGCTGAAAAAGGATTTAAGGGCCCACAACTTGCAACATTCAACAGTGGTTTGTTGCAGTTCCTGTTCTTTTAATATTGTGTATTATAGGCTACCTGCATATTGAAATGGCTGACATTACAGAGGGTGTAAAATAAAAATTGGGCTTTAGGGCATGAGTAGGATGGAAAAAAAAAACAAGACAAAAATGGCAACTTCTGGCAAATTCCAGCATTTCAGAACTCTTTATATGTCCTCTTGTAAGGTTAAAATTAGAATAATAATAGCTCATTTCTGGTGAAGGTCAGGCACCATCCGTGGATCTCAGTAATTTGCAGTGAGTCAATTCAGCTATGCCTCTGCATACCTTACCAGTGCTGTGTTAACACAGAATCTGAACAGTGCAGAGGGAAATCCCAATCCATCCAAAGCCTCTGTAAGCCAGCAGAGGCCACAAAATCTTAAGACAGGTTTGTGGACTTTCTCAAGTTGTCTCCTGTTGCTTAGCAAGTATGTCCTGCTACAAATGTGCTGCTGACACTGCTGGAAACACAGCAAGGCATCACTTTCAGAAACTGCAGACATGCAGACCCTGCTAAAACATTCCCTGAAACTGCTGGCTGCTGAATGCTGCAGCAGATCAGCCACTGCTGCTCGTGAGATCATCAACAGCGAGGACAACAAGTGTTTAAAATCAAATCAGTGATTAATGCACTACCACATAGAATGCTTTGTGAAACAAACACACTTTACATAATGTCCCAAAATACTTTAGCATTAGATAACAGGGCGAGGAAGGGAGAGATTAAGTTGCATCAGCAATGGAAAAAAGATCTTTGAGAGTTTAGATGTGTAAGTGAAGCATAAAGAGAGGAATGGGGCAAACAGGAAAGGCTGCACTGGATAAGGGACACACCTTGAAAGATTTATCTACTAGTGATAGCAAGACCATAAAGCAAAGGGAAACTAAAGCCACATGTAGTAAAGAAGGGGAAAGCTTGCAATGTATCCATAATATAGTTCTCAGAAACCACAGCCTCACTCCTAATCTGAGAGAAATTTCATGGAGCGCTGGACAAAACTATGTCTGTGTATGGTTACATAGCAGAAAAGGGACTCCTGAAAGGAAAAACACAGCAGCAATTGCTGATCAGAAATCCCATTTTGGCTCTGGAAGGCACAGAAGTGCCCTGTGGAGCCAGGACTGGAAGCATCTCGCTCGAGTTAACCCAGGCAGAGACTCAAAGCTTCCTTACTCCACACCATCAGGAAATGTCCTGAGCAGGACAGCAGAGCAGTGTCAGCTTCAGACAGGAATTCAAGTGAACTCACGGCAGCTCCAGGCTTGCAGCTGAGGGAAACTCTGCCATGTGAAGACCAGGAGGAGGGGGAGGATGTCCAGTTGATTTTTACAACTTCACTTAAATTATTTTGCAGCTGTAAAATAGTCACTCTGGCACAAAATATGTGGTACCACCCTGACAAATGAGTTCTAAATAATTGAACTGAAAATCAGTCAGAGCAGGTTTCAACAGATCACATTATAATTGCAGCTATTAACAACACATTTTTTTAATGCAGCACAAGTCAGGGTAGAAAAGTAGGAGAATTCATCTGAATCCTAGAAATATCTTTTCAGCCAGAAGCTCTTCAAGGCCATACAGTTCACCAACCCAGATAAAAGAGATACACATTTGCCACCACGGGACCAACTCTGGTGGTTGCTGAGGATGTGCAGTTTTTATCACCTTCCTGGAATTCAGCTCCATGTGTTTGGCTTCTTCAGCAATTGCACTTACTCATCTTTGCATCACAAACCTACTTGTTACTATAATGATACGAGCAATTGCTGGCACTCTCAAATCCTATTTTCACAGCAGAGGACAATTTTCTCTCTCTTACCTTAGGTTCTTTTGGCTGACTTTGCTGGAATTATCCTCTCAAAATGTTATAACTAACAGTTATTTTCATCACAAAACTGTAAAACTTACAATCACGTTTAAACTCCTTGTACGTATTTAGATTAAAAAGAAACCAAAAAAACAGCGTTTTCAGCCTTTTGTTTCTTATACCAGCCAAAAGGACAAGTCTCTAACTCATACCATAAGTTTATCACAGTGGGCTACAAATATCATCTCAACTTAGTTAAAAAAAAATATCTGATGATTGAGCTAACCACTGAACTCAAATGGTAAGCATTTGTGGACCAAACAGATTCGTCAAATGAAGGAAAAAAAAATAATTTTAACTGATTGCTCTTACTGCTAGCAAGATAACATTAATCTGCAGCAAAAGGAGGTGCAAAAGCTGCAAACAAAAGGGTCACTTACTCCAAAGATCAAAGTCACCACCTTCAAAAAGCTGATCATTCCCTGCCTTCAGAGGAAGGGCATAGAGAATATAACATAAGGAATGTCATTACATTTGCACTGAAAAAAACTGTAAAAGAAAAAAAGCCATTGCAAATATAAGTGTGATTTTATCAAGAAACAGATTTTTTTTCAAGCTGTTGAAAGAATTTAACATTTTGACAGACTTGTTTCTAATTCTGGAGAGATATGAAGTATGTTTGTGAATAAAGAGTAAACTGATGTCTTTTTTTTTTTTTTTTAATGAAATTCTCATGTATCTTCAGGAAGACAGGAAGGGCGTGAAATGAAAAAAGCCAAACTGGACACTTTGGAAGTGGGGTTTGGTGGGAAGGGAATTGTTTTGTTTTGTGCATTGGGTTTGGCAAGGGTGGGGGAGTGATGTTGTTTCAGGCTTGGGTTGTTTGTTTTTCTTACCCAGCAGAAGCAGCAGTAGTGTAGCTCTTGGACACTCTTTATAGTGTGAACCAGTGAAGGAAAAGGGTCACAAATGAAGATACTGAACCTTTGAAAGCTTCCTCAGCCCTTGGTGCTATTTTCTTCAATATGGTAGACACAGAAAATATCTCAGTGAACACACATATTCAGCATATAATGTACTGTTAATAAAATATATCAATTACAGATAATTCACCATAATATGAAGAGATTAGTCTATATAGAACAGAAATTTTTATGATTTGATTCTTGAAACAGTTACTGTATATCTTCTATTTTCCCTCCTACATTTTTAGAACAAAGACTCATATTTTAAAAGCCCGTGTGTACATCTGTGTTAAAAAAATTTAGAATCACCTAGATATTCACACTTCACACAGGAGGATGAAACCTCTTCATCTTTAACAGGTGCATTTTGTAGAGGAAAATTAATTAAAATTGCTTAATTGAATGAGATCTAAGGAAATCTGAGAAAACTTTAATACAGCCCACTGTTTTTCAAGTGAGTTAAGTACTAAGATTAAATAATTTATTTTATTAAAAAAATTTAAAAACTCAAATCATCTTCCACACTGAGAGTCTACAAGCTAACTCCTGAAAATGTTTTAAATTTCTTTAGTCACAGTATGCTTCCACAGCTAACCACAGTTTATCCACAGCTTGTTTCAAGAAAAGGATCCATATAGACAGACAACTGATGAAGTTGTCTAAATATAAAGTTGCAGTCCTCATCTAAAATTAAGATGATGTAGAAAACAACTACTCTTATGAAAGCTTGTAAGGAATTGCTTGTTAAAACAGAGATGAACAATTCCAGATTAAGCTGGTACTTTCACCCTTAAGTAATAGGTTCCCCTATTCACCTGGTTTTTGGATTCATGCTTGCATCATTCATGTTGTGTTAGCAAAAGCATCTTAGCATCCTGCTATTCAAAGAGAATACTATTTCCAAGTATTCAAAGAGAGAAAGAAGACAAATTGAATAGCTAAAAGGTTTACTACCAAATGTTATCAAAAATGTACTTTTTCAGTGAAGAACATCAAAATATTTTCTAAACAAAATCACACAGAGTTCCCATTGGAAAAAAAAAAAACCACAACCAAACGAGTAAGAAATTCTCACACTCATGGGCACAACAGCCTAAGAAAATTTACAAGAAGAGGCCAAGCACCTTTCTTCTGCTGTTCAGCTTCAACTTCAGTTGCAGTTCTAGAACCTTCACTAGTTGCTGCACAAGACAAAAGTCTGCTCCATTGGGTATCTGTACTTTTCACAGTATTCTCTTTAGCTTCCAAGCCAGTGCATATTTTCCCAATGTCAGTCTATTTTAACAGAAACTGTCTATGTGAAGTGTAGGCACAGAATTGTAGAAATTACACGGAGCCTTAAACATAAGTCTAGAAAAGATTACAGGATTGTATTTTAACCATGAATACATCCATCAGAGACAGCCCTAGGAGAGCTGTTCAAGACTGCTTAAGGCAATGTTTGCATTCACTACAAAGGATTAGGATAGGGCCTCCAAATTTATCAGGCACTGAAAAAGAACCCTTGTCTGAGGTGGAGAGGTTGGCAGCTGTCACAGTGTAATTTTGGATCAGGCAAACACTTGCCCTGCAATTCAGGTCAATGTGAACACAATGCAAAGGTTTGAAAGCAAGCAGATGTTTGTCAACATATTAACAACAAATCATATATATGGGCTGCAGTATCTTCAACCATTTTGTGTCAGTTTAGCTGTGGAGAAATAAAGCTCAAATATTTTGGTTTCTAGTTAACTTTACCTGCAGACACACATGCTCAATTGTGGCTTGTAAGCATAAGGGCGAAATTTTCGGACTTCTTGTTTCTTACATTACTGCTTTGAAACTATCTTTAAAATTCCCACATAACTACATTCTTTATTTAAACACCTGGACAAAATTACTTGTTCCAGAACAAGGGCTAAATCTATCTCTGGCATGTAATCCTATAAAAGAAAATGGTATATCAGGAAACACCTGATCAGAGCTAAAGGCATCTCTTCCTGTAGTGTTCAATCACAACCTCAGTTCCACTTTGTTGTGATCAGAAGATGTGCAATGTGTGGCTGTTACTGACATGCCAGAACCTGCCTATTCTCATTTTCTTCGTGCCCTATTAGACGATGTTAGCACAGTGTGATTTTTTCAAGGGCAGGTAAGGTATAAGTCCTCTCTTATGTGCAGATTACAAGACCAGTCCATTCACCAGCTGGGTTCATGCAGAAGCTGACTATTTGGCATCTGAGAATAAAGAAACTGATAAAGCAGAATAATAAAGTACATAACAATTATCTTCCCTAAGCTTTTGGATAACTCAGTGAACAAAGGAGGCTGGACTGTCTGAAGTGTAAAAACTCAGAGCATTCCACAATGTGCCTTTGAGCTAATATTCTCACTTTTCCCTTGAAAATATCACTTTTTTCAAAGTGACACTTTTTCAAGTGACACTCCCTTGAAAATATCAGTGATGAACTCATTCTTCAGTTAAAGCCTCCATCCAATCAACTGCATTTCCATTTGAAACCCTTAACACCAATGGGCCAGAACATTAAAAATGTGAACACAAACAAACATCTAACTTCTCGTGTCCTACAGTTTGTGAGCATCTCTGGTATTTATGCATCAAAGGATAGGCACGAGCACAAAACAAACTCATTCTTCTCAGGGTGGGTATTTGGAGCTATCAGGTGGATATGCCAATTTCAGCCAGAAATTAAAACCTTATATGAGGACTCAACAGAGTCAAGAAGAGCATGAGCTCTACGCACCCATTACACACAAGTGAAGTTACAGAAATTGACCTTTATTTAGTAATCAGTTTCTTTAACTTTTTCTGATACAAAGTGACATTTTCATTTAGTACAGAAAAATCCATGTCAGAACAGTACCTGTCTGTTTCAGTTGTACCACTGGAGTCTACTCTGATCTCAAACTTTATAAAACAAACAAAACAAACAAAAAAATAGAGATAAACAAAAAACAACTTCTGTCCCTCACCATGAGAAGTTCTTGGACTACCAATTCATCCATATCATTTCATAATTATTAATTTATATATACAGTATTGTAATAGTATGGTATAATACTATATAAAATACTATATATATATTTTTGATGCTTTTATAGTTCAGAATACTCTATATAGTGTATAACCATATAAATACTATAAAAAGTATTTTGAACTGTAAAATAGCAACTGTAAAACAGAATTTAAATTTAGGACCAGATCTTTCTTGAAGAACTGTGCAAGAAGTATCCCTTTTTTTTTTAATTATAAAAGCTGCAAACAGAAGCAAAATTACAGCCTGTAGTGTAAAACTAGAAACCCTACATAATGAAATGTTAGAAACAGTGACTGAGAAGCAGGTCTATTCAAATATTTTAAAAACAATTAAAATACAGTACCCAGGAAACATGGCACAAGAGACAGAAGAAACAGGTACAAAACCTGTGTTAGGAACACAGAGTCAGAAGTGCAAAAAACCAAAAAAGGAACTGATATAATAGAGTTTGGTACAACAGGTAAATAAGTATTGCAACCAAAACTAAACAATCACTTATTTTTTGACAGTGAAAACACTAACAATTTAGTACCTTTCTAAAGGCTTTTAATCAAAGCCCTAAAACTGTGTCTGCTCTTAAATAAAAACAGTCTATGTGAATGCTACACACTGAAGTACAAAGCTTAAGAATTACCCTGCAAAATTGCACCAACATAAGCTTTCCATATTTACAGTATCTAAAAGTGACAGAACACAGCATGCTAGGCCTAGTTTATGACTCTACCCCACCAGTATTTAATCCAGGCCCAACAAACAAAAATTATTATTTGTCAACACGTTAAGCTCGGATTGCTTAGATACATTATGACGTTTAAATATTAGCTTCATGCATAAAACAAGAAACTATATCTTTGACAGACAAGCATTGACAGGATACAAACAGTGGTCTGCCCTGTGTAGGAGTGTACTTCCTTTTGAGCTTACTCCCAAGACGTACCGATTCAATCCCATGTTATTACCTGGTTGTCAAGTCAACAATGTGCTTAGAAATGGTAAAAATTGTAACTAAGCGCATAAACTGTCCGCTCATACTCAGAAATTTCACTCCATTTTGAAGAGTTACCTCATTAAGTGGAAGGACACAGAGTTAAAAAAAGAACAAAAAACAAACCAAAAAGACATTCAAGTAAACAGCAAGAACCAAATACTTTGAAAAGGTTTTTGTAAACGTGTCATTCTACAGGGTTTTGCAGCATTGTTAAATTCATTACTCATGGACAAGTACACGCAGGTCACACCCCTCGTGACAACCTGTCACGTGTACACGTACGACGTAAGAGACAAGCTCGGTGAAGTGATCTACCCCTTCCCACATGCCTTGTCAGGTCCTCATGTGTTCAGTGTTATCATTCCCCTTCATGAAACAGAAATCACTCATGGATATCTTTATAAAGACAGAAATGAACTGAGTCCATCGGATAGAAATTTAGTTGGTTATTTACATCTGGAAAGTAGTTTCACAGCAAAATAAGTCTACAGTGGGCCAGCTGGGATCCACAGGACCTTGTTCTGTTCTTGGTCGACAGTTGTCATAATCTGAGTGCAAATGCTTGAAAGGGCTCCTCCCTGGACAATGCCTGGAGAAGAAAAAATCCCAGATACAAATGAGACTGAGATAAACAATTATGAGTAATTACCAGGAGCAGTCTTCTGCATTTATCTGCAAAGTGTTTATCAACAGGTAAGAATTAAGCAACTCAACTTAGTATCTGACAGAAGAATGTCTCTATTAAAAAAAAAAAATAAACAAAGAGGTCAGGCATTCAATACACAGTTTCTTCTGCTAGCTCCTAAAACAATCCAGGAAAGTCAAGGAACTGATGGCTATAATCAACTAAGACAACTGTTTTGTAAGTGGCCTCCATGTACTATTTTAAGCGGCATCAGGTGGCAAAGTTTAAGTCTAAAGATGGTCAGAACCTGCTATAATAAACCTTCTCTGTTCAACATGTGGTGTTAAGAGTTTCATATTTACGGGGTAATATACATAGAGACTATAGCTGTAGCAACTAGACACTATTTACAAATATTAGAAGTAAATTATGAGCAGCTCACAGATCGCTGAGCTAAATAAAACAGCAGCGGTTGCTACTCCAATTCTTATTGTCAACTACATTCAAGGAACAAAAGGCCAACAGCAAGCAACTCCCTGAAAAATCAATTCACAAGATAAATGAACACCTTTTATTCTACCCTTGCTAAACATAAAACATAAAATGCCACCACTGACACATGAGAGAACATACTGTCTTCAATACTTAAAATCTGAGGAACTTCATGACTTAGGAAATATGTCAGCCAGCAAAGCCTCTGGCTACAGCCACCTCTAATGCTGAAAAAGTATGGAAAGTCTTACACAGCTTAAGGCATCATTTTTCTTTTTGAAAAGAGAAAATATGATGCCACATAAATCTATAATATTTGGCTCTGCAATATATACTACAGTTAATGATGTATAGTGACTTTGGATACAGAACACAGTAACTGAAAAGGTCTATGGAAAGTGATAAATGGCAGCGAAGAAGTGATTCAGATTACACACTGTGTTCACAACTTGGTAGAGGAAACAAAGCCAACCTGAAAGTCATTAGCCAAAAAGTGAACTCCATGAAGTAGTTAAAGAGCTCTTAGTAGTAGCTCTTACTAATTAAAGAGAAAGTGTTACCTATAGCTCCACGACTGACCTATCAGGTACAACATGCTTACATCTACCTACAGGCTTATTTTATGAACAATATTACAACTTCAACAGCCTTCAATGTCAGTGCAATTTGAACACCAACCCTCTCTGACTACCAGCATCTGGAAGTGTTGATGACAGCTGGAGTCCACTGCACACTGGCACCAACAGAAGGAGGCCCTTCCCACGGGGCATTTGAGAAGATACACATCAGACTCTCTTGGACTGAGTGCCCCTTCCACTGCCAGGGTGAAACTAAAATGCCACGAATGACTAAACAAGAAGCAGAAGACAACATGTGGTGATGCAATCTGGCCATGTGCATGTCAAGTTCTCCGTAGGTTCAGTATGTACCATGTAAAAAACATTTGTAAGGTTATTACATAACATTTTATTGAGAACACAGGGTTTCTCTCAGGATGCACTGAGAAAGCTCTAAACTAAATACACCCCTGGGTCTCTCTGCACTTGGCACTTATGCCTCAAAAATATTTCTGCAAGAATCTCATTGTTCAAGGGCTGAAAAGTTAAATTTTGGCTAGTTTAGGGTGTTTGTTCTTCTATTTAAATTTTATTGCTATGCACATCAAGATACATTCAAACGAGTGGGGATAAAATTCTAGGTATGTGGAACCACATGGAAATAAACTCTGAAATGAACAGTCTCCAAACACTGGTTTTTTTCCTCTAGTAAAAATACTGCAATCCAAGAATAATTTCATAATTTTATGAAGTTAAAAAGCCTTCTAAAGTTGAACTTAATTATTCCAAATTACAATGCATGCTGCTCAAGAAACCTTGGACTTTTTTTTTCCATTGTTGAAACATTTAAAGTATGTCTCACAAATCACAAAAACACACAGAATTACAGAAGGGTTGAGGTTGGAACAGACCCTTGGAAATCATTACTTGTTAGTTTAAACAACAAGGGGTTTCTGTTGTTTTGTTTGATTTATACAGTTAAAAAAACCCTTCTACTTCTTACATGGTATAACACTGACAACACTGTCAAATTGTCAAATCTTGACCACACTTTCTATACTATTGGCTAGTAATAAAACCTTCTCAGAACCATTTTAGATCATAAAATTGTAACATTCAGAACAAAGGAGATTTCTCTCTTGACATTTCCTCTCCTGGTAAAATAAAGTAACAGAACATGAGTATGTCAAAAGGGAAGGCAGAATGAAAAAAACCAAGGTGCTTATTGAAGGGACACTGATCTTTTGAATTAAAATGCAAATGGATTAAATAACCACTGTGTTCCTACTGAAAATATGATTAAATACTAACCTGTAAAGTACTTGCTATACTCCTGTTCTATTTTTTGAGCTGTCTCAAATTGTTCTTTGGAATGCTTCTGTGTAACTTTGTCCCTCAGGAAGATTGGGTCTTTTTGCTCTCTGAAAAAAACCCAAAAAACAAGCAAAAGAGAAAAAAAAGAATGAAACACCTTGTATAAGAGTAGGTTTTTTTAATGGACTTGAAAAGAGTGCCTCTAGCTGGGTGAGTACCAAAGGCTAATTCACATGCAAGCAGACTCCTAGGCCCAGAGTGCCATCTACTGTGTTTCAGCAGTATCAGCAGAGTCATCAGGATCACTTCAGTGCCAACAAAATTTATTTGATTTCAGACCAAGATAGTATTTATTTAAAGTTTCAGAGACTGGGGGGCAATTGATGAAGAAAGAACATAAGTTTTTAATATTGGGTCATCATGTCATATACATGCCAGTACTCCATACACAAAGCTGGGCACAAGTACTGCTCTTCTAAGGGCTTGTAAAATATCAAGCATCAAGTAAATGCAGTATTTCCATGTTATCATATCTATGACATATTTTTGAGATGCCTCTTTTTCTATTACACAAGCTCTTGAAAATAAAATATGAAAAAACATAGAGAAATACAAATGCTAAAATAATTATTTAAAAGCATCATTACTAAACTAACCTATTATTGCTGTGGAGCATTTCAGAGAAAGCCAAAAGAACTTGCCAATATCAAAAAGGGAGTTTGTACAAACTTTTGGTCCACACAACAGGCAGACACACTACAGCTTATACTTATGACTGCCAGAAATCCCTGCTTGACTAGTCTGACCTTTGTCACTTCCCAAAAAAAGCAAAAAGCTGTAATGGTCACCATTTCCTTTCCAAAGGGGGTCAAGACATGACAGTTCCATGTAGCATTTAAGTGCACAGTCCTACAGTGGTAATGAAATACACCTCATTGCTCTATATCCCGTTTCTACTTTAAAGCAGTGATACTTATCTTCTTTATTAAATAATAGTAATCAAATTAACCTACAGATCAAGAAGATAAGAAGTCTTCAACTTTAAATATGAAGATAGAACCAGTATTAGATCTCATAGTAAAAGTGTTTCTCAATATTCATGTTAGAAGATTATGTTCCTTCTTGCCAAATCCATCTATCAAAATGTGTGAAGGCCTTCTCAAACATCAGGGGAGGGACTGGCATTTGCACGTCCTGTGTTCTGTTCCTGGCTGTATTCAAACAGGAATTTCACAATTACTGAAAGAACACAGCCTGAGAAGACAGTACATGTACTATGTGGCAAAAAGGGACTTCCCTTGCTTTGTTTACTGGAGAATGAAGGTGGGGAAGCTGAGGTTATGAATCAATTGGCACTGCATCCATCCCTTGGACCTTCTAAGATGAAGAACAGCTCTTTGTCATGGTCAACACTTAATCCTCATTGGATCTCACCCATATCAGTCTCACACTGTACCACAAAGGTTAGCAGGAAAGATCCTCCTGAAGGACATTCAGTCTGGTCTCCATGGATTTCTTTGAAAGATTCACTTAATTGCCATGCAACCTAAATGAAGTTAAGACCATATACCTCACAGTGGGTTTTCTGAGGATTAATTTCCCCATTTTACAGAATCACAGAATGTTCTGAGTTGGAAGGGACCCAGAAGGATCATTCTTCAGTGAGTGGCCCATACAGGGACAGAACCCACAACCTTGGTGTTATTAGCACCAGGCTCAGACCAACTCAGCCATTCTCAGTGGCTGTTACAGAAGAATTAAGATGCCTAAGATAAAATAAACAATAAAGGTAAAACAGACTTATTTTAAGCTAGAATAAACATCCCTGAACTATACCCCTCACAGACTTACTTGATTTGTTTAGCATTTTTGTAGCGAATAAAAATGACAATAGGGTAGATATGAACACTGTGGAGCCGTTCGATGGCATGAGGAGCGATGTCAAGCAGACAATGACAATCCTAAGATCAAACGTAAATGCAAAACACTCATTCAGTTAAAGAGCACAAGCACACATGCAAATCCCCCGTTTCTTCCCCTAATTAAATCATAGCAACCCAACAGAATTTTGCCATACATGTAGCATTTTGGGACTACTGAGTAATTTGTACCCAAAGGATTTATAACAAAAGACAGAAGATGATAAACTGCAATAAATTGCATTCATAGTACCAAAAGATACCATGCATTGATAGAAAAAAAAGGTACTTGAAGAACTAATGAAATGAAAACTCAGAGTGAAATATATGCAATACATTTTTTCAAAGTTTAAATATTCCTATTAATTTTCTCTTTCAGAAATCATAAGCAAAGACAAGCATTAATAGGACTTTCCATGTGGTTTGATTGAAAACTGTAAGCAATGAACAGACTTGAGGTAACATCTGTCTCCAGGTTTATATAGTTATATTCTATATGACTGCCTTAAATGGAATAGGTAAAAAAATTAAATCCTTTTTTGGAGGGGGTACAGGATGAAACTTAAGAAAATTATTTATACTTTATTTAGGAATACTGTAGAAGAATATGTACATTTCTAGTTTCTATAAAGGTGAGCTCATTTTAAACAGTCACATGCAAAAGTAAGGTAAGTTTTATTTAGCAGCCTGGGGAACAGTTCTCTGAATGTCTTAAAGGATGACACTGTTAACATAATTTCCATCCCCCAACACAAGTATGTAAATTGTGGCAAGAACTACAGCATTAAAATTGACTCACCTTTTCTGTTATCTCTTTTATTGAAGCTACAGTTGTCACATCGAAGTGCCCACTCCTCCGTTTGTAATCGATAAACAGACAATCCTTCACACCTCGTTCAATGGCTTGCTGGGAAGCTTTCATAACCTCTGTTGCATAGAAGAGATCCCCTTTCATTACTACTCCTTAGGCACAAAACCAGGCTAAGAAGACAATGGCTGCAAATTCAGATTCTTGGGGTGTTATCCATCTTTGTGTTGCCATTTTGTGAATTTATACAGATGTTGCTATCATGTACTCTAAAGCATGAATAAGTTAGCTATATTTGCATACTTACCAAGAGGACATCTGCAAAATTTCCCAGGGGATTCTTTGACCAACATGTCTTTCACAGCATCAAGTAAAGGTCCTAGAATAAGGACAGGCCTAGGGGAGGTACAGTCCACTTTCTGGACACGCTGATAAGCCAAACTTGCAGAATCTACACACACAGAAGATACTTATTTGTTAAAGCATACTTTTCCTAGCATTCCTAAAATAAGCAGAAGCATCTTTATAGGAAATATGAGAGGACCTTCTCTGCAAGGGCAAAGGGCCCTTGACAAATACAAAATACAGTCAGTCATTATTTTTCCACTTGACAGCTGAAACTAGACATTTTTTTAACTGAACCTATTGTTCAATTAAAAAAAAATAAACTCCTCAACTTTCCTAATCATCCCTAAAAGTGCAAACAATACACAATATTCGATATCTCTGGCTTGATTTGTTGAGCTATTGCAAGGAAGTAAGCATTGTAACCAACATGATTTTTCTAAAGGAGTGAAGAAATAAAAGTGAAGATTTTAAGTGGTGCACAAGATTTCTGTCTAGACTAAGCAACCTGGACAGAAATTAAATAGTTGAAAGGAAGATCAAAACCATGCATCAAAAAGAGTCTCCCTCTCCAAATGAAATAGTAATGGTAATACGTCTAGGAAGAAATTATGAAAATATTATTTTGAAACACACTGGTTTGTAATTTAATACAAAACAAAAGTTGTTATTAGAGGTAATGATCACTATTTGTATTCAGAGCAATTAGAGAGTAACATCATTTGTTGTGCTGTGCTGCACCTGATTAAAAACAAAAGAGAAGCAAAGGCAAAGCCCTCCCAGGTATAACAGAGGTACTTGCCATCCAAGAAAGGAATTGAGTCTGTACTGATTGTATCTAGAGCCAATAAATCTTTTCCATCTTTGGAACCACTTCTCTTATGTTTATGTTTTCTTCTGAAGAATGACCTCCTTGCTGCTGCTGACAAAGTCTTAGATGAACTATTCTCATCTTTAGCCTCCGACATGCTGTGTCTCCTGTAGAATTCCTGATCCATCCTAGAATAAAGCAGACAAAAAGGCTGGTATTTAAAGTTAAATTTTTTTAATTTTTTGACAGTATCACAGCTGGTGATGCTGTGCCTGATGCACCCCAGGACATTGTCACTTCTAGTTTACTATTTAGCAGCATTAAACTTGATAGAGCAATATTTAATTCAATGTATGTTAAAATATGCCATCCCTAAAATGACAAATCTAAGAACTACTATCTCCCAGAAAGAACAGAAGCAAACAAGTCTTTTATACCACATCTCACTCATCAGTCACTATTTTAAAAACAAACACTTTTCAAAGATGAATACTGTAACTGAGGTTACTTACATATATTTACTGGGAATCTGTCCTCTTTCCAGCTTCTGAGCATTCTCATCCAGCTGCCAAGCCATCCAGCAGCCAAAATTTCCCTGTGGTAGAGTGTCATCTACATATAAAATGTCATCTTTCTTAAAGCTTAAATCCTGTTCCATCTCTGCCACACGGTCATAAAGTGCTCTGGAAAGGAAGACAAACAGGCTCTGCAACGGGTCTCCACCAACTCCAGGGAAGAACACACCTTTTCTGAAAAATGTTAGCACATCAGTGGCATTCTCTACATCTCAAGAACACATGAGTGAAAAGTGAAGACTTGCTATACTAGACTGTGTACTCACTCTCAGAGAATAGCTGGATAAATTCATAAATTTCAACTTAAAAAAGCATGGAAAAATTTGTGTTCTCTCATATGATGGACAGCATATTATCCTAACAGCCTTATGCTGCCATTACCAATCATACTCAAATACCTGATGTAGAATCCATCTCCAGGAAGCTCTTTTATCTTATTAAACTCTTCTATTCTGTATTGAGTCTTTATTTTGATGTTTTCTCCAGGCTTCAGCATTTCAAGATAAGCTTCCTCAGCTGTTTTATTTCGCATGTCAATGGACCCATACTGCAAAACACAAAAATAAACCTTTAGATGTGAAATTGTACTTTAACAAGCAGTAGAACTAGGTGAGTTTGTAAAACATGCAAAATGAGCTTGCTTTTCTCACTTGCAGGGTTTATATATAAGTCTTGTCACTTAACAGTAGAGTTTGCACCTTAAGAAAGTCTAGCAGGAGACTAAGACATTACAGTGGAAAACAAGTGCAAATAGCAGACAAGTACTGTGAGAAAGCACCTCTAGAAAGTTTTCCAAGTGTAATCTGAGAATCATAAAATTCACACTGAAAAAAGTTAATATTTTTAAGGATAGCAAGTGGTCTGAAGGAAGTCAAACATGATTACAAAGCAAAAATCTGGATACTAGAAGTTCAATGGAAGAGTCTCAGTGCTCACTTGTATCTGAAAAGCTCATAAAGATGTGTGTTTATCACCTGAACAGTCTTGACAAGTAGATAAATATTCTCATTTCAGATACAGAAAGCAGAGTCAAAGACACAATATATGGCTTTCCCTAAACTCTCTTTAGAATTTCACAGTGGTAAAAATCATTATTTTTCTCTCTTTTATAATACCTTTCATATCCTTGTCTTTCTCCTACATACAGCAACTGGATTCAAAGCTTCCCATTTAGATGAAGGGAGCAGGTGTTAGTAATTACAGGTATGTAAAATATCTATATTTGAGTCCTTCAAACTTTGGGGCATCTTGTGCTATCAACATTCACAGTTCTCCAGGTTGAAATCATCCAGCTCCTTGTGTGCTGCAGCTAAAATGCAAGTCTGCTTCCTGAACATTCTTACCCAGGCTTTGTGGCAAGAGCTCAACACTCACAGAACATTCCACACTGTGGGACAGCACAGCACTTGCCACCTCCCTCTTTATACCATCCCAGCCATTTCTCAGTACACTGCAGACATTTCTGAAGTGCTTACCTCAAGTATCATGTCACCCAAGACTAGTCCATCAGGTCCTTTTGCTGGGCTGTCATCATCAACATCCGAGACAAATATTCCATACAGATTTCCACCACATATCTGGATCCCAAGATCGACTTGGGATTTTTTAACAACAACAATTCTAGGTTCAGGGGTCCTTTTGTTTGTGTCCACAGGGCCCCTTTTGACAGAAAGAAATAACACGCATACTAGAATTGAAAAACTTGCTGTGCATAAAATCAGCTTGCCATCTGAAGAATATATATTTATAAAAATATTATTCAGAATAGGTCACCTACAGACAAAGTCTTAAATGACAAGCATCACCTTTCCAACTAAACCAATCTTGCAGAAAACTTCCTTCACTCCTTGCAGACATCATGTTTCAGCAGGTCTGAAAACATGTACATTTATATCCTGGGGTCCACTTGTCTGCTGACTTATTTCATTCAGACTCAGCATTCATAGAAGTACACTTCCTTTTTTCATACCCTCCATACCCACCCCTGACCATTTATTTTCCTTTAAGACAGAAGTTTCACTCTCTACCTTAAGGAATTCCGGGGACTGGTAGTTGGAGTGGTTTGTTTGGATGGGGGTGTCATTGTTCCTTCATCCTGTTCACTCACAGTGTCGATTACGGAATGATTGTCAGGCGTTGCAGCTCCGCTGCCTTGAGGGGTGGAATGATTACTCACAGGTTCCAAGCGAGAACTATGACAGGGAAAAAAACAGAAGAAAAGACTGGTGGGTTAATGCCAAATATCTTCCACTCAAAATTTTTAATTTGGCTTTAAGTCAATTTTAGAGTAAGAGAGATGAAACACAAATTCTGTAACTCGAATGGGCATACAAAAAAACATGCTCATCTTAAGTCTATGAAAAAGACAAAGCTCTGTTTTGAAGTGTGATCATGCATCAAAATAGGATGGGTAATTTCACCAGGTCATATGGTTCTATATTTAAAATTGGAAATTCAGATTTTGGAAAAAAAATAAAAAAATATTTAAAAATAAAAGACATATGTTAAAATGTTATTATCCTAGAAGAAGTCATCTTTGATTCTAGTTTAATATATTTAGTATATTTAGTTTAGTATATTTGGGGATTATGCCCAAATAGAAGAGAATATAAAATATATATATATATAAAATATATATATATATAAATATATAGATGCATCAAGCACTCTTCTTCTGACAAACACATATGCACACATTACTTTTCAAAGCAATCACACTTAACAGCACACATGTGCTCATGTTTGCAAACATATTAAGTGTACAGAAGTTAGATACTAGCTAAACAGTTGTGTGGACAGGAGAGCTGTCTTTTTCCAGGTCCAGCCAGCCTTACCTTGACCGTGAGTGATTGCCAAGCTGATACATGTGCGGGTTATACTGAGCCAGAATAGTGATGGTGTCGCACTGCTGCCCAATGATTAGTCGAGCCTGTTGCTCTGTAGCATTTCTCAAATTTATTCCATTAAACTATGGAAAAATTGCACAAACCAGAATGTCAAGTTTTCAAATGGAAGCTAGCAAGCTCATTCTTTCAGTGTCCTAATTAGTGTGATGTCTAAATGCTCACTTATTCTCACTGGAGAAAATAGGAGAATGAAAATGTTTCTATACAGTAGTTTCTAGGGTTTACTTCCTTGGAAGGAATCAGCATAATTTTCAAGTATTTTGTAACCTGACAAGGAGTTTAACAATATTTTCACTGTTGAAAGACATATGTATTCTGAGCTGTGCTATGAATATCACTGATTAAATATAGGTTGGTTCAGACCAACAATATAAGAAAATTCAGAACTGAAAGGAAAATTCAGAATTGAAAGATAAATTCAGACCTATTCAGGTCTATTTTAGTATCAGAAACACACTGTGCAACAGGTGTTTTAACATGATGTTACGTTTACAAAGCAGCTCTGTACTTTACAAAATGCTATTCCATGTGTTTATCTAACACAGTAGGCACAAACATCACTGAGCCTACATGTGTAATTTTTTAACCTGTTATCTTAGCTAAGAATATGGCACAGTAACAACAGCATGAAACTTGGTAAAAGCCAGCTGCTTGAAAATATACTCTTCTTACCAGGCAGAGTATGGGATTGGGACTATTTTAAGTACTGAAACAAACTAGTTTAAAATTTAATTGTACCTATATAAGACAGGATGCAGATATACCATCTATATATACATACACCAGATATATAATTATGGAATATTACAACAGAGGGTACTCTGTTACATCTCACAGTGCACAAACTATCACAACATAGTCTTTTTGGGGAAAGCAGTTCTGACTGCAGTCTGAAACTGATTTATTAAACCTTAGCAATAGTAAACAATTACCTCCAGTAACTGATCACCATATTCAAGGCCAGCTTGATGGGCAATGCTCCCACCTGTTACTTTAGAAACAAATATTCCACCATTTTCTCCGCTCACTATGGAAATCCCAAGTGGCTCAGAGCCCTTCTGCACTTTCACATGGCGTGGCTCTTCCATGTAGGGCCTTTTAAAGAGATAGTTAAAACTGAGTTGGAAAAAATTGCACTTGAACCATCACAAGATCAAAGTTTCATGCAGTATTTATGTCTGTCTGAACAGTAACAATAAAATAGCTTTGAACAGTTACTTTAAAAACCCCACTAATTGTCAATGGTCTTAAATGCATTCCTTTAACACCATGCAATGTACAGTGGCAGAAGTAAATGTACACCAGGTACATGACTGCTCCAAAAATGATGGTAAATATGAATTATGAATAGAATGGTCATGAAGTTGATAGGAAAGAAGCTTCTAGACGCATATTATATGAAAGTAATTGAACCACTGTATATAATATGTCATTGCCAAACCATATTCCAGAAGGGTATGTTACAAATACAAATGCTGGGAGTCTTCATGGCCAGTGAAAATAAACATAATGAATACCAAAGCGGTAAACCAAAGGACAACAAAGCACAAATATAATATTTGATATTTGTATGCTGGAAAACACAAATTAGTAATGAAAACTAAGCAGTTGCAAACTCAAGCCATTAAGACAGCAGTTTGCATGGTAGCATTACAATTACCATGCAAATTCTCCTCAGGGCAATTATCCAAACGTAAAAAAAGCACAAAGTGCGCAATACTGCTCGAGAAGGACAACCTTAGATCAGGCCAACCTCAAACTCCTTAGTGATGAGAACCTAGGCCTAGGAGCAACAGGGATTCTCAGAAAAGACCTATTACGGAACAGATATCTGAAAGATGTAGAAGATTTGAGAAGACAAGAACACTTAGAACAGGACAAACAGTAGTATGACACTAGTAAGTATAACAAGAAAAAGGCATATACAGAAGAAAACCCTGATCCATTCCCCTTTCCTCCCCCCACATTTGGGATGTATCCACCTGTACACATGGGGCTGGTCCATTCATAACCTGTATAAACAAACAGTAGACTTCTAAAAAGTCCTGGTTTTCATCACTATAAACTTAAGAATGTCTACACAGCAAGAGGCATCACCAGGTGTTGATGTTGAGCTCACTGTGAACGAAACATCTTGGGCACCTGATGTGGTGTATTTTTTATTTTAATACCATTATACTGCATTTGACATGCACTAATTTGAATGTTTTCTCTCCTAACATTTCATTATGCCATACAGATGTTCCCTAAACTGCACTAAATGCTTAAACTATTTTATTGTGCTGTTCAGAGACCTGAAGTTAACTGGACTTCACTCACAACCACTGAAGTGAGTAAGGCTGAGGAAGGGTATTTTTGGGAAAAGCAGGATTTGGGGCTGGGGACAGAGGGAAGGGGACATTGTTTCACAATTATGCATATTGCCAGTCTTTGAAGGGATCCTTTTGGTGGCCTTCTGCAGCAGAGGAATAATAGTTTGCCAGCTTATTAATGCATATGAGATAAAAACTGTTGGCTGCTGACATGAACGCAAGCCTGGAACTCAGCCATCTCACATCACTGTTAGAGGTAATGCCCTCTGCAACTGCTTACCAATGTAATGAACCTGTTCCTGATGCTCACATTTTTTGCATGTAACCTAAATTAAATAAATTCTGATAACTTGCAGAAAACATTATTTTATCACTTACTTATGTGCGTGTAAGTAATATTATATGAAGTTTCTTCATATCACAAAATTTACCAAGGTATATTTCTGCATCAAAAACTAAAACTGCATTTTTCAGAGCTTTTTTTATTGTACCTTTCTGCCTTTTCATCTACCATGACCATTTTTAATTTGTTTCATATTAAAGTAAGAAAGAATGAAACCTATACAAAGCACACAGGATCCTATCTGAGAATTCTAGTAAGTACAGAATGACAGAAAACTATTCCTGTAGAGCAAATCAGTAATAAAGTAAAAAAGAATGATAACATTAAAAAGGTGTTTTATTTGATAAGCAGTTTTATCAAAATCAAGTGAAGCACTTTTCTATAATATTCAGACTGCCTGCCAGAATCACTAGACATGGAGTAGAGAAAAAGTCTTAATTTATGAGATCTTTTAATTTTCATTTAAATTAAAATAAACATAACAAACAGAAACACTGAATTTTTCTTCATCTATGTAATTATTAATTTTATCTGAAGAAAGGCCAAGTGAATTCTTTGTATTTTGTGGGAAACAAAGTTTATAAAACCCCCCAAAATTAAACATTTCTTAGGATAGATTTAAGTAGCTACTTTCTTAAACTGAGAACTGTTTAACAGTTTGTTTTGCTTTAAAAGCCCATCACCAAACCTTAGAATTATACTCTTTTTAGAAAGTCAGTTCAGACTATGATTTACACATAAGCACAGCAAGAGCGATGGGGCTGGAATCTGGATGTACTTCAATAACATGATCAGCATTAACAAAAATTGTTATTTCCCAGAGATCAGAACATGTATCTTGTGCTCAAAGACACAAAGGTAGAGACTGCCAAAACCCCAGCTTGCTCAGCTGAACACTCACATCATTAGTCATGTGAAAGAGAAAAGACACTCTGACTTGGAATTTGCAAGTGACAATCAGAGGAACATTTATACGAGAACACGAGCTGAGTACATGCAGTACAAGTGTCACACTGAAGTAAGAAAGAATGGAAATTCACAAAAACCTCTTTACATTTCCTTTCAAAATAACACTGTTCATTGTATACAAGACATTCTATAATTGCTACAATAACTTAGTCACAAATTCTTCAAACAAGACAGAAGTTTCATGTAACATTTTATGAACAACTTTTTATTACTACCAGAAAAGTTAGAATACAGAATATCCTCATAATTTTATCATTCACATTTTTGTGGTCAGTTTTTTACATAAATTAAGCACACAAAGGGGTCTTGAAGTGGACATAAATGTAATCTAATTCAACACATCAGAGCTCCTTTACACTGCCAGAATGGCATTTAGCTGCCTTATTGGAAATAAAAGCGTGATTCAAATTTGTGTCTTACTGTTCTATGCTTTGAATTTGTGTAAACCTTTTCATATATTCAGTCTAGCCAAATCATGATAAAATGAAAACAGATGTCCAAGACTGATACTATAAGCAATGTATCTTTGAAATATTCATGATGAGATACAAAGTCATTAAACACAAAGCACATGTTTTTAAGAAAGCTATCACGTTAGATTCAAATTCTGCAAGCAGCTACACATACACTGAATGCTATTTCTAGCAGTGGTCCAGGTACAGCCAAAGGGATCAGTCAGAGCAGTAAAATTGCATCTGTACATGTTCTGTACTGTTTGCAATAAAACTGCATCTGTACATTCCTCCACAGTTATGTGCTCAATTTTTTATGTTATCTGGTTATATGGAATCAAGGCACAGTGGTTGGAGCACATATTCTGCAATGCTAAGGCACCTGATATTCAGCTATCAGATGTTACTAGGTCTTAATTTTGTCTAGATTTCCAGAGTACAGAACAAGGCTATCAAAAAGAAGCATGTGAGGTAGCTGAACTTGAAGGGTATATTCCAATTTAGACTGCTCTTACTCGGCGTAACCACTAGTCTGACATGGAAGAAACAAAACCTTAATGAAATCACTTATTCTTAAAATCCACAAAAAGATTTCTTACATACTTTCTAAAGAAAAAAAACATTCAGTAACAGGACCTGAGATGCACCTCTGCACCTACATATTTTTCATTTAAATTAAATGTTCATATTACTTCAACCTAATAAAAAAGAAACACAAAAAATTTCCTCAGACCATTTTTATTAAAAACAAAAAATGTGAGGACCTTACCTATCTTTTCTACGCTCTCCAACAGATACAGGGCTAATGGAAATCCTAGGTAATGTAGAAAGGGAGTTCTGAGACTGGCTGCTGGTGAAGGAAGACGTTTCCAAGTTAAGAGGTGACTGGGGAGGAGTTATCAAGCTGGGACTGCTACATTCTGAGTGTGACAAGGAGCCTAGGAAAAGTCAACAGTTGAGTTTTAGTATCCTGCATCTGTCATAGGTGGCAGATGTACCCAGACACAGTAAAAGACACCACACACATCTGAGACCAGAAAGAGGACTGTTCAATATCTATTAGTCATGTAAGGGGCGTAGGAAGACCAGGTAACTCATTTCAGACAGTGCAAACTTACTGTCCTCAATGACTCTGAGTTAAATCCACCCTCTCTAAGTGTGCAAACAATTACTGCCATTTTCAACAGGAGACAAGGTTACAGACAAGCTACACCATAAGCATGTCTGAAAAGCACATTAAAGAAAAATAAAAGTCAGGATAGAAGTAAAATAAAAATCTAATATATAGGTTTGTTTTCAAATAAAATATTTATGTGCAGGCCTTTCCTTTTATATAGGAGGTATATTATGCAACACCTGAAAAAAATAACAGAAGCCAATCATGAATCCTACACACAGAGACAGGAAAGCTCTAAAATTTCAAACAAGCTTGACATGTTTAGTTTGCATCTTTACCCTGGTTGTACCCTTCCTATGTAATCTACAGAACAAGTGCCCTGACACAGTTTGCTTCCTTTGAAAAGCTAGAGAAAATAAACCTCAAATTATTAATCACAAATGAAAGCTATTTTTCAGAACTGTATTTGCCCAGTTAGGATAAGCACAGCACACAATACATTAAAGCTGCAGAACATTTGAGTGATGATGGCAGTGAAGAGTTGCTGATTGCTGTCAGCAAACTCCTGATTCTACAGCACTCCAACTACTGCTTGTCTTTAAATATCTTCCACTAAGCAATTTTGAGTGAAGTACTGAAATATTTTCACTGCATTTCAAAGTAAAAGTTACAATCCATGATACAACAATACACAAATATACCTAAAGAATGAAAAAAAAAATCCAAGTCAGCTCACTGTTAAAATTTTCAAGGCATCAAGAAACAACAACTGTAAAACATACAGCAATGCTTATTTTTATTTTTATCTGCACTTTTACTCAGTGTGCCAGTACTTGAGCCAACTATCTGAAAAAACAACTTTCACTAGAAATTTTCTTTTTTTTTTTAACATTTCTCTGGCAAAATGCAGATTTTGTAACCTTATCAAAATTGTCCTACTTAGACTGTGGCACAACCAGATTTAACAACTGCAAGGGCTTTGATTTGATTATACTGAAAAAGTATGACTAAAATTACTTATTAAATAATTCACCTCTGTCAGAGCCCATCATGGACCTTGGATATCTTGGTGTTAAAGGGATCTTAATTCGTTCTGTTCTGTATTGCAAGTTACTTGAAGAACCTATTTTTAAAACAAGGAAAAATTAAAAATTTTTAATTTTAATTTTTTTTTTAAAAAATAAAATTAAAAAGACAGAAATAAAAGCAACTACAGTTAACAAAAAAGTCTGTTTAGATTGTACTTCTTAAATGACCATTAAAGTGGCCTCTAAATGATCAAGGCCAAAGACTTCACGATTACCCCCGTAATTGTGAATATCATAATTATAGCAAATTATCTTGATTAAACAGTCAGTATAAAGAGAAGACAATGCAGCTACACAGTAAACATGCACTGTTCATTCTTGTATGAAAAAATATTTTTAGTATTTTCCAACAAAATCAAACTTTACTCCAAGTCCAGGCAAGAACCTAACATCTCTGTTCACTAAGAATCCATGGGACTTTGCAAAGGGCATTTAAAATACTCTGATTATATTCTGCTTGGATGAATACATCATCACTGATAGTGGTTGCAAACTGCTATGCCCCTTTATGCTGTGCTTATAAAGCTACCATGCTCTACTGAATCTTTGATGGAACACAGGAACACAAACACATATAAAACCCCCAGTTATTACATAATTTAAAATTTAAATAAATCTAAAATAAAATAAAACATCACTGCTACAAAGCATGCATTTGCTTTGGTATCATTAGGCTAGGCATAAAAACATATTTACATGTCAATGGACTAAATGTAAGTATAATTTATTTTCCAAGAATACAGTTTACATTTGGCCATTAATCATCCTTGTCTTTTTGCTCAGGAGTTCTCTCCTTTTCTTTCTTCTCACCAGCTCACTGAACCTCAACCTTTGGCCCTGCTCCCCATCTCTCTAAGGATACTTGCAAAGAGTAACAGGCATGGAAAGGAGAACTCCTCAGATCACACACAGATCATTTCAAAAAAGCTGTAAAGAACAAATTAAACACAGCAACTTCCAGGGAACACCTTTAGTCATAAACCCACAAGAAATGCAGCAAAGGAACACCAGAAGCCTTTTGGCTTTGCCAGCCATGACAATCCTGTAACATGGGTGCTTAAGGAGTTTCCCATTTATAATTTTCTCCAATATACAGGAATCCCCACAGAAAATAAATCAGAAAAGCTGGTTACCAAGTCTGGCACTAGATGGCAACGAATTTGAGCCATGAGATGCTCTTGTACGTGAATTTTCAGAGTAGTCATTGGAGTGTTTATGACTTAGGTCCAAACTCAGGCGACCTTGATGCTGGGAACTACATCAAAAGAAAAGCAGAATAGGGCAACAGTTAGAACTGGGCAAAGAACCTCAGCAAACAGAAACTGGCCAACAAAAAGTTTTGGTTAGCCCATGTGCTGAATGAAATGAATGCTTCTCTCATTTCCACTTTCACATTGTCCCATCATTTTATGAATTGTTAGAAGCTAGAAGAAAAATAGCCTCAAAGTACTATAAAAAAGGAGAAAGCTTTGATTGTTTTGGCAATGACAGAAAAAAAAGATTAGAAATCAGTTAATTAAAAAAATAATTTCTTTGTCAGTATCAGTCAGTGGGCCAGAGGAAAACCTAATCCATCAGTTACTGAAAGACATGAAAGCAACTGGCACGTGATTTATATGCAATAAGGTTTTGAGACCCCTGGATCAAAATAACACACAACTGTAGCATGTTTCACCCTGCACTCTACAAAAACTAGAAACAATTTTATCCTAATGAAAACAAAATTTTAGGGAGATATAAATGTTAAAACACCTGGGATGCAGATGCTGATGACATATTTGGCTGGCAACTGATGGGCAATTGCTGGTGTGAACTCTATGGCTCCAGGCAGTATAGATTGGATTTCGCATCACAGCAGTCACTGCAGGACATGGTGCTAAGCTTCTTGGTACTGTTCCTGCTTCAGATGATAAAAGTATATTCTTATCAACATTATTAGCATATAAAGTCCAGATTTCAAATATACTTTAATATTTAAAATCATGTATTTTAACATTTCCATGTATGATAAATAAAAATATTAGCATACAAATACATTATTGAGCACCATACAACAACTTTTTGATAACACATGCATGTTTAAAATCTTGTTTATAATTCTGTAATGAGTCAGTAATAAAGTGGATTATGTTACCAAAAATGAAGCCATTCACAGCATATGATTTTAATATGAGCTAATAAATAAAAGATTTTCTGTTTTCAAGTACAGAAATTTTTTAACCATGAATGAAAATTCTGCATTTAGTCATTCAACCAGCATGCAAAATTTTATTTGGCACTTGAACTGACTGCAGCTATAATTATTTTGGTTCCTTTCTTCTCAAAGAGAGAATTCTCACTCTTCCTTCTCTCTCAGTGTCCCACTTCTAGTGTGACTTTAAATTAAAATATTTATTTCTGAAACTTATTACTCAAGCTGCCTTTTCAAGTATATTTATCCTTTAGTACTAAACCAAAGTCTATCTTAAAATTTCCTCTTGAATGAGTTGGTAGCATAGAACACAGTAGAAAAATCTAGCTCTCATTTCAAGACATGGACTCATGTTGTCTAATATAGTCTAAAGTAGCTTTGACTTGCCTCAGTTATTGTGCAAAAGTATCATGCAAAGATAAAAGTTAACTACAAGGTTAGAAATAATACTTTTTATATTTTTTCTACTGACATTAAGAGAGAAAGTGAGATAAGAGTAAAAGAAATCAAAGAATAGCAAAAGCTTCTTGGTCTGAGCTGCTCTCGTGCATGTCTTTTCAACAGACTGGGGCACCATTGCTTGAAGATGTCCATTGTTCTGGATACACAAAGCATTACCTTCATGTTCTCCAGTAAGAATAAAATCTTCCATAACACTTACAGGAGTTTGGGACTTTACAAGAAGAGAGGATAAACTCATAAAAATCAATATAATCTGATTCAAAATGTAAGATTAATATACAACTGCTGAAAACTGAAATCTACAACAAGACACTAAAGACGGAGCAATCTATCTGACAACACATTTCCCAAATGCTTCCTGACTATTTCAAATTAACTAGCATACAATATCCTAATTATCTCCCTAAGCACACCATTTAGTCTGTGCCAATTCAAAACCTGCTAACATGAACTTCAATACCAAGAACTGTTTGATCAACTGAGACAAAATGCTGTTTTATGTTCCACCTGATTATACTGATATATGTTGAGCTTCTTGTGAGTCCCCTCTTCAATATCTTAGTATCTCAAACACACATTTAACCTTTCACTTAGATTAAGATCACAGCCAATTTGGGCACTCAACGTCACCCCAAATGTTTCCAACAGGTAGAACTTAATATGTTTCACTTCCTGAATATCAGATTTTTTCCTTGGAAGAATTTCAGAAATGAAGCAGCTAAAGCCTGGGATACCTCCATTTACCTTCAAAAATACTGAAAATATTTTCCTCCTAAAGGACAGGCTACACCTTTTTCCACACTAATGTATTGAGAATTTCTCTGCACAGAAACTGATGAAACACAAATTCTTCAGCCAGAAGTTGCTCAGCTTCCTTAGTGATTCTTAAACAGGATTCATTCCTTTACAGTCCAAAAGCTGAGCACACCATGTTCAAACAACAACAGACCATGGAAATGGGTTTTGTGAGCTGTGTTTAACACCACTAATCCCCAATATTGTCCAATGTGGACAAGTGCCTTGGGGCATTCCTAGAAAGCAGTTTGGAGTTCTGTCACTCACCTGCTGACATGCTGCCAGGGTATAAGGCAGCAGGCACAAAGCCATCACTGTGCCTGGCAGAACGTTTTGGGGAATATGGTGCCCATTCCTGTAGCTCTGGAGACAGATGCTCCTCACTAGCTGGAGCATATTTCTGCACCTACAAGAACACAGAAATTTGATTACAGGAAATTGGTGATTCAAAAGAGTAAACCAGTCAAACTGTGGAACAATAAGCAACATCAAACTGCCAAGTATCTGTTCCAGAATGTGCCACCACAGCGCTTCTTACACATTGTCTTTCAATGATGTCCTTTATATCCATTCTTCCTTCATCCTACATTGTTACTAATTTTATTATTTGTAATCTTCTTAGGCCAATATTTGCAATTTAACTGATACCTTTTTATCAATGAAACATCCAGGATATAGTTACATTTGTTCTTTAAAATAAGGCTTTCACAGGGTATTTCAGCCGCTATTGTCGCAAGTGTTCGCTATAGAAAATCTGGCTAAAAAGCCAGAAAGCATTTTCCTCTAACCTGCATTTTCAGATACATGTGGAGTAACCTCTCTTCAACAAGCAAGTAAGGTTTTAGAACCTCACAACTGCTGTTCTGTATATAACAAGTAGACATGGTGAGATAAGAACATGAGAATAGCTCAGACATTGACAGTGATGCAGGAGAGCTGCGACTGCAGGGCTCAGCACATGGCGTTCACACATTTGAAATGTACAGCACAAAATACGTGACTGATGCACTTAAAAAGTGAAAAATAATTATTGAAATGTACTTACAGATTTCATGATAGCAGTACTTTAATTAAATGAAGAGTTACTGAGAGCACAAAGACTCTAAAAGGCAGAGGTGCCTTCTTAGAACCAGTACTTGACAATTTTCATGTCTGTACTAATAATTGTTCCACCTACTACTCAGGAATTACAGCGCACCTGAATGTATCAACTTATCAAAGTACACAAAATTTACTGTGTATATACATATCTAAGTAAAATGGCAACAGCCAATATGGCTACAAATTAAATACACTGTGTTTTGCTATCACAAATAGGAGTGAATCACTTCAGGAGTGAATGCATGCAGACTGGGCACTACTGCCACAACAGCCTGATGTAGTTGCAAAGGACAAGGACAGTTTCACCAGAAAAAAAATGTTCAGAGTGACTGATGTCCCCATTTTGAGGCACAGCATCACTTGTGCTCTCTAGCCAACAACTCCAGAGTTACAAAGCTCTGCCTATTTTCTGGGTGGACAGGGGAAAGAGAAGAGAAATAAAAAAGAACCACAGAGCCTAGTTTTAATTTAATCCTGGAAACAAAAATTAACTAATACATAAAGTAACCTTAGAAAAACAAAACAAAAGAAAAGTCATTGTAAATCTATTATATAATTTTCTTTGCTGCAAACCAACACCTACTTGCCACCTGTAACACAGATTGGGCAATGTGTCCCCATATATCCTTTGGTCTCCTCAACAGTGAGTGCCAAAACCACCCACTCTGTTCCAGCTAACAAATCTCCTGGGCATAAGTTCCCACCTACATGTGTCCTTGTTCCAACTGGCAATTCTTTACTCATTTCTCACTGTACAAATATTACTACAATTATGAGCAGGGTGGTGCATATGCTCATGACAATGCACTACAATGAAGAATGGAACTCTCACTGCTAATGGATCAACTTGACATTCTATATAAAGCAAACACCCCCTATTCCAATGTTCAATATCTTGTTGTTATATACATGCTAACATATGACATCGGAATATGCCCCCCTTCACTTCTTGCAGTGCAGCTCTTATGACCTTTCTCTTGGCCATACTGCTCCCCAGACCAAATCTGCTGATTATAGCTACAAAATTAAACTCCTGTGCTTTTCTGTCATTTGTTGTGCTGGTTTTGGCTGGGACAGAGTTAATGATCTTCATAGGAGCTAGTATGGACTATGGTTTTTTGAGTGTGCTGGAAGCAATGCTGATAGAAAGGTATGTTTTCATCTTTTGCTGAGCAGCGCTTACACAGAGGCCTAAAGCTCTCCATAACTATTTTTCCCAAAAAATGTTTGGGAATGCATAAGGAATGGAAGCAGAAAAAACAAAATGGGACCAGACAAGAAAAAGAAAACAAAAGGCATAAAAGCCTGCCAGTTGTTCTCTTACTCTAGTATTTTTGCAGGATATGGCTCTAATCCTGCACTACTTCCAATTCAGCTCTGCCATCTCTTTTGCTTCTCAAACTCTCTGAACAGGGTGGGATTCTCCAGGTATAAACAAGTACGGGAAAAGAATATGAAAATCTAAGTCATTATGATGTAATTACATTTAAAAAAATAACACTCCTATAAGTTCTGGTTTTCAGTTGGAAAATTAAAACAAAACAAAACAAAACTCTATCTGCTCTCTATCAGAGCAAATCTGAGCCAGTGGATGTGAAATAACACTATTGATTGTGTCACTTTATATAATGCACTCATCGAAATAGATCCTTCCCAGAGCACAAAAATTTTTCTTCTATCCACTCTGTCAAGATATGATCCACCATCTTCTCAGAAGGATTGTTTATTCTAACAAACTACATGCTGATTTTGAACTTGCATCTTATTCTAATAAACAGCTCACCTTTATAGTGTGAACACCCTTTCAGATAAGATGCACAGAATTATTTTGACACATAGAAAGACTTAAAAAGCCAACACTATGGGTGGTACATCTTCTTCCATTAAATTGTACAGTGACCTGGACAACCAATCTGATTTTTGTGAAACTTCAGAGACCCTATTTTCAGTTTTTCTAAAGCTGATGCTTTTCATTTTTATTTATGTCTTTTCAGGTTGTCAAAAACATACAAGAGCCCAGATGTTCCAACAAGCAGCATTAAAACCCAGGTATGGAAGCTAAGTAGAACACTATCTTTCTGTTTGGTGGCCACCACTTCCAGTTAAATACTGGAACTCCACATATTGGTTTTGTATTTTGTGATACTGCCAAGTGGCAACTGATCCCGACTTCAGAGGACCTGAATTCTGAGGATGGGCTATGCTTCTCCTGCTCTGGTACGTAACTGGGCACCCAAAACCACACTGCTAATACACTTCAAGGTTTCTAGTTTTGTGCTTCAATATACCAAGCTTCTACCTGAAGTGCAGGATTAGGAATGGGCACAGGGGTCATTTTATGTCTCAGAGCAGGAGCCGATTTTGGCCGCGGTCTTTTAATCTCTGGCTCTTCGACTCTTTGAAAGCCAATGTCATCTTCACAGGATTTCCTTGAAGATAGGTGAGTGCAGTCAATTCCCTCCTCCCGATAATAATGCCCAGCGTTCCTGCTGCGCCCCTTGAGAGTAGCAGAGTCCTGTTTAAGTGCCAAGGAAACTGGAGCTTGGGCAGTGGCTGGGCTGGTGGGTGGTGATCCTGTTGTTACCGTGGACTCTGATGCAGAGCTTGCCTGCTGTTTATGTTTAAATTTGATGGAGTCACTTCTCTTAGGAGGAGTTGGAGGAGTTGAAGCCACTTCAGCTTTTGATGGCTGAGGTGAATGGCCTGTCACCTGATTAGGCGAAAGGTAGTCCAGTTTTGGAGGAGTTGGTGGCCTTTTGAAAGTATCAGGGTCAAAGATAGATTTCCTTTGTTTTGGCTTTTTATACACAGAGAACTTTTCCGCTTCTGTTGCTGAGATATTAACCACGACTTTTGGCCAGGTACCGCCACTATGCTTAGTTCCATGTCCTTTGTCAAATGCTGTCTCAACCACCATACAGTCTGTTCCTGTAGGTTCATAAGGCAGCCTCCTGTTGTCCAAGTCAACAGCCCCATAGCTTTGGTCCCCATATGTCTCTGGGCTGAAGGAGCTGAGACTGTGTTCTGAGTTACTGTGGCAACTGTGCACCGTGTTCCTCCGAGAGTCTACTCGCAATGTGTTACTAGGGAAAGGTTTGTGATCGCAGAATGAAGTGCTGCCCTGATCGCCCTGGTCCTTCTTGCCATCCATGATGTCTGGATTAAAGATATCGGTCTGGGTTGAGCTGTTGAGTTTCAGATTTCTTTTATTTTGTGCTTGTATCTCTGATGCATGAACTCTACAGTTTGGTATTTTTTCTGAATCCTTCAAATTTTCAAATATATTCTGACCACTCCAAGATGAACTCTGAGGAAAAACCTAAAACAAAAACCACAAGTGATCACCTTATTATTGTGTCTCATTTCTGTTTAGTATGAGTCATATCCTAGCCTCCTTGATTTATCTATACCTGAATATACACTTAATAATCTCACAATTCAAATCACAGAACATCAGATGAAATGAAGCTAGAAAAATTCTTGTAACGTTTTCAGAACAATTCCAAAAGGGCAATCCCACATGGTGGCAGAAGTACTCAACTGTAAGTGAAGGGACATGCATTCTACTTCTGCCTCTGACAAATGATGCCAATAAGATAACTTTCATTGCCCATTTCCCCTCAAACATTTCATCTTCTTACTTTCTTAAAACCTCAAGCTCTCTAGATCTGAAGTCACAACTCAAAATCCATGTGACAGGCCCAGAACAACGGGATCCTAAACTCAAAAAGCAAAAGAGAATAAATATAGATAAAAATAGATGAAATAAATTAATAGAAATAAGCCTGAAAATCAAAGCCTTGTACTTAGTCTTCATGATAGCAAGAGTTCAGTTTTCTCCACAACTCTCTCCTGAGTAAAAGCTAACTTTCTTCAGCCAGTAGGCAGTTTATCTTTCATGTACAAAAGTGCTGCAGTTCTGAAGCAAAACCCAAGAAGCATCAAGCAATTGTGATAGCATTCATTTCATCTGATCAGCAAACAAATGGGAAAGAAGACAGTAAGTTAGTCTCATATCCTACTAGATGGCACAAGAGCCTTACTTTGGAAATAACTGTTGAAGAAGTGTACCACCAGAGAAATGCATCCAGATGGTTGTCTTTTTCCCATTTTGATATACTCATTTTTTTCCATATACTCCTCCTCAAACAACTAGAATAATTCTGCATAAGTTCAAGAGAATTCTGCAAATTTAGCTTCTGCTACTCACCTTCATGAGTGACAGAGTAAGGGAATCCCTACAGTTTCGTAGCAGAGCTTCACATTCAGTAAGCGATTTATTATCTAGTGCAATGCCATTGATCTGCAGACAAAAGAAACCACAACAGACATCTGTAAGTCAAGGGTAACAGGCAGGGAGGATTTAAGGTAGATTCTCTCTGAGACAGGGAAAACACCAGTCTACACATGTGTATGTGGCTGAAGTCTGGTTGATGCTTGTGCATTTTCAAGAGTGGAGAATGGAAGACTCCTAAGTCCAACCTGTGGCTCCTGCAGGACACAGGGTAACACCAGCAGCTCTCTCCCCCCGCCGTGCAGCTGTACCAGCAGTGCACAAAGCACACCCATCCCTGGCTGCAGACACACCCAGGGACACACTCCTTCCCCAGAACAGATGACAGCTGTGGAGCCAACAGTTACAGACAAGGAACCTCTCATCCAATGAAGGCATGCCTTTTTGGAACTGACCATTCCTAGTCAATATAAGAATCACAGATATCATTAAATATATGTTTATACATATAAATTCCAAGTGTGAAGAATAAGCTAATGCTTCTGACAAAAATTCTGAAATGAACTCAGGAAATAAGCTGCACATTATATTCATTGCTTAGCATACAAAAACATTAATTTAGAATAAATATTCAGTGAGTTTACAAAAAGAACTTAACATTGTGAAAGTGAAAAATTAATTGGAATGGTTGGCATCTTAAAGAGTAGCATTAATGATAACACTTCAAAATAAATAAAAATTTAAAAAGGCAAATGCATTTTTAAGACTTACAGCAATTATTCTATCTCCTACAGTAAGGGAACCCTCTTTGGCAGCTGGGCTTCCAGGCACAACAGCAGCAACAAATACGCCATTTTCTAGACTGACCCCACTATCTGAAATACACAGAAAATAATTTTATTTAATTCAAATATATATGAATGCTCAAATGTATTTCTGATATATGCTCAAATATATTATTGCTCAAATGGCATGTCTGACCTGCCTGCACAAGAAAGAAATATGACTACCAATCCAGTTGAATTTCAATTTCTGAAAACCTTTTCAAAGAAATAACAAGACAGGGAAAACAAGGATTTTGAATATCCCAAAAATTAATATAATCACATGAAGATGGGGTTTAACAGACTTGCTTACACTCCCATGACCTTTCCAAACAGGCAGTTAAAGAGACAAGTATTTAAGAAAAAAAAAATTAACGAAAACCCACCCAAGGACAAAAGGAAAACTTGTACTTACAAGATAAAGCTATTATTAATAACAGCATTCTTGGTTTGTTTAAAAAAAATTAATGAAAACTCCTCTCTAGGAGGCCACTAACATGTAAATGTGATTTAAGCAAAGGCCCAGAGAACATGCACCTTTATGTCAAGCCTTATTTGGCTAAACAAACATGTGCCATTTACAGCCATCCTTTATAGTCATTACCTTTATGTCCAGAAACATTGATGTGAAGAGGAGTTATCACTCGCCCACCTAAAGACTTCCTTCGTCGAACCACCATATTAATGACACCTCCTCCATTTAGAACAGCTTTTATAACTTGCTTTTTATCCTTATTGGTAAGATCCACATCATTTATCTTCAGCAGCCAATCATTCACTCTGGTAGATACACAGAATTAGGAAGGTCAGTTATAAGCACACTTTGCTGGACACAGCACATGAATAACATTCCATGAAAAGGCATGTAACAGAGCTGATCTCAATTTCATCCTTCATTACCTGGAGTCATCCGTTCCTGAAAAAGCTTTAAATAGCAGCTAAATTAAAAACAGGACTGCTAGTCTGCACTTCACTAGGAAAAGTATATCCTCAAATCACTGATGACTACTTCTTGTTTAAAAGCAATGCTTTGTACTGAGAAGAGTTACTAAAAAGCTTCTGTCAACACCAAGAACAGCAGATGTTCCAAATGATCCCTTGCTCTACTCTCCTTATCTCTTGCCCTCCCTCAGTAAATTACTCTCACATCTTTCCCAAAATTTAAATAAATAGATCTAGGTTTGAGGAGACAATAATGGAGTAAATAGGGCAACAAAAGAACATTTCAAATTCTTTGGATTTTAAGTGCTGAGTCAAACAGTGTTTAATTTCTGCAATGCTTTCAGGCATCGGTCTTCTCAGTGCGATTTCCTAACCAACATTAATAATACACACATGGCAAATGATAAAGAAAAAAGGACTCCAAAAAGTGAAAGTAACAAAGACTATGTCCAATATGCTCATATTTAGTTTATTATGATCAAAAAACCAACAGGTATCTTCCAAAGTCAAAGCCTACCTTAACCGACCATCAGCAATACTTCCTTTGTCTACTTTGGTAACAAAGATCCCGCAGTCTCCAGGGAGGTACGGCTCATTCACACCTTCTGCCACATCAAAGCCAAGGGCTTTCAAGTCCATATCATCCTAGTAAATATTAATAACAAATGATTCCACTGCACTGGCAAACAGTGTCTGTTAGCAAGAGGCATTTCTGCATGTTTGCACTATGTACTTGTATTTACAGGGTTCCTGCCTCAGGTAGGTTTGTATTTTTTTGGTACGTAAATATATAAACTCCCATTTCTATTAGTCTTCTGGCATTAGAATGATCCTTCTCTCTCAGATTAAGGCTTAAATAATACAAATGGGGAACTTCACCAAAGAGAAACAGAAAAGCAGCTGAGCATGTGAAAAAGCCCATTCAGACCCATATAACCCAATTCAAGGTACAATGTTGGTTGTGTAACGACAAAACAAGATCGTGTCTCGCAAGAAAGGGGGAAAAAACAATTGCCAAGGTAAGAAAACAGCACTGGGTCTTAGTGGTGAACTCAGACAGACCTCTGTGGTATGACTAGAGACCAGAAGTAAACAGGAAAGACAGCTCTAACATTATGGGGAACAATTTCTAAATACAGATTTAGAGGTGATATTCTACCAAGCTTGACCCAAACCAGACCATTCTTGATGTGAAAAGCGACAAAAGTCTTTAAGAGATCATCCATTGAACAAAACATGGAATTTTAATGTAGTGCTTGCTTTGGTAAATTATAAGGTCACTGTAAAGAAAAAACTGATCCAAAAAATAGTAATTTGGTATCAACTGACCACAGATTGATTTATTATTGCTATTTGCACTGTTAAATAATACACTCCTAAAAATTAGAGAACTCTGCTTGAAGCTGTCCACTGGATCAACCATCTCAGCATGCTAAAGGGTGATCATACTTGAAATTTAAATCCAACATAAAAAAAATTAGTGTCTAAAGCAGATTGTGAGTACAGTTCAAGTTTCCTTCTCAAAATCAGAAGAACATAATGCCTTCAGGGAGTACAAAAGATGCCTGATAAAAGCTGAGGATAAAACATGCAAAAAGATCAACAGATTGGATTTACAGAAAATAAATTGAGCTAAAGCTGACAAAATTGTATTAAAATCCTTATGATTCTTCGAAATGCCCTGTGTAAGACAACAATTTCACAGGGAAGAGCATGAGGCTGCCATAAAATAGGGACCAAGTAGAGATCACAGTATCATTACACAGCATCAGAATTAAAAAGTGAGTATCATTTCTCTCAGTTTTGAGCTGAGTGATTACGTATAGCACAAGTTTAATCAGACAGATGAAGTTTAAGCAAAAATAAAAGGACTGAAATATATACAACTCTATAATCTTGACCCTGGAATTCAAGTGCTGGTAGGTCAGCAAAGATTTTTCCCTATATTTGATCAAGGTTGGCACAATATTATTACTATAATTTGACAGCAGCAAGTGTAGTCCCTGTGTTTAGAAAAGGGAAACACATTCAAATGACAAAGTGCACATATATGATCTCAGTGATGCAGACATGTAGAGCAATCTTTGGAGCAAAGAAAAATTCAATAACTGCACATGAATGGAAAATTCATCAGGCTGCAATGTTGTTTGTAACAGGCATATCATATGCTAGACTTGCTAATTAAATTAACAGACAATGGAAAAGCAAAATTTTTAGTTTTCAGTTAAAACAGAGGAGATGGCAAGGAACAAAACTGTTGGAGTTAATCAGAGGTGCTGAAAAAGCTTGGTGAAAGGGGAATTATTATTTCAGAAAGAATTTGCAGATGGTGATTCTGTTGGATCAACACTGGTAGTCAGTTCATACTTTCATTATGTATTTCAAATATAATAATGCTAAATAATATTTTTGTGTCAAAAAAGAAACATATTAGTGATTTTGTAGGGATGCACTGTCAGAACACAGATTGGAAGAGCATAAAAAAAGATGGCCCCTGAATACTGCAGTAAAATAAAAGGGATTTAATTTGACAGTATTTAATCACTAGAGGTTGTCATTCAGGAATGACAAAGAAATCCTGGTATATACAGAAGCTGTTATAAAAGAATCACAAACTGGAAGACTACCTGTGTATTTTATGTGTTAAAAAAAGTTACCATTAACAATGGGATGTACCAACCAAACATTTCATATAGAAGAGCATACAAGAATTACATACATTGCAGCAAATTAAAAATTTTAGACTACAATGAAAAAAAGTGAAATTATATGGAGAAAAATACTAGTAAGATAATGAGAGGAAGGAGCTGTTATCTGGATTGCTAAACTTAAGAACTTTACTTAATATGCCAAAATAGAAAAGGGATTTATTTTTCTCTAGAGACAAGCAAGAGATTAGCATCTCCTTTCATCCCAGATTTTCAAACTGATCAGTAATGTTGCCCTAAAATACATGTTCACCATGAATAAGTACTTTTAATACTTTAAATTTCAAACCAGCAGATCTGAGCAAAAGTAGGAGAAATAGCTTGGTGTAAAACATTAACTATTTTATGTATAGATTTTAAGTGTTGTTGCCAGTAAAATATGGGCCTCTAATATCACTGTTTCCTTCATATTTTAAGTTTTGACTGCCTTAGCACTGCAATGAACAAACTTAAAGACCACTATACTCCATGGACCTGGGTAACCTGCAACATTAGATGTAGAAGCTATTTCTATTTATGAAGCATATGAAGAAAATGATAAAGCTTGTATATAACAACTTGGTTTTACCAACTACTTTCATGTTGCTGTAACTTCACGTGGTGCTTTCATGTGCACCTACACAGTTCCTTGCCAAACAACAAAGAATTAAAAAGACAAAAATCATATTTTTAATCTTACCTAGTATTTAAAGACTATAATTAGCTTCAGAGTTATCCAATACACAAGACAATGCAGTGTGTGATTTTACTTACTCTGTCTTTTTCAAATTCTACCACTTCTGTTTCCCATTCCAGAGAATCTGTATCTATGGCTGAGTCATGGGAACTATGGGCCATCAATTGACGAAATCTGGCCTCCTTTTCCAATTGATTTTCCATCTTTTCTCTAGGCAAAGAAAATTATTACTTGCAGACACAGACAACCCCCTTTTAAATAAACTGAAAAATAATGTTATGACTGTGATAGATATTATATTTGGTTTTCTAAATCAAAAATCCAAGCTGGGTTGAAAATTTCCTTCAGCTTCTGTCCTTTTGGTATTATTGGTCTGCTATCAAATTGACTTTCCATTTTTATATATTGTCTTAACATAATCTCATATTTTTGCAATACTTTTAAATGGCTAAGTGCACGACTAGGTTTCTCACATCTTCTAAAATGCATTTAATTTACCCTCAGATGATCTCTATCAGTATGTAGGGCATGATAAATACCAATGGCAAAACCTCTCCCATAAACCAGTGAGTAAACAGCTGAGAGGAATTGAGCTGCAGTTAATATGATTTCAGTGAAAGCATCCCAATACTGCTTAAGTGCATCTCCACAGCACAAAGCTTACCCTGAGTCTCAATAATAAGATAAAACTGACACTGTCCAGCATAATAATTTCCATGATAACTAAAAAAATAGGCAATGCTTCCACACACGATAACATGAAAGCCTGCTGCCTACAGCTGTAACAACATATGGTACACTTAAGAACACAGCTAACAAAACACAGTGTTCATCACAAACTTTCATTTGTTTCATTTCAGTTTGGTCATTTCTCTAACATACTTCAGTTCCTTCAGTTCACGAACAGCATCGTTTTTCTGCTTTCTCATGTCATCCAGATTGCGAAGAGCTTCAGCCAAGTCACTCACAGCTCTGTCTCTCTCCCTCCTTAAGTTGTCACACAAAGTTCTTCAAAAGAAAAAGGTTTCAATCTAGTTACTTAAAACCTTATTAAAGTAAACTGGTTTTATCACATTGTATAGTTAATATAAAATTTCAAAGAAGAAGGATAAGGAAGAAAAAATAGAAAAAAGACATATGCTAGGTCTTAATTCTTCATCCCTTCATCCCTTTCAGAACTTTATTTCTACTTATCCTCTTTAAACTAGCAGAAAAAAAAATTATTTAAGTATTTTTCTTAGTTCTTTAGATATATTCAGTAACAAATACGGTGGATACTTTTTATGCATGTCCCCACAGGCAAAGAATTATGTGCAGGACTAGAGCTACAGCAGGATTATTAGTATAGCATGGCTAAAAGATGGCACGATTGGTTTTCCTACACAGCAGTGCTGTTAGACTCAAGGGTATTTACTAGAGACACTCTGGTTATGAAAGCACAGAAAACAACAAAGACCTTGTAAGGTGCCCTCAACATTTTTTTAAAAATGTCACATGGTGATGTGACAGCTAATGCAGAGGAAGTGCTGGCAAAACCCAGCCATGCTAGAACCGCATCAGCTGTGCAGCAGGTGTTACAGAGATCACTCAGGTATCATCCAGCAGTTGTTTACCGTATGCTTTCCCTTTCTGCAACAATCTTATCCCGCTCTTGAAAGGCCCAATCCCTCCTACACTTGGCTACTTCTGCTTCCTGGACAGCTTCCTTTAGTTCTTGTGACATTGCCTCATATTGCTTCCGAAGCATTTCAATTTCTTTGTTTGCTCTTTCTATGTCCAGGGTAGCAGAATCTTGTATCTAGGAATTAAGAAACACAGATAAGTATTTTAGGCACAATTTTTAGGTACATATGCACAAACAGCTTTTACTATCTGTATGTTGCCTGATGTATTCAATTATTAAGATTTCATGAAAAATACTCATTTATTTTAGCTGCAACTTTGGAGGGTGGGGGTGGGAGGAAAGATAAAACCTACTGTAATGCATTTCATCCAGTAGCACACAAATTTGTTCAACTACATGAATAAGAATCCTCACTTCAAAATAACATCAGTGAATGTTTCATATTTCAGACATGACATTCTGTGCTTCAATCTTGTTCTGCTTAGCAGACAGAAAAAATCTTCAAGTGTACTTAGAAATCAGATGCATATAGAATATATAGACCACACATATTTCCTGCATTAACATCTGTTATTTACCCTGAGACAACAATCCCAAGACTTGGGATTCATACAGGTCCCTTAATTCCAAAGCAGTGAAATTGAAGAGCAATGGAATTGAAAGAAAATTTTTATTTAATGCTTCCTGTTTTAGATAAGAATTACTTCATTCTTAAGTTAACTTGGCCCTCCAAAATTCCCTATTTTGAACAAGAGCGATGGTGACAACAGTAAGACAAATACACAAAGAAAACTCCAAGCTTGCAGCACAATAACATAAGCCAACTACAACAGTACAGCTCACTAGAAGCTGTGGGCCTGCAAAAACTGCGTGTGGTTAATTCCAAGAGTATAAATGAAACTAATTATTCTAGACTCACGGTTTTACAATTTGATTAAAATGCCAACTTTCTCTATTTGTATTTACAATCAGAATCTCAATATGAAGCACAACTGCATTTCCTCCAAACAAGAATTTCTGTCAGTATGTCTTGAAGAACATACATGCATGTGTTTATATTTTAGAGTGACTTGAGGAAAAGAGGGGAGACTCCCAATGTGCCCAGATCTTTAATCTCTTGCAAGTTACTGACCAAACTAAGCTAAGAAAGGAAAAGGCATCAGTAAAGACCTGCAATACCTGACGGGCTTGATAATATTCCCTTAGCAGATGGTCTCTCTGGATGATAGCTTCTGTTCTCTCTTTCCTGGCAACATCTCTTTCTTCCTTCACTGTCTCTATATCCTTGCAAGCTTGATCAAGTTCCTTCTGGGCCTCAGCTTTGTCCTTCACTTCATGACAGTATTTTTCCAGTAACTCATTCCTCTCACAAATGGCTCGATCTCTTTCCACTAGAGCAGAGTTCAGTTCCTAAAACAAGATCCATTGTTTGCAGTGGGTTAACTTCAGAAGGGAATAGTTCATTTTTCCAACTGAAGACATGTCATGACACCTTAAAAGGCTAGAGTTTACCACTAAGTTCTGAAAAATGGGGGCAGATCACATTACATACAAGTACTAGCAAAGAATATTAAGTGTGTTATTAAAAACATCACACAATCACATGAGCACAGTGCTTTGTCAAAAGTAAGCAAGATTTTGGGAGCACTGATAACGCTGAGGAACCTAAGTGAGAAAAAGTTATCAACCCGACTTGGTGTCTAAAAAAACAAAAAAAGTTTTCAAATATGGCAAAGGGTAAAACTATATTGCAAATATTTTCAAACAACTGCTTCAATTGTACAGGACTGAAATAATTTATACAACCCAGCTACATAAGCATATTACAGCTTCTCCATAAGTTTTAAAGTAACATTAAAGTTATATGCCATTAAAATACCAAGGTGCAATAGAATGTTGAAGATAAAACTACAATATTCTATAAAACACAATGACAGTACATCTACAGTGGAATTCAACAGCATTGTAATAAAAACAATAAGGCAAACGTAGAAGTGTTCTAAAATAAAATCTGCCCTTCTAAAATAATTTAAATTAGACTTCCTATTAGAAGAATGGGTCATTGGAACAATCCAGTTTCATGCCACTACATTTTCAGATGGCTCAGGTCTCTAGAAGCATTCAGTCAATGGCTACAAAGAAGTCCTCTTAAACACAGGCACTCCAAGCTGGAAAATACTGATGTTTTGATTGCTAAAAGCTCACCAGAGACAGCTGACATCTCAAAAGCAAAAGAAAGAAAGGGTTGAAGTGCTTAAGGATAGAAAGACACCATGTCATTAACTTGATTTTCATTCTATTTACCTTTATAGTTTGCAAAGAATAAAATTGAATATTTAAAGCACAGATGACAATTGCATTTTGCTGTACTAACAGAATCATTTGTGAGATGTGTATCTAATTAAGGCTATTAACAATGACATCAAGAGTGCCATTTTTGCTGTAGAGTAGCAGACAAGCACTGAATTAATGACTCAGTAAGTGAATCTCAATTACCATCCAAGTGCTTTCAACATCAGTAAGACCTTCCTTGCTCAGTAACTCTGAAGAGAGAAAAATCCCTGAACAATCTGTTGGTGCAGACAAGTTTTAGTACTGAAAACAGCATTTTGCACAGTTTAACTACAGTTTGTATAAAATGTGCATTCAAATGTGTGCATAAAACTTACACAAAAATATTAAGTCTTTTCCCACAAGCACCTGAGATGAAAATCTCCAAGGCAGAGGGAAAGTTCTCAGCATGACCTTCACTAAACAAGAATTTACAGTCCTTTAAAGTGATTGGAAAAAATACACACTACCACAGTTTAATTCAGCATGCTCAATATAAACCATCTGAACAGGAGCAGCAATTGCCTCCTGTGGTCAGTGGTAAAATTTCACCTCTTTTTCCTACAACATTTGCACAAAATTACAACTACACAGCACAGGGGAACGTGCCATTTGGTACTGACTAGAATAGCTTCTGTTTGAAAACAGTAGAGCAGTTTGAGTTGAATGATTCTGAATTTGTGAATTATTTTTATGTTTTAAGGAAGTTCTCACATCTGAAGATAACATAAGGACAAAACAGAACAGATCTGTTAAACTGAGGGGAAAACCGACTACCACTGAGATGAAACATAACATTCTAAGTATTTCCCAGAGTAAAAGATTATGCCAAACAAAAAATCCACCATTGGAGAAAGGAGAGGGGGAAATCTCTAACATCCAGTCCCAGTGGGTTAATGAGAACTTACTCCAAAATTGTCCTATAGTGCAATATAGTGCAAAATTAGTGCAAAAGTAATGAGATTTCTTCTATCATTTATAAATACCAGAAAAATTGTACATTTTAGATGTCTACTGAACCAATAAGTTTGGGCACGTGTGACCAATAAAAGCTTACATGTCTAACTTGGAAATGAACTGTCTGACCTCATCAGTAGCTGCTCAGATATAATGCTTTAAAAAATCAACCTCTTCTCCATTTCAGTTGCTTTACAATTTCTCTAGGACAGCAAAGGTACACTAGCAAACACAAGCTTCAGGGAAGGAACTGCATTTAAAATTATGTAAATGGATTCAGTGCTGTTTTTAAGCAATCAATGAGCACTGCAAAATTGGGCACTTAAAAGTGCCATATATCCCATGGAAAGTGAGAGCCACTAAGTTGCCTTTTCAGAGAGCACCAGAACAGCTATGCACTGAGAGGACAAGCCCATTTACAGGAGACATATTTCAGGATACTGTTTCAAGTGAATTGATACATTGGTCAATACATTTTTTTTTAATGTTTCAAACATTTTTCCCAACAAACCTACAAAATCCTTTATGCACTGAACAGGGCTGCAGCAAGCCAGCACTATGTGACATAAGAACATACCTCTTCACAAGCAAAAGAGCCATAGCTACAGGAAAGAAAAATGGGAACAAAAAGACAACTCAGGTATGGCTGTTTTACACCTTTTAGAATATTACAGCAGCAGGTATTTCTGCTTTCTGAAGGGCCAGTTCTGGGGGTGAAGAAAAGTACATGTCTCTGCCTTGTCAGCACCACACTCCCCAGTCCTAGGCTCTTGCTGATTCTTGTTCAAACACCCTTTAAGACAATACCCATGTATTTAGAATTTTAATTCCCTGCCCCTTAAGGCACTTTGGCAAATTACTCACAGTGCCACAATGACAGATATAACAAATTGGAGAAGAATGACTAATTGTGGCCATTTCCGTGAGTATTCCTAACTAACCCTGATCCCACTGAAATCAATAGACATTTCAATTGGCTTAAAAGCTTTGATAAAAGTAGAAGAGGTATGAAACATACTAAAACCTCACTCACTGTAGAGCTGAATTACTGAGCTGACAAATATGAAGGGCTGGAAAATATGACTTCTTAAGACCAGAATTTAGTCATACTTTGAAGCTCTGATGCCACATGTCACAGTCCACTTATGTTCCTCAAAAAATGGTGTTATTTATTTAAAAGAAAGCTCCACCCTTAATTTTTTGTAAGAATATTTTGTTCAGATGTAATGCTGTGAAAAGAGTAAAGTAAGATTTATAGGCAATGAATACATTTGCTTGTAGCTATTTCATGCTGAATTAAGTATTTGTAAACCAAATAGTCAAGTGAATGCATGTCAGCGGAAATGAAAGTGAGCAGAAAACTGTGTTCTGCAAATCATAACAGCTTCATTCTGGCAGGGCTGTGACATAAGCATTTCAAGAACATACTGCTGAAAAATAGAAAGTTCTGGTTTCACACACTTTAAGGCATGCCTGAATTCTAAAGAAAAAGTCTTCAATATATCCTCTTTAACTTAGAGGCAGTAGAAGGGCAAATGAGTAAGAGCATGCATGTCAGCACAGGCTTTGCATAAGTGTTTGAGATGACTTGATCATGTGCCATCCTAAGCCACAGCAGATAGTATCCAGTGGTTCCTGTAGAGGTTAAAAGTTTAAAATAATGAATATTTAGAGCTATATTATTATAGAGAGCATTACTTAAGAAGATATAAAAGACTAACACAGCAAAGGAAAGGATTTATAATATGCAGGACAGAATTAAGTCAAGTGTATAGCACATTTCAACTGGCAGGTACTCTGTTCAAACATGGAAATTGACAGTAAAAAGAACTGGTATAGGAAAACATCAGAATACAATTTCCTCTTTGCAATGCATTCTTATTTTCCACTAATCAGTCATACATTCCTGATCCCAGCATCAAGAACATATACTCATTTCCTTTCCCCACTAAAACAGTAGCTTCATACCTGTCTTAAAGCTTCCAGCTCTTCACTGGCCACTCGCTTCTCAGAAGAAGTGTTCTTCAGCTTGGACTCGGCGAGCTCCAGCTCTGTTTGAAGCTTATCTACCTCTTTGATTACTTGATCTCTCTCACTCATTATGAGGCGGTACTCATTGAAAACCGAATCCCTTTCTTCCTTGTATTTTTCTGCATCCTTGGCTGCTTTCAGCTGCATTGTTTTGAACCTTGTCACCTCTGACTGTAATCGCTCCATCTCTCTCTGCAACTCTTTGTTTTGTGCTGTGGCGTTGCTTAGCTCCTGCTGTACCGATTCAAACCTAAAACCAAGCGGAAACACCAGTAAGACACTTGTTACTCATTTTCATACATTAAGGATTTGGCTGTGTAAACAAATGTGTCCATTGGTAAAACATAACCACAGAAGACTTGTTAGGAAATGTATTCTTTGTGCTGCAAAATACCCATTGCTTTAGGAATGTCAGTGAACCTTAAGGAATGTTACAGAATCTCTTAAAGGACTGAACCGTAACAGTTACAAGGAACCATTTATGAACGTGGAGAAAACCATTTTTTGTCTTTGGTCTGTGGGAGTTGTGTATCCCCCCTAACAGTCAATGAAAACATTAACACACCCACAGATGCTCTTTGCAGTCCTTGTGTGTGCTGATGTGCTCCCTACCCCATGTGGTTAATGGTGTAGGCTGGGTGTCAAGGAGCAGAGAGGGGTAGGTGTGCTATGAGTGTCCGTGCCCTGCTGTTTTAACACATGTTCTGCTTGTAGCTCCCTCTCAGTGAAACAAGACTCCCAAATACCTGCAGCCAGAGAACTCTGCTGCCAGCCCAAAGCCCTGTCTCACAGCCCCCCACAGTCTCCAATTCTAACACCATGAAAAGTTAACTTAAGCTTGAGATGATCTTCGTTTGCAAACATTCCCTTATTGATTTGCACTTAGTATTTAAATAAAGAGATATATATGCGGGCTCACCATGAGTTAAAGAGTTTGTTTGGAACAAAGTCTGAGGTTTAACAAAATTCTGATTGCATTTGACTTCTGTGCCTACAACTAAAAATAAACATAGGTCCCTTTCTCACACGAGTTAAACAATGGTTAAAATTTCTCATACAACTCCAAAACTGTAAACGGGAAACCCTTTTCGTAAGAAAATGCACCATTTCTCTAAATTAGCACCCCCATCACACATTCCAGAACCTTCCAGAAATTTTTATACAAATACACATGCTTACTCATCACAGCAAGATTACATACACTAGAGGAAAATTTTAGAAAAAAGATTAGGAAGGTATTTGTGATTCTAGCACAATGGAAATAAGATGCTACATTAGAACGGATTAATCAAAGGTATCAGAATTCAGTTATACCTCCTAAGAGAAGATGAATATTGCTGTTGGAAATGAATTGCTGTGTCCCTTTGCTTCATTAGCATGTCAATCTGTTTCTGAAGACGTCTGTTCTCCTCCTCAGCCTGTTCCAGACGGCTCAGATCTGTGTTGTGACTCGCGATCTTCTCGTTGTACCGTTTCCTCAGGGCATCGTAGTCCTTCTTCACACCCTCCAGCTTGTCCATTGCGGTATCATAAAGTTTATTTAGTATCTCTGATGATCCATTTTGCTTCATAACCTTAAAAAAATGCCAGAAACTCTATCAATAACATTTATTATTAACCAGTTCAAGAAGTCTGATTTAAAAATATATACATATGAAACAAAATTAGAACAAAAAAAAAATATAGTGACTTGATGACCAAGATGGTAGTGGCAATTTAGGAGATGCCCACGAGGTGGCATTCATGATAGGTTCCCTGTATCCTCTGAATGAATTAAATAATTAAAACTTAATGAGAATAAAATCTGCCCAAAATGTTATACACTCAGGCATATTATTTTAATATTCATACAATATTTCATCTGAGAACTTCCCACAGAGGTTTGTGTTTCAAAAAGCATACATAAAAGATGAACAGGAAGAGAAAAATCCATTTAAACATGAATAAAGCCTGACCTGAATCTTAGTTTTAAATTAAATTTACATCAATGTAGGAATCTTGCTGTAAATTGCAACACTGATGATACATGACCAGCAACAGCATAAGAAAGCCCTAATGAGTGTCAGCAAATCTAGTTCTTATTCATTCTCAAAAGGCAAAAAATATGCCTGAAAGAAAGCCTAAAGCTTTTTTTTCTTTTTTTTTAATTCTATGCTCCTTTTTTTCTGGTTTTGTCTTTTAAATTGAAATCTGGCTCTGATGGAGCAGTGGGAAGAAACAGGAATGCTCTCTATACAGAGAGGTGTCAGGGATTATATAATACTAACATTAGCCTACAGAGGTATATCCCTAACTATCTCAAAATAAAAAGCATTCAAAAACTAGAAGGAAACACGAGCTCTATAAAAATTTGAAACCCAACATGCAGCAGCTATCCTGCACAAATTAGGTCCTCATCTTTTGTGTCTTATATTCAGAGTAGGGAGCAGTTCCTGAGCATGGAGGAACCTGGGTGGCAGCTGACCAGATGGGAAGGGGAGAGCAAGAGGCTGCCTGCCCACTCTTCATTGCCCAGAGGTAGAGGCTAACTCCTGTCATTGTTAATAAACCACTTGGCTACCCAGGCAAGAGCAGAGACAGAAGTTCTGCAGCCTGATCCTGGTCTCCTTTAACTAAGCAGGATAGATAAAAGTGGCCCTGGAGCAAGACTGCACTTGGGCTATTTCCATGCACATCCCAATCCTCAGTGGATTCAGCAGCACGACCTGCACAGAGCTGGGCACATGATTAGCCAGCATGCTTCAGTGAACCATTTCAGATAAGCTAAGCACGTGGTAAACTGTAGGCATACGTAACATGTAAATACTCAAGAAAGCCATTTTCCTGAACACTACTTCCCAAATGAGTTTAAGAGCAGGTTTGAGAACAAATTATTTAGGAATTCAAACAGAAACAAACCACTTCTCACTGTCTAAAGCATATGAGGAATGTATTTATGTCGACAACACACAAAATAATGAAAGAAAAGCAGGACTAACACACAAGACATTGGATGGAATTTAGCATTAACTTGTTAACACAGATTTGCCAGGGGAAGATGGACACACCAGTAGAATAAACATCTCCCATTCAAAACCCCAAAGAAAGAAAGTAAATAGTCCCAGCTGGCCCAAGGAAGACAGCCATGGCAACATGAAACTCCATATGTGAGCAGCAGAAACTTAAGCTGGTCAGCTGCTACACAGCAAATCCATGACAATCCCACACAAAGAGTAATTTGATCAAAAGCTTTTACTCTCTGAGGCCAAGATGTATTTTGTTATGGCCTGACAACGAAACAACACGTCAGAGGGATCAACACAGAGTTAGACTAACTCATAGGAGAAATTACAGGAACAAGATAAGACTTTTGGCACCACGTCAAGACACCATGAATCACTCTGACAAGCTGAGAAATAGAGTTACACGATTTTCCCACTAAGAGTCACATACATAATTTTCTTTAAAGGTTTAATCATGATGTTGACATGAGACTGGATTTCTTTAAATCAGTCCTGACAATGACACTTCAGCCTCCTCCTATGCTTCCAGATAATTCCAAACTTCAGGTCAGAATGGCAAAATAGAATAGCCTTCACTCAGAGGTCTTGCATCCCTGCTTTGCAGACTGGGAAACTGAGGCACAGACCAACTATTTGCCCAGGCTGACACAGCAAACCATTTCTGTTATCTTCTGAACCAAACCACTACGTAGTTTCACAGCAGAACTTGCAAGACAGTGTTAGAAAAATGGATAAAAAGAAAGAACAAACTTTCACTCCTCTTTGCACTACCTTCAAGCACCTCCTAAAGCACCATTCAGCACATCCAGCTTGCTTTGACCTTTGCCCCTCTTACCCTAGCAAATAATTATTTTGGCTCGCATAGATTTCTTCTGAAGCCTAATGTTTGACTTGCAAGTTTGCCCTGTGAATCAGCCTACACAGTGAACCCAGATACTCTGTTTAACCATTCCACATGTCACTGTAACAATTCTAACTAAAGGAACAGACTTTTTCCTAGGTGAACAGCGGACCTGATACAACCAGTTGCTCCCTAGCATTACTCTTCTTCTGATTTTCAGAGTATGTGAACAAAACTAGCCTGGAGACAGCCTGTGATATAAAGCTCTGAAATGTCCAACCCCTCCTTTCCTGAAAATTCTGTCATTTTGTTTCAATTTCAAAAACATTAATCAACCATTTGTGATTCTTCCCAAAAAATCAACAACCATAGCATGCAAGCTTAAAGTAAGCCCTGCTCCCTAAAATACCCTAGGAAAAGTCATATTTTCAATCACTTTGCAGCTTCAAGTTAGATTTCTGATGCCTTTCTACCCATTTTTTATAAAATATCATGCAAATACCATCTTCATGTATACTTTTTCACCTCTGCATTTAAATACTCCTTATTCATTTCTTCCAGCTAGACAAAGAAAATCAATTAATAACCAAGATGTCATGGTCTCCCCTAACACTGTCCAAGGTGAAGAGGCTTTTTGGGAATGAGTGAGACACTAAAGGCAGCAATGCTGCACACTCAGGTCTCTCTGGGGAAGGAAGAAGCCCCGATCCCCTCCAGCACAGGCGCTCCAGGCCGCGGCTCACCTGCTGCTGCTGGCTGCGCAGGTCTGTTATCTCCTTCTGATCCTCGTCGTGCAGCCTCTTCATCTCCTCACAGGACTGCTGCAGGTGATTGTGCTCCCGCACCAGCTGCGTGTTCTTCCTCTTCAGGGTATCCATGTCCTCCTTCAGCTGGGACTGGTCGCTCAGCAGCCGACTGTGCAACGTGCTGTCGCGGCACACAAAAAATGCTCTTAGGGTCCAACTTGCAAGGACAAAGTCCTGGAGTAATTCATTTCAAGCACGAGTTTCCTACCAAGAAAGCAACTAACTAATTCAATTCTGCATATCTGTGTATTGCAAGCATCAGGAAGCAAAACCAAACCCAGAAACAAACAGGGATGTAAGTATGAAAATACATGGATGTACACAGCACTCTTAAACCTCATCAGAAGAGATGATGGATTTATGGCACATGTCAATGCAATTTCCTAGCCATTAAAAGCAGGCAGACAAACAAAAACAGAATAATATGATGATCCTTGAGATAATAAGAATTATCCCACCAGTAATTTCTACTTTCTGCTGAGCTCCTCAGCTGAGCAGTAGCTAAACAAAACACAGATGAAAATGACAAAATTCTGTTGTGTGATACTGTTGTAAAAACAACAACAAAAAAAAAAAAAAACCCCACCAAACTACCAAAAAACCTCCACAACCAGAAAAACACACTATGTATGTTTCAACTACACTCAAGATAAAAATTTTCTCCAAAGTTCATTGTGCCAGCTATAATTACTGAAAGAAATACACTCTTACTTAAACAACTGAAAGCCACATGAGGAGGCAATCATTCAGATTAAAATTCAAACTACAAGCCTAAAATTAGACTACAGCAATGCTGAAAAAGAGCAGATAAGTCAACGGGACGTATTTTACTACTGCAGATCAAAAAAGTAACTTTTGGATACTGACAGGTATTCCTATTGTTGAAACAGAATGATTCTACATAAACTCTCATACTTGCTGGTAAATATTAGAACACGTATTTATATAGAAAAAATTTGCATCTAAGATATGTTACATTTCTTCCTTATGAAGAGAAATACCAACGTTTCCTGCACTGAATGAACAAAGCATAAAAAAAATTTCCTTAAAATTAAAACAACCTGTTAAAATAAAAGCATTTTCATAAATTATATTGCCACAATTAAGCATATGTAATCTTCACATGTAGGTTATTAATCTGCTGTCATTCAGATTTCAGTGGAAGTGATAAATTCTTTAGAAGGCAAATTTTATATTTTAAAAAGAACACAGGTTTTTAGCAACTATTGCAGGAAAAAATAACAGTAGAATTAAACCTGTGTTAAAACTTCCACAGACTGTCACAAGAGCTATCACAATCACAATATAAGAGAATAAGGAATTCCATTCTCTTGGATTATATTCTGTTCTCTAGCCTGACAGTAAAATTGTTAGATTGCAACTTCAAATGAGTAATCAGACTTTCTTTTTTCCCAGGAAGACACTGGGAACTTCTGTCTCAAATTCCTAAAAGTAAAACAGGCAGTCCATACTTGATCATTTCAAATGGCCAGAAATATTTTATCTGATGCAAACATCGATCTTACAATTTAAGAGGAAAAACAGCATTAAAAAATTACTTGATTACCATGTTCTAATGCTATTTGATCTAGCACTGGTACTGGTGAACTCTTACCTTGTACAGCTTTACTAATACTTACTGATAAAAATCTGCCTCTTTTGCTGCTTCTTCACACCTTTTCAGTGTCTTGGTGTGTTGGTTCTGCAGAGACTGTAGGTCTGACATGGCCTTCATACACTGAATCTTCAGCCTTTCATAATCATGATTTGGTTTTGGACTAGGCCTAGCATGGGAAAAGAGTATGAGGTCAAACATCAAGTACTAAAGTGAATGGGAAATTATTATCCAATAAAAAATGCTATCACACAACTGTTGATATTTAGGTTATAATATTTATTGATTTAAATATTGACCAGTTCCCATTAAGATGCAACCACTAATAAAAAGTCACTGACTTGAACTTATATTAGTTTTATATTGAGGTGTAACATATAATAATTTTGTCTAATTATCACTAACATGGCCAAAAATAGCACTGAACCTGCATGCCCCTCTCTTCTGAGCAGCAACACTAGCCCAGAACAGAACTCCCACTGACACAAGGACGGGTCCATCACAGCAGACTCGCTTTCCTGTGCCACCACAGTCCAGTCCCAGTGACAAAGCCCAGAGCTGCAGTGAGGACAGAGCTGGAAGAGGCTGCCCCAGTCAGCTGGGCGTGCTGGGAGGCCTGGGCTAAACAAAGCTTCTCACAGGCAGCAGCTGGAGGACCTTGTTCAACTCCCTAGGAAAACATGCTTGAGAGAAAGACTTCCAATGGGATATCAAACACACACTTCTGTGCTGGCAGAGTTTGACTTGTTTGACCAAGTCATTGTGCTGAATTACACACCTGATTGTGTGCTACCATATTCTTTTAAGCTACTATAAATAATGAGAAATCATGTCAGACTCTACCTTACATTTTCATAAGATAATTATTTTTTAAAAATTTGGGTTATTAGAAATCTCCAATGCAACATAATCTCCAACAAGCATTTTTCAGTAAACTGAACAAAATAAAAGCCAAAATGAGTCAAAATAAATTTTTTACTCAAATTTCCTTTGGATGATAGGGAGAGAAATTTTCTAAAATAGTCTACGTGGTCAAACAATTGACAAGCATAGATTATATCTAGAATATAATCTATGTATGGTGCTTGTACATGATACCTTTATTTGTAGATTAGAGTTAATTAGATTTGGATATTCTACTAGAAATTAAATTAGCAGGATTATATCTTCTTTCTTTGTAGCACTAAGCATCTAAAAGAGACTCTGAACTGAACTGTTTCTCCTCTGTACAGTCATTGGATTTTTGCTCCATTGAATTTTCTAGTTTCAAAATGAAGCTTCTGACATCTGTCCCTGTATCATCTCCTGGGTTTCTTATAACCCCATAGGCAATGTGAAAAAAACCAAGCAAACCACCAAAAGAGAAAACTAATGGCTCCAAAAGAAAACAATTGTTTTCTAATTTAACTCTGCTTGTTCTCATATCAGATTTGCTCCACTGCTGCACAGATGACTCTTCCTCCCTCAAACCTCAAACTCCCCCAAATGGCTTCTCTGGAAGCACAGCCTGAAAAGCAATCAGAATTTTCTTTGCTTCATACAAAAAATAGCAACATGGGTTCTGGAACTGAAATGCAGCTGGCAATTGAATCAAAATGAAAATGGCTTTGCACTACTGCAGTGGTGAGAGTTGTTAAAAAAATAATAATAATAAAAGAACAAAACTTCAAAAAAAGAAATGCCAGCCACATCTGTTTCAGATTTTCAGGGGTGGGGGAGGTATGATATAAGGTACTTTTTGGCAACTCAGTTGCATCTGGGTTGCTGAATAGTGAGACCTTCGATTGTAATTCCTCCTTCTCTCCTTTCTCTACAGAAGTGCTTCGGGGGAAAAACAAAACAAAAGCCTCTTCCTTGATTAATAAACTTTACCAACAAATAAAACCTAAAATCATGTAAAGTTACCAAATGCTCAAGTCATGTCTAAAGGGGTCTCTTTTAGGGTATTTTTAAATTAATTCTTGAGAGGTACCAAAAGTAATGTATTACTCACACACTATTACAGACATCACCACAACTAGTGAAGGGCTATTCCTTTAAAACACAGACGTAGTTAGCAAAAGTTAAACTTGATTTGAAATGTTTACACCCTTGACAGGATCATTAAAACACAAGTTATTGATTTAAATTAGACCTTAGGGTGAAATGATTGAAAGTAGATACCATCTGTCCACCACAGTCTTAAATGACAGCATTAATTGGAGTACAGTTTAGCTCTCAGCTGTAACATTTCGTTTACTGAGATCTATTAACAGATGTTCATAATTAAACTATTAGGGCAGTCTGAAAGCTATGGTGAAACTTGTTCTACAAGTCTAACATCTATCACATGTGTTTCATATATTGCTCAAGTAACACTGACACTATTTTTAAAAAATAAAACAAACAAAAAACCCAAAACAAAACCAAGCAACCAAAAAAAAGAAACAAAAAAACCCCACAACCAAAACCAACCATTCAAATTGCAAAGCAACATTTAAAAACCCAACAAACCATCTAAAAACATGTGGAGACCATGTTTATTAGTTTATATACAGAAAAAAATATTTATTTATAATAATAATTTCTTTCTTATTTAGTTTTTTTATTTAGGGATTTTTTTCTCCATTTTTTAGACCGTATGGAGACAAGTTAGCCAACCTACACAATGAGGAAGGACCAACAATACCACCAATAACATTCTGCATTCTACCTCATCTACATGAAATAAAAGCCACATGGATACCCAAGGCCATATGTTCCACACTGGTGTTCCAAGGCTTTATTGTCTCAGCAAGAAAAACAGGAGTAAGGGAAGGAATATTGGTCAGAAGTCAAGAATCAAAACTGTTGCAAGACAACAGTTCAACTGCATGCAGTAGCTGACTCTTGTTTAAGCAAGACCACCAAACTTTTATGCTAAAATGCCCCAGAAAATACCAAAAATTATGATTTCAATAAAGGAGAAATATCAGTTACTACTTTGGAAGCACTTGTTCAAACATTAACAAAATTTAAAATGCTAGTGTCAAAGGCCCAACTGTTTTTCTGGTATTTGTATAAGAACTTCAAAAATCCTTTATGCTATAGTGGAATTACCCTGGCCATAAAACAAGGTCACGGCAAGACTGACATTTATCTGATGCTCACAGAAAAACTAATGCCAACCACGGGTCCAATTTTATGGGCAATCCTACCTAACAGCTTCCAAGGACTTATCATTTACTATTATAATTGCAATAACTAAAGATTACACAAAAAACAGCCTCTTATGGAAGACAATTTTCAGGATATTAATTTGTGTTGTGGTTCTCTTTTACTGTTACTATTATGTGAGTAATAACAGCAGGTTTGAGTCCATAACATGCAACTTGAGCATGCTAAATTATTTTTAATTAATTGCTCATTAATTATGTGCTTAATCTCCAGCACACATGCACACACACAGCCACTGTCAATCCACAGGCACAGCATGAGCAATCCTACTCATGTCCAGCAGGATGGCACATGCTGATCTGATTCAGCACATCACAATCCACTGCTGTGGCTCCTCTGCCACTGCTCTACACTTAGTCAACATTTGCTTGGAAAACAGCTCTCTGTTTTGCAACCTCCTCAGCCAGCACAGCCCAGACTGCAAATGTGCTGTGAGCTGTTGTGAAGCATCCAAGGTGACATGTCAAGGTCTGCCTCTGCACCACCTGTGCTTGGTACAGCCATAGTTACAGCAGCACACACAGCCAGGAAAATAAAGCCAGGGTAGCAAAAGTCACCATCCACATCATTATCTCCCAGCTTGGACACTTCAGTATTAAAGTTTACCAGGCTTTGACTCCTGGAAGGATGAAGATTATAGTTTTAGAAGAGGAAAGAATTCAAAAAGTAAAACAAATTCCAGTAAGATTTCAAAAACCATAAATGTGTATGCAGATGGGACCAGTGGTTGCTTTCACACTGAAGGAAAAGAATGTCAATAATCTTCATTCATTTCTCACTCTTCAAATACTTGATTGTTTGGAAGTCAGCATTCTCCATCTAATATGTATTGTCCAGGGACTTCCCAAATACAAGGTTTATTTTGATGGGTTGTTCTTGGAGCTGTAAACATTCATGCTTTATACAACACACAAATCCTACACTGAAAGCAAAGGATTGATTTGACAAAGAGAAAACTAGGGCAGTCTAGAGGACAGCTCATCAGAACTTTATTAATAGCATCCTGGATTATGCAGAAGATTGTGAGCTATAAAATCCTCCATGCCTAAGCTCCAGTAACTTCAAAGAAGAAATCCTTCTATTTAACTAAGTAACTGGAAGCTGTGCAAAAGATGTTGACATTTGACAATTTTTTCCTTTCCCATCCCCACAATGCTTTGAGGTGGTTACATAGAACATGATGCTCTTAAAGGAGCCCTCAGAACTCAAGGAGGGAGGAAGGGGGCATTAAGAAGCTACTGAGTTTATAAAATCCCCAGGTTCTAAAAATGTCAGTTCACTGGTTCAAATCTTAAATACAGACAAAAAGTTTAATTAACCACCTGATCACATACAGACACAGCTGATGAAGTAACAACAAAACATTAAAGTTCATAAAAGGTACATGATGGCAACACCTCCCAGAAAAACTGGTCTTTGCTCTTATTCCAGATTCAGTGACATAATTTTTTTTCCAAGGTACTATACATATACAGACAAAAAGTGCTCAGCGTACCCAGACAGACTGAAACATTAGCAGATCTTTAACCCTTCAAAATAAACTAATTCTATTGCCTACTCAATAAAACCCTTTTTTACAATTAACTCATACTCTGAGTACTGTCTTCCTCATAACATCAGCCCCCAAACTGGAATGAGCTAGCCAAGCCTGCTGGCTGTTAAATGACTGAAAAAGCATGCTCGGTGAAGAATTCCTTATTCTTAACATATTTCTGCTACAAGTTTCCCTGCATATGTATACCAGAAAGCTGATTTTCCAAAAAACACTTACTCCACTCAGTGTAAATCCAAACCCCTCTCTCCTTGCAGAAGCATAAAAATAGCTGAGATATTTTTCCTCTCCTCATTTCTGTTCTCCAGCCAAGTATTCAGAGCTATTTCTCTTTCTTCTCTCTTGTTTTCCAAACACCAAATACTTCATCCACTGTCTTTTTTCTCTTCCCACAACAAAACCCATGAAGTCTTAAGCAACTTCTTTGCTTTCTTTTCTCAACACAGAGATGAGACCTTCATCCCTCAGTCCCACAGAAAAATTGCTGGACAAAGTGGGAATAGGCACTCAACAGGAAGCTCTGAAACATGGATGTGGGCACTTCACCAGGATGCAAGTAGGTTACAAGCAACATATAGACACTGCAAGCTCCTTACTGTTTTCCAGGCAAGCAGGTGTCAAGACACTTGAAAACACTATTGAAGACTAAATGAAAATGCTACATTTCCTTTCTGTTTACCTGCAGTCATCAAAAGTTGACCCTGGAGATGAAAGTGCAAGTTGCTTGCGCAGCTCGTCCCTCTCTCGAGTCACCTGACGGAGCTGGTACAAAATAGTCTCCAGCTTCTCGCTCATTTGTCTCGTGTCTATCACGGGTGGTGGAGATGATGCTTTACCAGTCGTACCTGATGAAGAGACACATACTTGGCAGTGAGCAAATGCCTCAAAACAACAACTCAACTTCATTAAAGAAATTAATGTTAATTTTAAAAAAATCCTGTATGTCTGTCTGCAGAATCCTGTTCAAAAAGAAAGCAATTCATCTAAGTTTTCATCAGTGAGTTGAAAGAAGAATAGCTCCAGTCATATCCCATGCTAGCAGAATGGCCCTGTGTTGCACGTTCAGTTTGCATGGGTAGGTTCCTTTCTTAGTCAGGAATTTACAAGCAGCTTAAAAGGCAAGTTAGCAGCAACAACTGCAAAGACCTCAGAAACTGACATACTGACAGGAGTCATAGGTAAAAAAGTTATTTAAAATAAAGAACAATGTCCATGCTTAAAAAAACCCCAAAAAAACATGTAAAATTCACCCACATCAACTTATTCCAGTGATAGCAAAGAAACTGCTACAGCACAGGGGCTCTTTTTCTAGCAGCACAGAAATACCATTCTGTCATGGGTTACAGACAACTTTTAATGCAATTCTATGCTTTCACATGTCACAATTTTTCAGTCTAGTATGTGAAGTTAAGGATTTCACTGACCAATAAATCATGAAAACTGGGCTTCGTTTTTAACAACACTGGCTAACACAAGCACATTATAATCACTGCAACTGGACTACACATCATATTTCCTCTAAGGGGCAGTCATACATTTAAAAGAGACTTTTCAATTCTCAGCTTTCCTAATATCAGAGCTGAACAATGATGGCTACTGTCCTCTCAGACAACTGTGAGAGCACAACAATGTTTCTTTCCCAAGAGAGGAGAGGCTGGTATATCACTTCCTAACAACTGCTGACAAATAATTCAACTCTAATTTTAGTTCTGCTCATTTAAAATTAAGCTGTAAATGTAGTTTTGCTCACATGTCTCACAGACACATATGAGCAGACTCAAAGATCCAAGTCACAGATGTGAAAGTTAAAGGCTTAAACATATGCAGGTGATTATTTTCTACCCAAAAGAGAAATTTTAGAAATAGTTTGCAAAATTATACAACTGAAACAAGTTGCTGACATATGCATTAACTTGTTAGGATGCATCTTTATTAGGCCTATTTTTACTTAATTAAGCAACAAAAGAAAATGCTCTCCATTCATTGTCTTTCAAAGAAAGAAACTCCAAATTATTTCACTGGATCAAATGCTAATGAATTGCAAGGATTGCCTTTTAATCCCTAAACACAGTTCATGAAGGTATTACAGAATGTAAAAACCCACTCCAACTTTTCAGCAAAACTACCTGAGCTTTGAAGTTCCCACACCAAAATAACTGCAGCGTCAGGGCTATCCCATGTACAGCATCTACAATAACAGGATCCCTCCTTTTATACCTTCCAGCTGCTACTGCCATGAGAATTTATGAGCACAGACTGTTCTTTTTAATCTGTTGCCTAATAATGGATGGAAATGCTCTAATAGCAAACTGAAAAAACAGAAATTGCAGGAAGAACGTGCATTCTGGAAAAAGACACAAACTCACGTCACTCTGAAGAATTTTCAATGGAGGCTGCTTTTCCTACTATTTTGTTTCACTCCTGCATCCAGACAAAGCCCTTTCATCCATAAGGACACAGATTTCACACTTCCAACATGGAGTTATCCTTTCTTTTACATGAGAAATATTCTAGATATTTTTATGGCAAGAAACCAGTAATACATATGGTACAGGGGATACAGAGAATAAATGAAGGAAATAACTAAATAGATCCAAAAAGTCAGAATATGTATTCATCTGAAAGAGTTTGGACTCATCAATGAAAAAGGAATTTCATAAACAAACTAAAAGGTAAAAGCAGGCAAATCAAATTCAGGTACCTGGAAGCTGCATGGTCTTTGATAAATTCAGTGGCAACCTGCACATCATCTCACTTGAGCTGACACATCAGAGGATGTGCAACATGGAAAAAATCCCTTTCTCATCCTTACAGAGAAGTTCAAAAGCTTATGTCATCCTGGGGCTGCTTGCAAGCAAAACAGATGGACAGGATGCAAGAGGTCAAGAGGAAGGAGGAAATGAATCAGGAAGGCTGCTGTGCTTTCCAGGAGGAAAGGGCACTGGATCTACAATGTCCATCTCCGTGCTAACCCCGCAGCAGTCCCATTGACCATGTCTGCAACACAAGACCTAGACAGGCACGCAGCAGCTGCCCTGGGGATCTTTAAGCACTGTAAAAGCAGGCCAGAGATCTACCTCTGCTCCTCAGCCTCCCTCAACAGCTTTAACAACATCCAAGTGACAATATTCTCCAGGCAAGAACATTTGTGCACAGCCCCAAAACTGTGCCAAGAAAGAAAAGTCAGCTTTAAATAAAGATGGGCTAATTAGCCTTAGGAAAGAAGCTTGTTTCACAATTGTGAAACCATTTGTCTTAGTACCAAAAGGGGTTATTTTTCATTAACTTGTCAATTTTTACATCAACTTTCATCTCTAATGCAATCAGATTTTTGACACATGTACACCTGTTAAGTGCTGTAAAAACACGGATCAATATGATCCAGTTCTGCCCACCCCTATCCTTAGTAGAAGACCAAAAATTTACCTCTGCTTTACTTCCTAACAGATTTTCATTTTCAATAGCTGTACAAAAGGTCTTATAAAGCTTAAATCAGATTTCTGAATGCTCAAAAAATAAGCACACACATTCAGTAAAACCCTTTTTCACCAGAAAAATTCCTGTCTTGGTTTCTTTTAAAGGAGCTTTTATAGCTGAATGCTAAAATCCTTTTATTGCATCTGACATCTTGATGCAGCAGAAGGAAAGTGACCTGTGCTTCCAGCTCCGTATTCTTTTTCCATCTGACTGCATATTTTACACAAAAGCACTTCCTTTTTGTACTTCAACCAGTCAAATGGATCTTAAAATGCACAAGCCCAAAGGCTAAACCTCCATCACCCAAATTATGCCACTTTTCAGTAACTCATCTTCTTTCTCAGACAACCTGGATTTCTGAAAAGGCATTTATTGCAGCATCTGCTTTGATAAGCTTCACAACTGATTTCTGAAGTGAGCTGCAGTTGTGTTGTGAGGACTGGGCAGGCTCCAGGTGAGCAGCCCACAGCAGGGATGTGTCGTGTGGAGAGAACGCACCTCACCCCTCACGCAGCACAGTCCCTAGGTCCTCAATGTGCACTGACTCAATCCTAAGTGAGGTTTTACAGGATTTCCATCACAGGTTGTATAAAATAAATGCCTTAAAAACAGAAGCTGGAGCAATCGTATTTCCCTGTTATAGCCCAAATGCTGGACTTCACAGAAACCACAATAATCTACTCCTGTAGCACATACTGAATATAATCCTTGATGATTACTCTAATCAACAATGACTGCAGAGATAATATGTCCATCCAGAAACTACTGCTGAAGAAGTTAACTCCATATGTGGGGAAGGGGTAGTATATTTCTTTGAAGAATAACAGAACATTTTAACAGAAAAAGGGCTCCAAAACTTATTAACCTGACCAAAATGTACTATAATGCCAAATGAGAATATTGTTGAGATAAGAAAATGGGCACCAAGCCATAAACAGCCAATTTTAAGAAATATCATTAACATATTTTGAGTTATAATAAACTCCTTGGTCTTTGAGAAATACACTTCTATGACAGATTCAACTAATTCAGAAGGCAATCTGTCATACAAGCTAACAGAAGGCCTTAATTTTACAATTATTTTTCTTAAACTCAAATTTGTGGTCCTTTCTGCTTGAAAACAAACAGGAGACTACTCTTTGTACAGTCAAGCCTTTTACGTTGTTTTCTTTCATAAAAAAGAAAATCAGCAGAGATATGCAGGATATTCTTTCTTCATGGCCTCAGAAGTCATGACATAAAATGTTAAAAAATACTTGCATGTCATATTGCAAAGCATGATCAACAGGGTTTCTCCCTAAGCTAGGGAAGGTGTCCAGAGTAAAGACTTATGCCTGATGTAGGAAAATGCATTCTAAAATATTTACTTTCTTTCAATAATTTATGAGCACAAGAAGAGGGTTACATTCTAAATTACATTCTAGTTGTCATTTAGATACATTTCTTCAGATGTATCTTTTGAAGTGATCACGAAACAGCAGAGAGCACAGAACAGAGCTGCAGGTGAAATAAAACATGAGGAAAAAAAAGCAGCAGTACACTGAGGAAAGAAAAATGAGAGGTAGAATAATGTACTGTAGAAACTGTTTCATCTGATGGACAGAAAAGCTAATAGATTATGAAAGCAGTGACAACCATGTAACATGCAAGGACAAAAGGATGGGTATAACATTTCAGTATATTGTTTTAATTCAGAATATAAAAACCTAAACAAAGCCATCAGCATCTAAAATAAACTTTCAACTTCAGTTAATTTAAAACTATAGAAGGAACTGAGCAGTGGTTCTAGGAAGGTCTACATAAAAAGAAATCTTGAGCCTAATATTGAAAAATAGCAGAGGAGATGTGGGACAGCGGGGAAAGGGCAGACTCATCATTTTGAGAAGTCCCTGCAGAAGTTTGCTGAGCAGAAATACAACTGAGTAAAATCTGTTACCATGACCAAGGCATGTACAGCTGGAGCCTCTGGGTTCGAATCTACAGAAGCTCCCTGGCTCAAACCCTACTTTAGTCAGGCTTAAAACTGTGCACAGAAAGTACAACCCACATTGAAGTGTCCACACTGAACCCAAAGGGGACAGTGACTATGGGCACCAGCTGCACACCAACCAAGGGGACGAGCCTCCTCCAGCACTCCATCCTTCACATCCTCTCCTGTAGGTGTTGTGGGCACTAACTCATCACATCAACTTCACAGCTCCAGCAGAAAAACCACTGTCACCAAAAGGATTCCTTAAGTGCACAGACTGATACAGGGGCTCAAGGAGCAGTGACAGATCCCATGCTCCAGAGGGGCTCTCTGGAGTGCAGGAGATGGGCATTCACATACGCTATTTCCATTCTAATCACTGCACACCAACCAAATCATCACAAATTCCTACACAAAGCTGCCAAGTGTTAAGAAGATACCATAACAAGCAAAATACTATGAAGTGGTTGGCTCTTATTACTGGTTCTCTCACCCCCAAAACCCCATTGTCCCTTCTTCAAAACTGTATCAGTATAAATGAGCAAAGTTAACTCTTTTATTGTTATGTTCCTTTGTTTTTGAAACAGCATGATGTCCATGGAGTAAACTCAAGTACCTTTGAAGAGAAAGAACCCTGTGCATGACTAATGCAGAACTGCAACTGCCTGAAAATGGACACCAAAGAAGACAGCAATAACACATCAAAGTCATTCAGAATGCTTATTACTTAAGAGGAGATGTTTATTAACAAGCACACTGAAAATCACCTAGAGATTAAGGATCAATCCTAGAGAATTACATGATTCACAGACAGTAAAATCAGAGAACAAAGTTTACTCTAAGTGTGTGGAAGAGCATTTATTTCCAAGTTAAAAGTCTTGTTTCAAGCAAACTAAATGGATAGTTTACTACATAGGAAATAAAGCTAGATGAAGAGTTTTAATTGAATCATTCAGACCAAATTTTACAGGAAGATGACTTCTGAATAGAAAGAGTGATTGGTGAGGAGGCAGAACATGGAAGACAATTACTGCTGTAGAGAAAAGGACTATATGTGTCCTTTTATAGGATCCTTTCACTAGTACTAGGAACACTACCAGTACACCACATCCTTTTATAGGACCTTTCCTTATTCATTCATGGCCTTTCAGCAAGTGTGATATTGTCACTTCTTCCTTGGGCAAGAAATACAATGAGAGACTACCAGAGGCTGTCAGGGTAAAATAAATAACTCTTTCAGACAAGGATAGAGTGTTTATTTTTGACTGAAAGAGCATCATAAACCACACCTGCAACTAAACAGTTCCTTCGAACAGTGAAAACAATTACTTTGTTACATCCAGCTGCAGAAAGTATGAAGCAATAAATTGAAATCACAACAACATGAAAGGACATAGTCAAAATGGCCAACATGAAAATGAGGAGTGAAAGACTAACATTGTTGGGAAGGAACTGATGAAGGGTGGGAATGTTTGCTTTGGAGCAAGAATTAAGGCTCTCAGATTAAGCAACCTGAAATGTAATTAGTGAAAAACTATCTGTAAAGAGCCTGTCAAGCTGATAAGCTAAAGAAGTGTTAAACAAGGAAATACTGTCAGCTGAAGTCAAAGTTGGACAGCTTGGTAAAGACAGATCTATGACCACCTGATGGCTGCAAGGAAAGGCATAAAACTGTAGAGCCAGTGCTCATTACAGACTGCTGTCCATGGCATGGGGCTTCAAACTAGATGATGTGTAACATCCCTTCCAGCCCAAACCATTCTATGGTTCTGTGTAAGCTCCCACAGCAAAATGTAGCAAAGTGATATGAACAGAGAAGAATAAGAAAAACACTCTGGATGAAGAAGTGATACCATTTGCAAAGAACTGAACAGTAATAGCCTGTTAAAAGAGAAAGGTTTCTCTGCTAATACACAATGCGGAATGAAGATGCTACAAGATTGACAGCTATAATCAAAACAATGCAAAGAGGTCTTTCTCTGGAAAGAAGAAATTTATACACTTGAAAAAATAGAAGGTCTTTTCCATTCCAAAATTCATCTAATTAGGAACTCAGTATACTTTAAAAGAATGGAAGAGTATGCAATGCCTTCCTGTTAAAGGAATCCTATTGTGGAGGATCTTCTCAGTGTCACAGCTTGTCACCTGCATGCAAGCTGCTGCGTTCCATTAAAAAACATTTCCTAAAACCAAACCAGAACAAAATCCAAACATCTGTGCATTGAGAAGGGGAGGAAAAACCATTTTTAAAGCACTAAAGAAAAACTCTGAAGCTTCATTATGATACTAGGATAGGTGAAAAAATGGCTTGATTCTAGAAACCATAATCCTGTCACGACATCAAATGTCAAATTATTAAGTGCTCTATACAAACTGACACTTTTAAAAATAATTTTTTAAGAAGGAGTCTTGATTCTGTGTTCTAGTCCTCTCTGTTATCATGACTGGTCAAGTGGGAGGGAGACTTGCCAGGGACTGTCACATATAGCTGTGTTACTGGTTTCTATCCAATTCCTAAGTGACACTGTTGTTCCGTGCTTGGCACGACAGGCACTGAATATCCATAAATAATTGTTCTGATATCAGAGACACAGCACTATAGTTCCGTTCAGAGAGTTTGCTGGGCACAGGGAGTGGGCAGATGAAGGATGCTTTTATTTACACACAAAAATCTTTGTCATTGGCCAAGAGCAAAGAGAAAGGAAATACAGAGAAAGACCATGACAGTTTAATGAGGATTTGTTCCTCTGAGGGGACAAAGCTGGGGCTGACGGACAATGGTGTTATTACACCATTACAGCAGTTTATATTCTACCTCTTTTGGAAATAAATTGTGAATATTTGCTCTCCATACTCTCAAAACTACCTGTTTTAACATGCATGGCATGAATTTTATTAATACATCAGAAAGAAATGGGGGCAAGCAAAAGAAAAAAAAAAAATATTGCCATCTAAATTAATTTTGAACAATGAGGAAAATACACAAGAAAAACCTGCTGTCACTCTGTATTTTTATTTACATATAGAAATATGTATACATATACAGATACAAATGAATAAAAAGGCAGTTTCTCCTCCAAGGCTGCTAACCTGCCATTACACAGGGGGAAAACTGGCTTCCACTCAACTGCGTATGCTATCACATGCCCTTGAGGATGGAAGTTCATTCTTCTTGCATCCCTCAGGCTCTGCCAGCCCCACAGAGGCAGGGAAAGAGAAAAAAAGCTTAGATGACAACACAGTACTCAGAATAGACTAGCCCTAAGTTCATCTCTCAGTCACATTATGTAAATTGCATCACTCCTTGCTCTGCTCTTATATTGACATTACTGAAGACTGGGAGAACCCCAGAATATCCATCTGTTCCCCATACAGAAGCTGCTGGATAACTGTTCATTCATCCATGCTGCTGCTCTCCATGCTTGTTGGACTCTTGGCTTTCAATGACAGAATCAGAACTGCAAATACACCCAAGACTTGGGTACACCATGGGTTTATATAGTGATCAAATGATGTTGTATGATCTCTCTTTCCAAAATCCTCACACTATGTTTTATTCATTGCACTGAGGCTGAGCCCATATTTTCTCAGAACTATCTTTTAACAACAAGCTTAGTTCTATTTAAGATTAGTTCTTAGATCAGTCTTTTTCTGGAAAATAAGGCCATTGTTCTACATCTTAGCTTCATAAATTTACTCAAACCCAGGATAGCTGTAAAAAAGTATAGCAGCATCTCCATTTCACAACTTCCTGACTTACTTGGAAGTATTTCAGAAAAAGATCATTTAATTAAAAATGCTGGCAGCAGAAACCATCTCTAACAATAGCTAGGGTAATTAAGGTTTAGGAAGAAAAGAAGAAGCACATGGACATACGAGTCTCTAGTTACATTTATGAACTATGGAGTCTAAAGACTACATATGAAAGATGGTATTATCTCTCCTAATTAGACGATGCTAAGCTTAATTATCTGAAGATTTATCTGGGCGTAATTAGTGGCCCCAAAACCTTTTGCATTTCCCCTAAAGAGTCAAATGTGCCAATCTGTTTCTGAGCTACTCAACAAATAGAATCAAAACCAGTGTTTTGAACACAGCTATAATAAAATAGATCCCTTCTCTTTCCTGTGAGGAAGGTCCATGTGAGTGGGGAACTAAAAATACTCCTTTATATAGATGTGTGTGCACATATAACCATCCATGTCAAACTGAACATATTTGAAAGCTTGTGCTGTCTCCAGACCATGATGTGTTTACCCTTTTTCACAGCTGCATTCATTTCATAGGTTAAACTCACCATTTCTACTGCACAGAATTACCCTTGTGGAAATTATCTCAGTGAGATGGGGCAGAGTTGGGGGGAAGATGCATGTGAAATTCCTCAAATGCTACAGCATTGCAGAATTTGTTAGGATTCCATTCAAACAAGTCATATGAAGCCTTAGGGGAGCTGGCATGCTGGCAGACTTAGTTATGATAGTTTGTCATTCAAGGAATCAGTCAGTATTAAAATAATCTTTGAAGTGACTTGCAGAGATGTCTATTAGTATATGTCAGTTATTAAGCAATTTTTCTACTGATACTGGATCACAAAAAATATTGTCTCTTGTAGAACAAGACGTGAGGCTGAGAAACAGTTGGAGCAAAAATCAGACTCATTAATAGTAAGTCTGTAATCATACCATAAAATAAACATGCCAGCTTCAAACAAAGAATTCCCCTGGCTGATACCCTCTTAAATATTAAATACCAAGCTCACATGAATAATTTGAATAAAACAAAATTACAGAGAATAGTAGATCACAATTTTTGTTTAATAGCAGGGCACTTAATTTTCAGGTCATAAAATAACTTTGATCACTGCAAACTCCGAAGACGTAAATCAATTCTGAGGACAGCCTCTTATGTCAAGTGCACAGATCCAAATTCAGTATAAACTTCAGGATCTTAAAATACGAACAAAATGTAGTTTATGGCAAGGAATGTAAAAAAAAAAAAAAAAAAAGGTTAAACAAAATTAAGATTTAAGTGTGCCACTTCTTTTTAAAATGAGAAACATGGAACTAGACAGGACCACCTGCATTTCTCCTATCTGAGCCATCACTTCATCCAATTATCCCACAAATTAACTGGATTTCATTTTAGAATAATTACCTTCTTTAGAAGATGCAGACTCATCTGGTTGTTCTAAAAACTTAGGAACTTTTTTCTTTCTATTTCCAGTCCCCAGTTTATTCACAGCAAATTAAATCTACCCTTCCTTCAGGAAGCAGCATACAAGTGCGGTTTTGAATAAAATCAAACTAATTCACAGCTTCCAGTATTTTCAGTAGATAGTTCATTCAGGCCTAAAATCTTGTTCCTGCTTGCTGGAGTTAAAAGTTCAACTCAGTGACTACAACAGATGTCTACCCACATCCTTAAAAAGACAACTGACTTGCCTGATGCTGTTGGGGAAGTCTGCAGATGCCTGACACAACATTGGAACTTTAAATATGCAAGAGGCTGCATTCCCTGTCCAGGGAAAATGACTTTTACAGGGACTTCACAACAGAAGTAAAAGTAAAGATGAGGAAAACTGACAGCTAATAGAGCTGCTCCATGATCACCTTGTGGTCAAAACACCTCTAATAATGCTTCTTATACCTCCCAAACTTTTTCTGAGTATTTTGTCTTTCACAAGTATTTTAAAACCAGAGAAAATGAAGCAATTAATGGAACACAGGAAAAAAATGCTAAAGCTTCCAGCCACTGTCAAAGGTTTAGAAGGCTATGGCCTTGGCTAACATCATTTATAACTTCTATGGTGCTTTTGACTCTGACCACAATTTTCAAATTTACATAAATATATACTTACTCATATACACATGCTTATATTTTTTTTCTTATGTCCAGACTCGTGTAAACACAATGTTGCCAAGTTTACATCATTTTACTAAGTAACACAAAGCATAGATACATCATTTAATATATCCAAATGCAGCAGATTTTACATGCAGCAGCTGCAGCCAGCCCTGAAAAGGCTTAGCTTGCACTGCACAAAAGAACACTGGTTCCTGGTAAAGATGGATGGTTACATCTTATAGTTCAACTTCTTTGATTTTACGACCAGGATCCCTCTATCCTTCCCAGAGGCAACCTTAAAAACTTGTTCTCCCAGTTCCCAAAAGACACACTCATCAAGTTCTTATATTAATACTTTACTCACCAATGCTGCTCAGAGAACTGCTGCTTTCAGAGTCAGAAGGCATTATGGACAACACACTGTAAGTAGACCCTAGAATCAGGAAAATAAACAGTATTAATTCTTCTCCCCCTTTTCCTCTCTCCAAACAAAGCAATGAATAATATCCTAGATATTGTAGATGCCAAATAAATTTACTAAAATTATTCAAATTACTAAATTAGAGAGAACACACATCACTGAAACATAAAAATCTAGCAGGCGAAGTAGAATTTGTAAATGAACATTGCACTGTGCACTAGGTAGAAAACCATTTTGGATAACATGGTAAAAATGAGCTCTGCAAAATATTAAATACATTGGCTATTTCACACAGACTGAAAATACAGAGTTTCAAGTCTATAACAAGAAGATTAGGAGTAATACTTGGGACAAGCAGCAATCTATTTTGGTTTCTCATGTCTTTACATGTACCAGCTCCTAATTCATTGTGTAGCTGATTTGTATTCTTATTCTCAGACTTCATTCAGACTTAAAGATTTCATTTAATTTGTAAATACAATTTGCTTACATCAATTTTCAACTTTCAGTATCTGGTCTTAAAAGCAGCAAGTTTTCTCATTTATTAAGAGATCATAGTGAAGCCCTTCATTTTAGCTATTTTAGAAGTACACAAGGTTTTAGTTACCAGAAGAACTAGAAGGACAGGTCCTACTTCAAAACATTAACTAAACAGCTCCAGCATCCTTCAGAGACATGATAAACACACCATAGTAAAGGCAGGGAATGATTATGTACGAATCCATTAGAAATCCAGCCTGTTTTCAGCACTTGCCAGGATGTGAGAGCTGTGCTCACAACAGCCAAGCTCTAAGGCAGTTTCAATACTTCCAGGAGCTCACTTTCCTATAGTCCCTCCTTCTTATATTCCAGTATTTCTTTCTTCTAGTTTCTTTGAAATTCAGAAATAAAAGCTGAGAAGCAGCAGGAGTAACTGCACAGAACAGACTGAAGGAAGGATAGGCTAGAAAATAAGAAAAAATAGTTTTTGTTCACCTCCTCTGCCTCTTACTAGAGAAAAGCATGACGTGTAACTACTATGGTGTTAGATGGATGAAAGAAAAGATGTAATAAAACAACTCTACTAACACAAGTAATAACAGAAAAATCAATTTAAAAAAGAAAAAAATTGAAAATAAGAAGAATTGCCTCTTGAAGTAGACTGTTTAATCTGATAAATCTCTGTGAAAAATTATTTAAAATATATTGGTTAAAAATAATTCTATTCAGTTGTAGAGGATGTAATTTTTTTGTTCAGATCTTTAAACAAAACAGACAATGAGTATGTCACTGACTGGCTTCAGAAAAAACCTGCTGCACATTTTTGCTTCTATTTCAGACATTTTAAAATAATAATAGTTTTATCTGCATTCCTATTTAATTAAAACTTATTACAAGCAAAATAATTCCACATTAGCTATATTTAACCTCCTTGCATATTCTAAACTCATACGGACTTGCAGTATTTCTTGCAGTCTGGACATAGGCTGATTAGAATCAAAAGGAAAGTTGGAAAAAAACCAAATCAATATATTAAACAAAGTAGGACATCTTTATGACAGACAATGTGCACTGAGATTGTATCAAAACTGTGTGGGACACAGGCACAACAAAATCTTGTGCCAGGAAGTGACACTTAATTATGCTCAGCAATTTAAGGCAAAATCACCCAGTTCCTCTAAAAGATTACACAGGAGTTCCACACCTAAAGAAACTTGTAGTCATTGTTAGCTGCTTTTGCTTTTAAGAGTAAAGAAATAAAAGACTCTAAATCTCATCATCTTGACTGATCTTCATTTTATTTATCTTCGCGATACTGATCCTCTCTGTCTCCTTGTCCTGCATTACAAACCAGAGACAGGACTTAGAATGAGTTAAATTCTACTCTCTGCACTGGACAGAAAGGGTCTGTGAAGCTGACTTCATGAATGGAGAAATATGACTCCCCACAGCAATGTTCTTAAAACATTAGCTCATATTTGTAGACGCAAGATCCGGTATGCATGGCATGCTATCAAGAAAACCTACAATTGTGAAGAGGGGAGGAATCATCTGACCCGTTCATAATTAATTCCTCATTCCCAACAACAACAACAACCTGCTAACGTTGTTTGGTTTTGTTTTGTTTTCAAACTACACAGGGTACAAATTCATTATCTGTAACAAGTGCCACCTTTGTCATCAGAAGCAGCATTAGTAAGCATCAGAAACAACAAGCAGAGGTCTCAACACAGCTGCCACAGTATTAAAATGCATCTTTAGCTACTGTACTGACACCCATCCTTGTATTAAATCCTGGCTGAAGTGGCATTGTGCTCGGCGTATTTTGCTTGCTCGAATTAGCAATACGTCATTGGTACCTGCAAATGCTCCAAGAAATATTTCCCCACTCATTAGGATGCCTCCTAACACAAATGAAAACACTCAAAATCATCCCAACAGCAATTCAGATATAGGTAAAAAACCAAATAAATAGAAAAAGGCACAGGCTAGTTTCTACAACCAAAGGCACTAGAACACCCTGCTTATTTGTGAGCTGCACAACCATGGTATTCTAATAAACTTGTTGAAAAATCACACTCCCCCAAAAGAATTTTCTACTTTATTTCCTTTTTTTTATTTATTCTTTTTTTCTGACTGTACATCTTGTCAAATTGCATGAAAAAAAAATAAGATCAGAACACCAAACCCAGTAAGAAGCCATAAATACCTTCTTAGATAAATATTGAAAGTGCTTCACATCTAGTTCACATGCCTTTCACCACACTTTTCCCAATAGTTGACTTCAATATTTTTCACTTTGCATACTGAAATCCCCCAGTGGTAAAACTTGCTACATTTGATTTCAACAAATCAATTTATAAAAATAGATGACATGTTACTAAAGTTCAAAATTACACCTTGCAATGACAGGATTCTGAGAAACACAGTAGAACCTGTGTTTCCTTAAAAATAAAAATAAGAAAAAACCCCAAACCAAACAATTACATGAACAAAAAAAAACCCAAACCAAACCAACAAACAAACAAAAAAAAAAACCAAAAGCAGAAGCAAACCAAAAATCAAGCATATCTTTTACAGATACACATTCATATGGAGAGCAAAAATACATAACCAACAAGGCAGACTTGCTTTCTCTTTTACTCATCCAGACATAAGCTTTGGATCAGCTCCTGGCTGTATTAAACAGCTTTGGCAGAGCACAGGGATTTAGAAACTGCTACAGTATATACTTGAGAACCTTAAGAATCTCATTTCCTTCTGTTTTCAATAACTAGAGCAAGTAAAATTTCTTTAAGTTATTACTGTCTGTATTAATCAGATTACAGGAAGGCCACTTAAGAACTCACAAATTCAGGAAAGGAACTCATTGCTTAAGTGTGGAAACCACCTCCAGGGACAGCAAAGAACTGTGTTCCAGTTTGCCTTCATCTTTCACACAACAGCCACACAGAAAGAGTGATGTGTATTTTATTTTCTAAAAAGACAATGATGGAAGAAAGAGAAAAAAACCAAAACAAAACAAAAAACAAGCAAACAAAAACAATCAGAGAAGAGTCCTAATAAGGCAGCAACTGTCTAAACCAGCAATATTGTCATCAGCAGTACCAAATCAAGACTGGTGGAATTAAACTAGTCACACAAAATTAAAACAAAACATTTCTCTCTTCTGTCTAACTTCTGAATTGTGAAACACCACATAACACTGGGACAGTCACCTGTTCTTCAAGGAGAAACTAAAAAAAGCCAAGTCAGCTAACCTCCAAAACAAACTTACACTTGGCACCTCCTGTAGGAAAGTAGTATGAAGGATCAAGTATGATGTCTTCTATGACATTATTGAACGATTTGTGAAAAAAAAATACAGTGTTCAGATTCAGAAAGATAAGCTGCCAATTGCCAGTACAACATAGACGCTTCTCATCCTCCTCAATACAAATACAAATACGCAGGCTCTGCTCATAGCTCTAAAGCATAGTGTATCCAAGGGGACTGGAGTGGCAAGAGAAGGGATAGGGATTCACCTTTACAAAACTCATTGCACATATGCTTTCAATCCTCTCTTTTTTTCTCCCCTCTTATCTATAATTTGACTCAGAGAAGGCTGTTTCATCTTCCAAACTTCATTATATGAACTCAACTGTGCTGGAATAGCTCTTCTCTCAGATAAACACCCTCAGCACAGAGCCAGAGAGACAAGTATACTGAACCTGCTTCAGTGTGTGAAGAACAAGGGGTTTATTCAAGGAGCACGAGCTGCTTTATCCCACAAGATGGGGATTGCTCAGGTCTTGGCTGCACAGCTCTTGGGAGGTCATCCATCTTTGAGGACTGCATTAAGATCTGCAGTATGGCTGACTCCTAAATTAAGCATGTTTTCTAACTAGGAACATGTAGCTTATCGTAGGACCAAGACTAGAAGGAGCATGCAAATTTCTTTTGCTACTTCTCTGTGTTTAAGGATGATGTTATAAAACCCTCCATGCTCCTCAGCTGCAAATTTCCATTGTTAATTAAATTCTGCTCTTCCCCACACTTCCCTTTGCAGTGCAGCGACTGCCAGATGATTCAACTTCTTGTCAGCAAATGATTTTTCTGATGGAAATCCAATGCACTGGATGAGAGGGCAGCACAACAAACATTGCTTTATCCACATCTCCATGCACCAAACTAAACTGACATTGGCAGGACTCCCACGTGCTGGGGGGGAGCAGTTGTTTGATTACAACTGGCAACGACCCAGAATTCAGTGTTCCCTTTGCCTTTACAACAACAAAAGTGCCCAAGGAGCTCCAGACCGCATGGATCTGCCATGCTCTGTCTCTGAAGCTACTCCTTCCTTGGCAGCCTGTGTGGCCAGCTTTGTCACAAACCACAAGACATGGTCACTGCTTGCAAGCTGTGTGACATTCAGACCCTGAATCCTCATCTCATACAAAACCTTCAATTGCTTACTTGCTTCCCTCTGTGTCACACTTATTTCAGACATTTCACAGTCATTTACCTTGGAGGTTATGAGCAACTCCAAGAGCAAAGGTACAAACTTAGCAGTAAAGCTCAAATAAAAGTAGTTGCCATTTTGACAAAAGTTTGCTGTTTCTTCCCCATCTGCTTTTAAACACGGCTTTGTAATTTATATTCTGTATATCTATTTTTAGGACACCATGAAAACTAAATGAACATGAAATGCCTTTTTAAATAATTAAGAAGCTAAAAAATCACATTTTTTATTTCCTAAATAGCTGAGTATGTAAAAGTTCTACAGAAATGGTGAGGGTCAAGAAGTTTATTTTCCTTTTCAATAAAAAAAGCTTTTTGTAATGAACTATTAATGAAATATTTAGATATTAATATTAAAAGCGCTGTTTGGAAAAATATAAATGCTTTATTGTTTAAGTCAGTCTTGAATTCTAAGTGATTAAAAATACACTCTTGTTAAGGACAGAACGCTCCACACATGAAAAAGGACTGAGGCACCTTTCTCTGGAACATTTAGTAAAAATGAACCTAAAGTCATATTTCAGTGATAATTATGATTTAATATGACAATTTATGTTAAGGCCTAGATTAAAAAAGATTAAGTAACCTGCCAGAGGCCAGAGACATCAGCAAAGATGCCCTGAATTCAGGTCCTAGCTGTCAGTCAGTAGAGCATCAGATCTTCAGGTACTGAAAACAACACTATAAAAATACCTGCAAAATTCCTATTTTCTTAACATCTGAACAAAATAAATAGTCACTTTTATAGGCTCATACACAAAAAGCAAAGAAAAGAATAATTGATTATGGATTCTTCAATCTCAGTATTTAGTACAGATGGGAAAAATTTACATTTAAAATCAATTTTTAGTAAAAATGCAGTGCAGGTAGATGAAACAAATTGTCCCACATTCCAGCTCATGTGGATTGCACAGGTTATACAGCTTATTGTCAATGCAGCAGTGCCGTCCCCTGTTCTAAAACATGATGTGGCATTACAGCTGACTATCTTTTCTAACAACTACAGATATTTTTATGAATTATTTTTAACACAGATGCTTTAACAATTCCCATTAATGTATTTGGAGGAATCCATTCCACTTCACTGGTAAAAAGGCAAAGGTAACCATTTTTTCTTCCTTCCAGCTATCAGGAACATTTTAGTTGTTTGCTGGATTATGTATGATAAGCCAAAGATAAAAAAATAAAGAGAAAAATGATAAAACATAATAAAAAAAAGGCTTTTTTTACTCTCTGCTGATACTATTTACATTTTCTAAACTCACCTGAATACAGGTTAATCTCATAAAGCTATCTATCTGCTCTGAATACCCTGATTTCTACAACCCTAGCACACTGACATGGGCCAAACTTCTTTTTCTAACAAGAACCAGAAGAAAGTATTTGGATCTGCTCTCAGAAAGCAGCCCATTACTACTGAAGAACCAAACCAGCAACTGATTGAAGGAGTTACTTACACAATCCCTCCTCATCCGAGCCTCTTGGGAATCCCTGTTCTGCTACAAGTTACAAAGCAGTTCACATCTACTCCTCTCAGGACTGCATGAGATATATCAACACAACCCATCAAATCTGAACTATGTGGGAGTCACTGCTGAATGTGCCTCCTTGGAAATTACAGTCATGTTGGGAGATTCGACTTTTCCAAATCATACATCTCTCAAAAAGGTGGTTCATGTTACTTGATGTGAAATCTGGCATAATGCTGAAGAAACTTACTTGCAACCTTGAAAGGGGATACACACTCCACTCCCCAACTAAGCCCTAAAAAAATGAACTCTCTTTATACTGCTCTTCATAGCATGCTTCAATATTAAACCCTCAGTCAGAAAAAAACAAGGGGAAAAAATGTCCCAAGATGGTTTCATTAAGGTATGTTACAGAAGGGTTTTAAACTCAGCTTTGTATTGTTACAATGGAAAAAAACTATACACACTTTCATACAGAAGAGCACTCATATCCAAGCTTCTCCTGTCTCTGTTTACAATTGTTACTAAAAATGCTAAGAGAAAATACATATCTAAGCTAAATAATTTAATTTAAATCTTCTCGCCACCTTGGCAAGGTAATTTTACTCCTCAACATGCAACTTCATTTAAGATAGCAAAAGTAAGGAAGAACAAAAAACAAAGCTTTTTTTCCCTCCTAGTGCTGTAGATCAGGAAATCCTACTGCCAGCAGTAATTCCATATTAAATACATATATATTTATTCTATAGGCACAAAGTACAAGACTATGCTCAGTAAAAGAGGTGTCAGCCCTTGTTACCTACAGACTTCAGGCCCAAGTCCTTTTCAGGATATCTGCAGTTACAGGAAGGTCATCAGAACTGTGTGAATGCTACTTGCACACACCAAGTACCACGGACAGGAAATGTCCAACTCATGGCAAAGTGACCAAGAGCCCTCTCTAAACCCAGACAGATTGGAGCAATCATTCTGTGTGCAGCTATACAGGATCCTTCCAGAAATGGATTCGTTTTCACAAAGCTAATAGCTTAACCAGACAACTCTTGCAAGTTCCAAGCACTGCTATGACTTAAGAAGGAGGGGTAGAGAAAGAAACAATATCAATTAAGAATATATTCCACAGACTACTTTTTCAGAAGACAAAAACACAGATATAAAAAAGAAATTGCACATATGCTCTCATCCAAACAACACAATGAAATATGTCCTTAATTGCTCTATTGTACTGAGTGATTATTACAGGAGTCTATTACCTATGAACTATTTCCAAAAACAGTTTGCTGCAGAAATCCCCAGGCTGAACTTCATGCCTCTTCTGGTTACAGCTGCAGCAGCCACAGGAACTTCCCATCCCTCACCAGAGGTAACCTTAGGCTGTGACGAGGCAGTAACACCACAATAACCTCGTCCACTGGCACAGGCACCGCCAGGCTGTGGGAGAGCAGACCTCTCCCTGACACACACAGGGAATACACAGAAAAACAGCACTTAAGCCTCCTAAAGGCAAAAGTAACACATGTAACTAAACAGAGCAAAAAGTCATCTTCCCCCAAGTACCAACTACAGTGCTCATGCATAAAATGTTCACTCTACCTGGGAGCTAAGAGCTGAGAAGGCTGGAAAAAAAAAAGGAACTCATCTGGAAGCAATTATAGCTCAAATTCCCGCTTTTTGCCTCTTCTCTGGAGGAAACAAGTGCTGCTACTTTTCCTTCTCTCTCGGTCATGGCAGGACAAGGAGGAGACAATGTTCTCAGCCTCTGCTGTGGCTTGAGAGAGCGGGGAGGCAGCAGCCACCTGGTGCTTTGCAATGCCAGACGAGTTTCCTTGCTAAGACATAGATATTCCTAGTGGCTTCTTCTTGTCTTAATGACAAGACCCTGTTTGGACACTAAATTAATTTGCGTGTCTAGAGAGGATTTGCCTACATAGCAAGGGTATCAATGTGCTAGATGGGCCTCTGAGCTTTTTTTTTTTATTATTTTGGGAGAAAGCAACTCTAAGTGCAGCAAGTGCATCAAGTCACCCATGGCTAATGACTTAGGACCTTTTAAACCAACAGGTTTGGGGTACCAAGCAAGCAGCTGCAGTGCACTTACAAGGAACAGGTGGGAACTTGAGGTCTTAGTGACAGGCAGGCAGATCTCACTAAGGGGAGGATTTTTAATTTTCACCCAAATTTTCACCATAAGAACAACTATAAGGGGGCAAGGGTGAAAGGTGGGAGGCAGTGCCTGCAAAACAGGCAGCCAAGTGCTATTGGCTTTATCAACTCTGGCAAAAATTCTAAAGCTTATTGCACTGGCAATGTAATGATAAAAGCCTGACATTGCACTCTGACAGGAAGCAGTAGCATTAGCATTACGTGATAGCACACACTGAGCTGTATGGAGTGGAGTGCAGCTGACTGCCTCAGAGCCTCTGCAAGAGACACAGGCTAAAAATGCAGCAAATGCATTAGATGTCCAGCATGCTACTCCAAATGCAAATATAATGCCCTAGTCCACTAAGATAGCAACTGGGGAGAAGAAAGAAAGAAAACAAGACTACAACACAGAAGAAGTAGAACATGGCATATTGGATGGCTCAAGTCAGAGCTGTTGAGGGGAGAAAGAGTGGCCTCTCACCCAAGAGAGGTGACTAAGACAATAAATAAGTCAAGGCTTGTCATGACTGGGAAGTCACCTGCCTGTCAGAAAGATCCTGGTTTCTCCTTAACCATCTCTCACCTTCATTTTGGAGCAGAGGAACAAACAAAGATGCCTCCCCATCAGCACCACTTGTCAAGCATGAAGATTGAATGGGGACAGTTTTAACATTCAGGTTCACCTACTGATGGAAGCAGAAACATGCCCTAAATAAACATGCCAGGTGGTTGAGCATAGCAGACTGCAACACTTTGCAACCTCTTCACTTAACCAAATAAACATCCATATTTCACTGATTCCACATCAGCAACAGAAGAGGCAGTAAATACTGTGTCTCCAAAGGTAGCCTTGAACAGGCTTTGCTGTGCAGACTTCATGGCTGGCTTTGACACCCCTTTCTTCATAATACTGGCATTCCCTTACATCTTTTTCCTTGAACAGGTTCTGTAGATATTGGGGATTTTCCTAAAGGAGATGGTATCAATAAAACCAGCTGCCATCAGGATCGAGTGTTCATTCCAGTGTGATTCCCATTTCAACAATAGCTATGAGAATAGTGATGTCAAGGGTGTGCAGAGGACAGAGAAAACATGAGGAGAATGGTAGTGGGTTTAAGGAAAAAAAAGGCTAAACATTCATTACATCCATTGTTTTCCTCTTATACACAGTTTCCAGCATGAAACACTGACATACAGTTAAACACAGACTAAACTATAATCAAAACCAAGTTCTATAAACTAAGAAAAGGTTTCTCCCTAAACAAAACCACCAAAAGCCATAAGTGGGATGAATTACAGTGCTACTGTACCCATACTACATCCATAACTACCAAATATTTGAAAGATACTACAATAAAGATGAAACTCAACTACTCTGTAACATGAAAAACTGCTTAGGAAATGACAATGAAGACACAGGTTGAGAAGGATCACTGTTTACCGCAGGATTAAAATTTCCTGTCATGAATTACAGCCATCTTCCACACTGCAACTCTTCTCTACAAGACCTATTCACTGCTTTTTTTCTTTATTCTCTCATAGTACTGCTGCTGTTACAGAGATATTCTTATTCTACATTGCCAATAGATAAGTCAAGAACATTCAAGATATTTAAATCACGAACAATTAGGTTACATTCAATCACAATTTTTTCCACATCCACCTATTCTTATGTTGCTGCACAATTTTTAAGAATACAAAGTAGGGGAAAAAAAAAAAAGAAGTCTAATTGAGTAAACTGAAGTATGTAAAAGCAAAAAGATGACTGGAGCTCAGCTCAACAGTTCCACGCTTTCCTAAGAGTGCTATAAACTACAAATTCCTCGTGGGAAATACTACATCTTCTCTCTCTGCTTGGATAATATCTTCCAAAAATCGACATTTTGAGTACATTAGAAGATATGTCAAAAACAACTGTGAATATTAGTTTGGAACCATTAAAAAGTAGTTCACATTTCAAAATCCACAATGCAACAAATCCCAAAAGGGTTTTAATTTGTACAAAAGCATATAAGCATCTATTCTCTTTCACAAATAACATCATAGGAAGACTTCAAAGAAAATTTAAATTCTTCAACTGAAAAGAAGATTGATAGCATGTAGCTCTTTAAATCATTGCTTTCCCTTCCTGTGCTACCCTTTATCCTGATGGGAAAATAAATCCTGCAGCTTTTCAGTTAAGGGCTAAATTTCCTTTTTAATTAGAGATGCTTGTGCTGATTCTGTTTTATTTAAAATGCAGAGATCCTTCTAGAAATACTTAATAAATCAGTACTTAAAGGAAAAAAAGAATGCACAAAATTAAGATAATTGAAATAAGTGGGGGACAAGAAACCCAAGTTTCTGAAAGTAAAAAAAAAAAAAAACCCAAACAAAAAAAGCCAAACAACCAACAACTTATTTCCAGCCAGAGGAAACATTTACAACTTCACAGACTTTTACAGAGGTCCAGACTTTTTTGATTAAGAGCAAAGTCAGATTACCTACATCGTCAGTATGAGAACAATGGGATGAACCAGAAATATTTCATCCCATGATCACTCTTATTTTTGACATGTTCTCTGTAGGTATCCAGTTACATATCCTGACAGGTGAGAGTTTCAGGTTGATCATATTTATTTATCTTTTAGCTTCATAAAGCATGCTTTTCTCCATTCTAAACAGATTGTGAGAGGGAAGGGTCTCAATGCACAAATGTACATTAGCACTTGAGAAAACAAAAATAAAACCCCACACAAACCCTCTTCAGCCACCCAAAGAGAGCTCCTGTCTCAGCCCCTTGCACTATTAAAAGCTCCAAGCATCAGAGTCCTATAATATTATAAGCAATGCAACAAAGCTGTTGCCTTCAGGTAGGTGAACAGGGAAAAATATAAAGCTGGTGACTTGCCACCAGCTCCACATATGTAAAAAGCTGATCAATATTTGCAACTATCCAAGACACACTGGGCAGAAACACCCTCCCAGGCATAAGAGAAAAGCTTTACAATTCAAAACTGAGCTCAGTTTGTGTATAAGAACCTGTTCATTCTACACCAAGAAGTCTGCCCATCAAAAAGCACAACTTTGAGTGCTTTTTGGTGATGCCATCAGACAGCAATTATGACATGTCAAGAGCAACCATCAGGAAAGTTTTGAAAAATTAAACCCTGAATATCTGAGCTACCATGGCCCTTTGAAGAGATGAGTAACACTACTTTACTAAAAATCTGCATCAGGGAAGTCTGTTGTTTTGAACAAGTCAGAACAAGTCCTGCCTGGTTACAGAACTTACCTCCCTCCTGCTACTTTTAGGCTCAACCCCTGTAATCATTCCTAGAAGTGCAAATACTAAGCACTACTATTAATCACTTGACATTTGGGCACAGCAGATCAGCATCATCTGGTTTTCAAGGCAGGATGATTCTAGTCACAACTTAAGTGTTTTTAGAATGTCACCTCTCCCGTTCCTCAGCTCGAGCAAAAAAAGACAAGCATTTGCACAGATTAAATGATCACTCACTGATTCATGCCTGCATGGCAAGTAGTGCTCTCTGGCCAGAATTCATCAGAAACAAAGTGTTGGCAGACTGGGAATTGGGATGCTTTGTCACACACAGAAACACAATTTCACATTTATCACCTACACAAATAAAGAGAAGATACAAATAAAAGCAGTATCCAGCAAATAAATACCAGTGATAATGGACAGCTAAGAAGAACATAAGACACAAAACAATTCAAAGAAATTGTGGAGCTAAACATCCAAACTGAAAGACTATACACAAAACAACCATTATATTTTACTGGCACATCTAGTGAGGCACTGGAATTTGCTTTGTGTTTTCAAAAGTACAATGGCTCTTCCAAAGCATTCCCCTTCTATTGGATGGGGAAAAAAAAACAACTACTAGAACTAGTAGAAACAGGATAAGGAAATCCACGCTGGCACCAGCAAAGTTATTCTTGGTCTATTAGGACAATGGAAAGCAACAACCACACTCCATGCTTCCCCTACCAGTAGAAATCAGAGCCCTAAGGAACTTGCTGACCCCGGTACTATTCTCATCCCTCTGAAATAAAGGCGTATTCTGTCTCCTTACATCTCACTGCAGAAACAGATCTCTCCTAGCTCTTCATCATCATCTTACACAGCTTTCTGAGACACAGTTCATCTTTTTACTGAAGCCAACCTCTAGAATTTTCCTACCTTTAATTTTTAGTTTGAATTAGCACAAAAAAGCCAAGAATTTTCATTACTGCGGGGAGAGGGAGCTCTTACAATTTGTATTTTTGGAGACAATAAAGAAAAGTTGTATTCTGCAAACAGAAACAAACAGACCAACTTTCATAGGACCAGAAACACCCTGTCATGTCCTTGGCTCCAAACACATGTATGATAATCTTTCAAAGCACCCATCACCTCACCAATAACCCCGTTTCCTACCTAGAAATCCTGTATTCTATTTTCAAAACCAGAAATCATGCCTATCTTTTCTACTTTTCAAGCAATGAGGTAAGGAAAACACTTGCATACTTTTGGTTTGTTGATTGTTTTTCTTAATATAGAATACTGTACCTGGAGGATGTATGTTCATTAATTGGAAAAACTGAAGTATTAACTGGCAGTACCAAGACAGGTGGATTGCATGTTTAATTAAATTTACCAAGGTGGTTTTTCTGTGTTATGAGTGAAACAAAGAGATGGCACTTGGAACAAATGACAACAATTTTCTGATGCAAACCTTGGCACAGAACAATAAGGTAGCTTGATTAATTTCTTTAAAATTAAATTTAAAAAACCATTAGGAGTGTCACTCTTGATACACAGAAGCAAGATTATGTTTAGGCTTACCTTCCCAAAACTATGAACTGATAAAAACCATTCTAACCTCCATGCCTGAGGTCAAGATCAACAGTATCTTATGCCAAGAGCTGTAGCCTACGTTTATAAGACCATGAATACGGATCTAGTAATGACTGAAAGTATTATTACTGGTTTTAAAATTTCAGATTAAAATTTGTTAAAACACACTATATCCCATAGACTATACATGCATTGTTCTTCCCATAAACAATGAAAATAAAGAAGAGAGACAACAGATGGGTTTCAACAGCCAAAAGTTTAAGCCAGCAATATTAAACATGAAAAGAATAGAAATCAACCTTAGCAACTGTTAAATTACTGTGTATTTTTCCCAAAATTAATGGGAAGCAGAAAGCTTTCTGAGAAACAGAATCACTCATAGTAGCTCAGTCTGTTCTCTAGTGGCTATCCATAAACCATTGCATTTTAGTGAGTGACACAGGCATGGAAAAAGAGGATAAAAAAAAATGGGAAATAGAATATTTGCAATACTACATGCTAATTAGCAGCAGGAATAGGTCTGGAGAAAATGCTGTGGTGTGCAAGGAAATGTTCAGCTATTGAGGAGTAACACCAATGTTAACACATTCTTTAGTGTTTTGCTCCCTATGCCAAACTTCCAGGGCACTTGACGGAACCTCCTGTGTCCCTGTGAATAGAAGGTCTAGGCACAGATGGCACGAAGTGAAAACAATGCAAAGAACAAGGGCAGGAGGGATGAGTGGGGAAGTTTTCTCAACTGCACCCTGAATTGTGCTGTGGCACAAGAGCTCTCCTGCCACTGTGACTGCTGTTGTCATTGCGACAGCTCCGCCTGAAACACAGCTCCCAGCTTCACACATCCAAAACAAGAAGCAGGTATAGCATAAGAAAAATCCAGACACCAAACCATAGTCATTTAAGGCATGATAAATCTTTAAATGGTTGTCACCTTTTTCATGTAGTTTGGTATTAAGCTAAATTATGTTAACACCCAGACAATAAAACACCTGTCTGAAATCCAAAAACTGGTCAAATACATTGACTTTTTTCTACCAAAAAACTTCCAGCAAGTCTAAACAAAAACATATCCCGGATAGAACAGCCTGCAGTTGCAATGTAGCATGCATAAGCTCTCTATGGATCTCGTCAAGCAACATTGAAGCTCTAACAGTGTTCTAAGAGGAAAAAGATTCATGACCCAGAAGCCCTAAAGAACAAACCACAACTTCTGTTTTAAAAAGTCCTGTTGCCTCTGTGTTTAGTTGTGAACAGCAGAAAATCTGTCAGCATGGCTCATACATACAAAGAAAACTGGAATGATAAAACCCATTCTTGTTACCAGGACAGACACTCCAGTATGGCAGTATTGTGGTTGTTAAAAAGGCAGGCCAATAAAATTTTGCTTATTGCCTGAATAGAAATACTACAGAGGAAGTTGCAAAAATTTTCTGAGAAGGATATTTAAAAGTGCTTTTAAATTGCTGGACAAAGGGATGAATTTGAGAACCTGGAGAAACCTGAGCTACAACTGGAACCAATGTTCATTTGTCTCAATATTCCTGTTTCTGCTCAAACAACAAATGCTGTAATGTGAAACATAGCAAAGGCAAAATTTACTTCCCACATAAATTGTATGTCTCACATAAATTAAGTTCTAAGTCAGTGAAGCAAAGGCACATTATCCCTGTCTCTGCATTTCCCTGCAGGCTGAAAAAGCTGCTGACCTCAAATCTTAGTCTTCACACCAAGGTGACAGAGATCCTCATTCTGTTTATTTTTCATCAAAACAGACAGAAGACCTCTTTATAACTTGTAGGAGACAAAGGATCCTCAGAAGCTGAGCCTCAGCACAGCACCAGGAGAAGACAAACACTGTGCACCATCTAATGCTTATTTTCATCCTTAGTGATTTTTTTTTTGGTGTGGAATAAGAAGCAAATATGCAGGATGAAATGCTACTCATGTTTCCAAAACTTTGAACCTTGTTAATTTATTGCAATTTGCTCATTTTGAAATCTGTTCTCACTACCGAAATACAATTTCAGCAATTATTGCACCAGTGAAAGAACTGAGAATGGGTATTACTTCAGTTTCATACATCCATTAAAAGCATCATTTCCTTGGTCTGAATGTCTCGCATTGGTGTGTACATTACAGATGTGTCAAGGAACCTGTGTGTGTACACATAGGTACAAAAAGCCCTGGAAAATGCTTCAAGCAACTACACATCTCACTTTTCTCATTAGAAGTATTTTTTTTTTTAAAAAAAGTTCAATTATGAATGACGGTTTCATAAAAAAACAACAGCTCAGAACTGCATCCACATTTATGCCTTCAATAGACCAAGTCTTCTAGAAAGGCTTGACAAGCTTCAGAATTGATGCTTTCAGCCATCCCCCACTTCTGCACTCTGTGCAGAACCAGCATTGTGACAATAAATTAAGTTCCACAACAAAAGCTATGCCCCTCACTTCATCCAAAATATAGGCTGCAGCATGTCCAAAACACAGCCGCTTCCACCTGATTCTACAGCTGCAAGCCCAAGAGTTCCTTACATACACTGCCAATACAAACTCTCCCATGGGATTTCCAGGAAAAGTTTCACAAGATTTTAAAACAAGGAATAAAATAATCGAGGGTGTGGGAATGATGATACAGAAAAGAAAAGACTGTGTCTCAGGAAAGTGAGTCACAAGACCTCTGCTTACATACAAGTCGCTTGCAGATAGCCCTGATGTCAAAGCCAGGTTTGCAATGCTTTTATTTTCCAGCCTCTCCTGCTGCTAAGACCATCCTCCATACATGATCATAAATGGAGGAAGGTATAAATTGATGTATCACAGTTGCACACTCAGGACTTCAGCATCACACTTGGAAGGATCTTTCTATCAAATTCTATATGACACACATGCAGACCAATTACATGCTTGATATTTTTTCGCCATGCCATTTTAGTTATTGGCAACCTGTTACCAGAAATCACTTAGTTTGTCTCTAGAAAAGCTGACTGCCTGGGAACCCACCTAAGACCTGAAAAGCTATCCAATTGCTCCAGGTTCTGTACAAAACCAAAAAAGTAATGTGGTTCAAGAAGAAATTACTTCACAGCACATATATGACTCTATAACATGTACCTCGGATTGGTGATGGCATGAACACAACAAAACCACAAATATTTGTCTTGGAAGAAAAAAAAAAATAGGTCTTTTCCCCCACATTTTGCTTTTAATTAGTATACACATAAATACAGGATGCCCAGGTTGTTGGGACTTCAGCTGAAGAGCTTCCCATGCTGCTGAACGCTGAAAGAGGGAAGTAGGTTATGACACAACCACAATGAAACCACTAGGAAACTCTGATTTTGGCCACAGAATGTTTCACTTCCTCATGATGCACAATTCTTAGCTGGAACCTTATAAAGTAAAGGCTAGATTGAACATTCGACTTTGATTTGCCTGACAAAATGTTTTTCCTTCTTTAAAGGAATTTTGGCAATTTATTTCCATTAGTTTCTGCTTGTAAACAGCAATTTGCTGTATTTCACAGCCAACTTACTCAAAAGAACGGCTGAAATAAATCTATTCACTGTTCATCTAACCACAGATCAATGCTATGAAAAATCAAATCCCTCAGAAAAGGAGTAATATAAAGGAATTACAAAAAAGGAAAAAAGAAATACTACCCCAAATTTTTCACAACCTTTAACCATTTCATTTCCAAAACCAAGCAGAAAGCCAGAGGAATACTGACAAAGAGCCCGTAAAGATACTCAACACCAATGCAACCACTCCACTTTCCAATACCTTTCAGTGAAGCTCTACAGTAATCCATTTCTGCTTCTGCTCTCTTCCAACTCATCTTCCTTCTCAGCCCCAAAGATTACAGGTTGATTGTACAGACAGTATCTCATATAGGCTGCTCCCAAATCCTCCCAACCCGGCTAAGCTTTGTCATTATCACGTTGTTATTGTCTCATCAAGTCCATGTTCCACAAACAGGTCTCTGATTAAAGACAGACAAGTTTGCTTAATAGCCATAGCTATTATCACCTGGTTTCAGGTGCTGCCTGCACAACACTTCATTTTCCTTATTTCTACTATGTTATAGCTATAATTGTACTTGTTGCCCTCTTCAACATTGCTTTCGGGATGAATGAGATCAGCAGGCAAGCTCATAACATGAAATAAATCTTAAGCTTAAATTAATGCAAGCTTGAAAACAAAAGGTTGGAATAAGAAACTGTGAAAAAAAAAAAAAAAAAAGCTACAGGAAGCGTTATTACAAGCAACTATATTACTTTTGCCAAGCACTGTATATGGACCAGCATATATTCTGTGACTGTGACCAAACAATTGAGCTCAGCCCCTGTGGTTTGAAAATATAAGCTAATGCTGTGGGGTGGGGGTGGAGGGGCTAAAGAAATTATACTTCTGTATGCTCAACAACCAAGTATTACTGGAACACTGCTAGTCAAGCTGCAGAATGAATTTATATTAAAGTTATACAATCAGCACTAACAATCCTAAGAGCAGTGTCTGAATAAATGAAACACAAATTCATGTCTTGCATGCCAATCAGTTTAGATACAGGTTCAAAATACTTCATGTGCTTCCTGGCATGGCAATATTCTTCTAAAGCAACATCTCTGTAACCACCCAGATTTTTGGTTTTCCAAATACTTGGAATCATAAGACAGTGTGCACATATCAACATTTTTCTGTTTAAAATTTTATTCTTGATAATAGAACATTTATCAGCTCAGGTCTGGAGAAGACATTCCAGTATTAGCTTTAACTATAAATGTTAAATATAAATGAGTAGAAGCCTTTGTCCGAAGAGAAGCAGTAAAAAACAAAAAACACAAACAAAAAACAAACAACCCCCCACAAAAAAAAACCAAACAAAAAAACCCACAAAAACAAAAAAACCCACAAAAATCTCCAAAGAAAGAAACAAAACCCCCACCCTAACTAACTAACCAAACCCAAACCACTTTCTAATCAGCTTTTACAAGAAACCCCACTGGTATAAACTCAAACACAGCAGATTTCCTGCAATAACACAGACTGAAAGGTCTGCTAACTCGCCCAGAAACTCCTGCCACATTTCAGGGACACATTTCTGTGCACAGAGCAGACGCTTTCCCAGCCAAAAGCAGAGAACAGGCTGCGAACATTGCCTGGCCTTTGCGGCGGGGCTGGGAAGGAGAGGCGGGGCTGGGAAGGAAGGTGAGGCGGGGCTGGGAAGGAAGGAGAGGCAGGGCTGGGAAGGAAGGTGAGGAGGGGATGGGAAGGAAGGTGAGGCGGGGCTGGGAAGGAAGGAGAGGCGGGGATGGGAAGGAAGGTGAGGCAGGGCTGGGAGGGAAGGAGAGGCGGGGCTGGGAAGGAAGGTGAGGAGGGGATGGGAAGGAAGGTGAGGCGGGGCTGGGAAGGAGAGGCAGGGCTGGGAGGGAAGGAGAGGCGGGGCTGGGAAGGAAGGTGAGGAGGGGATGGGAAGGAAGGTGAGGCGGGGCTGGGAAGGAAGGTGAGGAGGGGATGGGAAGGAAGGAGAGGCAGGGCTGGGAAGGAAGGAGAGGCAGGGCTGGGAGGGAAGGAGAGGCGGGGCTGGGAAGGAAGGTGAGGAGGGGATGGGAAGGAAGGTGAGGCGGGGCTGGGAAGGAAGGTGAGGAGGGGATGGGAAGGAAGGAGAGGCAGGGCTGGGAGGGAAGGAGAGGCAGGGCTGGGAAGGAAGGAGAGGCAGGGATGGGAAGGAAGGAGAGGCAGGGATGGGAAGGAAGGAGAGGCGGGGCTGGGAAGGAAGGTGAGACAGGGCTGGGAAGGTGAGGCAGGGCTGGGAAGGAAGGAGAGGCGGGGATGGGAAGGAAGGTGAGGCGGGGATGGGAAGGAAGGTGAGGCGGGGCTGGGAAGGAAGGTGAGGCGGGGCTGGGAAGGAAGGTGAGGCGGGGCTGGGAAGGTGAGGCAGGGCTGGGAAGGAAGGAGAGGCGGGGATGGGAAGGAAGGTGAGGCGGGGATGGGAAGGAAGGTGAGGCGGGGCTGGGAAGGTGAGGCAGGGCTGGGAAGGAAGGAGAGGCGGGGATGGGAAGGAAGGTGAGGCGGGGATGGGAAGGAAGGTGAGGCGGGGCTGGGAAGGAAGGTGAGGCGGGGCTGGGAAGGAAGGTGAGGCGGGGCTGGGAAGGAAGGTGAGGCGGGGCTGGGAAGGAAGGTGAGGCGGGGCTGGGAAGGAAGGTGAGGCGGGGCTGGGAAGGAAGGTGAGGCGGGGCTGGGAAGGAAGGTGAGGCGGGGCTGGGAAGGAAGGTGAGGCGGGGCTGGGAAGGAAGGTGAGGCGGGGCTGGGAAGGAAGGTGAGGCGGGGCTGGGAAGGAAGGTGAGGCGGGGCTGGGAAGGAAGGTGAGGCGGGGCTGGGAAGGAAGGTGAGGCGGGGCTGGGAAGGAAGGTGAGGCGGGGCTGGGAAGGAAGGTGAGGCAGGGCTGCGGACCCGGCGGTCCCTGAGCAGCGCCACAGCCCGGGCACAACAAAGGGCTCTTGTTCCACGGCAGCGGCAGGCGGCAGCTGAACCAGTTGGCCCGGTACCCCACCGTGGTCTGTGGGACATCAAAGGCTGCCTGTGACCTAAGCAGACAATTAGGATGTGTGGGTGTAGAGTTACAGAGTTGCAAGAGGTCACTCACGGATGAATTTTAGCGCTGCAGCACAGCCCCTTTATAAAGCAGTATTACTGGCTTTGCGCAACCAGCCTTCGGGCTGACCCCACATCTAGGCAAGGGACTGCAACGCGGCTTTATTTTTTTTTTTTCTGTATAAAGTTTACTGCAAAATTAAGGCGCAAATCATGAGACGAGCTAAGTAACTTAAACATATGTGTAACAATTTGAGTTTGCAAAGTATAGATACTGTGTTACCTTCTCTTACAGAACCTTGTAACCAAGTTCACCGAGACCCTGCCGAGGGAAGGAGGAACAGCCGCAGAGCAATTAGCAAGGACAGCAATCACACCCTAGTGACAGACACTCAGGACGCAGCAATAAGGTGCAACACGCCAGCACAAAGTAAGGCTTGTCAGTTCTCTCCGGTGCAAACATAAATTCAAGAGACACCTCCTTACAGAGAAACTCAGCTGTGCTTTGTCCTCTGTTGAAGACATCACCAGCATCAACACCATCGATCCCACCCCACAGCACTGCCCTTCTCACCACCTCAGTCCCAAGGTGCTGTCACAGGACCATTTCCTCTCTCAGTGCTGCTGCTCCCCAAGACACAACTCTCCTGATTTAAACACCAGTTCCAAATGTGCATGCCAAACTAATAAAGACAGACCTGAAGCAAGAAAAACCTGGGCCAAGATCACAACACCTCTATACCATACCAGTCATTTAATCACATAAAGATGAAATGTTCCTAGATGATGCAGTAATAAAAATATCAGAACATATTTCTTTCTTCTCACTCTCTTGGCTCCAGCACTACAGCTAAAGATCACTTTCTGATCAGAGATTAGTTTGAGCCAGGTACTCTGAACAGTCACACAGATAATAGAACATTTGTGGCAGACCTTCATGCAATCCTGTACTTGGGGACTCACAGTGACAACAATCGGTATGCTAATCTGCATAGTTTTGTATTTTCAAAATATATTATGTCTGGGGTAAAAAACAACTTAATTTTCCCAATTTTTAAAGGTTCTTAAAAATTATTATCCCATTATTCAGGTGCTTAACAAAACTTTTAAATAAGAACACTGAAATCTTGAGGTTTGAAAAACATCTTCATGCTTTTGCTTCAGTCCAGCATCTTCTATCACATTTAAGATGATTTCCCTGTAGGATATTCAATAGCAGCAAGGAATCACCAAGCCAGGGCATTTAACTTTCAAATGCTGCCAAACTGGAATGCAACTGACACTATGAGAAAGCAAATTTTGTTTGCAAATTATCGCATCAGGAACTCAGGCACTGGTTTAACAACATCAGGGTCATACTTAATCATCTTAACTCATGCAAGCAGCAAGAGCTGAATACAACCCAAGAGACAAAGTGTTCTCTTGCTAAAGAGGAGCATATGCTTATTCACCTTGTTAAACTGGACTGAATCTTTCAAGTGATGCTCTTTGAGGAAGGTCTTTAGGATTTCCTCTTTTTTTTTCCTTCCTCCTCTTTTCTTAAGACCTAAGAGGTTATCTTGCTGAAACTCACTTCAGCTGAAGAAAAATCTCCAGGTACCAAACCACTATTGTTACAAGTTGAAAAAAAAGCAGCAAAGAAATCAAACAAAAAAAACCCCAAAGTTACAATGTACTGCTTGACACAAAATTAATCAAAATTAAATGTAAGTGTGTACTTTTCTCTTTTTCTCTTTTTACACCACTCATTGAACAGTCAGAATTTTCTCTGTTTTCATCAAAATGCATCCTGAGAGCTTCCAGAATGTTGCAATTGTTAATTCCTGCACATTTAATTAAATACTTCCAAACCACAACTTAGTGGAACAGATCTATTTCAGTCAGGACACTATCAGAACAAGAGTTAAATGTAACAACCTCACCGTGGATAGTTCAATCTCCGTATGTTAGTTCAAGAACTGAACCATATATTTCTGAAAAACATTCTATTTTGCAGAATAAAATTTGATTAATTACACTAATTAGAATATTACACACCCAACTCAAAGGGATTATGTCAGAGCTATGTTCAACAGCAGTAAATCTCAAAAGATAGAACAGCACTATTTTTCATAGCATTTAATAACCTTTGAAATGTTACTGTGATCACAAAAGTAATTTCTACTGCTTTTTCCTTTAATTAAAAAGCCAAAGAGCAATAAGCAAGATGACAGAAGCCAAGAGTAAGATGAAGAAAGAAATAAACCAGATGGCATGGAAATATATTTATATATACTTAAGTTATTCACAAATTATGAAAAAAGAAATATCAAAATCTTTTCATTTGCCCTCTAATCAGTGTTCTTTTCTAGAAGAGTTTTCAGATATTTTTATGCAAAGAGGATTGTGAATTCTAATTAAGATATAGCTGTAAGCCAGGATCCTCCATCACACAATTAACCTTAAATCCAGCCTCCAGCCGAGCTGGGTACAGATGGAGATAGACAGATGTAATTACAAAGTCCGTCAGCAGTAAGCCACTGGGAGAGGTTGCAGGCTTTCCTGTATTTCTACTTTGTGCAGGGTGGTAGGCTATTTTTATCAAAATATACCAGGAAGACACAGCTACTGTGACATAGTCACAGCACTTTTATATTTGCTTGAGCTTGCATTGTATACTTTAAGGAACTAATTTCTTAAAAAAATTACAACTGCATTCTCATTTCTGCAGGCTGCACTGTCTCACAGAGTGCTGGAGTAGGTATTGCATTCCCAGCTTCATTTCTGTCCTTCAGGATCAGCTCCTCCCTTCTGTTTCAAACCTCTCCAACTGTAAAACTCTATTTTACCACCATTCTGAACCTGTAAAGTGAGATTAGTTGTTGAAAAAAAAAAAAAAAAAATTAACCTAAATTCTAAAAAACCAACCAACCAAACCCAAAAAATCCATGCATTCACGGAAATTCACAATTTTTCTAAATTTTGAGATGAGACAATAATATCATGATCCATCTATGAATTAACTTTTCACAGGAATTTTGTAATCCTATGTCTAAACATGGTAAACAAGTAGAACTAACTATCCTTCTATAATTTCTTACAGCAGGAGTATTGGAGAGGAATACCAAACAGCAAGGTGCAAGATGTAGTTTGGCATATTCCACTAATCACAAAACCATGAAGAGTTTCTGCTTAGTGTCTGAAAACAGTAGTAAGATTGCACATTTTGAATGTTATTAAGTTTCCATTTAAGATCTGCAAGTAGCATTTAAGCATAGCAAAAAAAGAATATCTTATCTTCATATAATGCAGTCAATTCACATCCCACCATCATACGTGAACCATTTGCTTATCTGAAAGCAGCAGCAAAGATTAAATTTGCATTAACCATTTTACCAGTTATCCCATCCAAGCTGGGGAAATCAGCTACACCTCCCATGCACTACAAAGGGCTTTCTTTAGGAGTTTTACACAGGAATTGAGAAAGGAATGACAAAATTGACGGATGTAATGGCAAAATGTTCAGACCCAAACTCTTAACTCTAGGGTCAAGAAGTGACAAATTTAAAAACGTGAGAGTTAAGGTATTCATGCACATTTTTAATTACGAATCACTGAATATCTGATCATGCCAAAGACCTGGACAACCAACATCCTGACCTTTATGTTCAAAATGATATGCCAAAACCAGATGTACTTCACTAGAGTGGCAACTACAACAGCAAGTAAACAGCTTTTTTAAACATTTATTATTATGTGTGGAAAGGAATTCTTCGTGCAAACTAACTTTTAGCGAAGACAGTCTCAGCTATTTTACTGACTCGATATCAAAGCACCCCAGAAAAGCTCACAGCCACTATGGCAGAGGAATTTCAACAAGTTTGCTCAGCCACCTTCTCCACATCACAGCCCTGAATCTCTAGGAAGATCATCATCACTCCACCCATGCCACAAAGCTGAGAGACCCCAATCCCAGGCTGGCTGGTGTGTTCTCCTCTGACCCTGAGCTCATGGAACACTTGATCTGCATGGCAAGTTGAAAACCCCTAAATCTCACCTCAGCCTGAGCCCATGAAAGGTCACTTAGGTCTCCCAACAAACTCAGGGCCTAAGCAAGCACATATAATTTCCCATTATGCATTTTTTCTCCCCCTTAGAGAACTCCACCTGATTTTCATCATGAAAGTAGTCCTTGCAATCAATTGCCTCATACTTCATTAACAATGCATTATTCACATCCTGCTCTGAATAGACACCCTTTCCTTCTTCCCCATGGCAGAGAAGTCCTTTGGAGATGATCATCCTGAGAACAACATTCTCACACTTACCTCCATGATGTTTGTTCCTTACTTTTGCACTAGGAAACTAATGCAGAGCAATTACCATCAGTAATGCTGGATGTTCAGCTTAGACATCCACAAAATGGCTGAAAAAAAATCATCAGAAGGCAGCTGGCAAAGAAAGCTTCTCTCTGAAGCTTTTTTTTCCTCTCTGCCATTTTTAAAGAGCATTACTTGATGCTGAAATTGGTTTTTATACTAAGATGAAATGAGCATTTTTAGCTTAAGCATGATCAGGTTCACTCTTAATGAAGCTCCTAATGAACACAGATGTAGAGCTCTTTCAAACACTCAGAATGGCATTGTTTCCCCATGATGCCACTTCCAGACAAAAATGCAGATAGACACTATATCTTGTAGTGCATACAGAATGAAACTTTCCAAGGCTCCACATTACTTTATTTAAATCCTAATCTTGATCTGAAGAAAAAAAAAAAATTACAGGGAGAATGATATATATTTCATTGTTTTAATTATGATAATTAGTCTATTCTTACTGAAAATTAGTCTTTGGGTAATTTGTGTTTAGGAAGAAGTATGTAAATTTCTTGATGCTGATATAAAATTAAGACAAAAAAGCACTACAAAGCATTTTCTTTGAATTGTTTTAAAAAAGAAGGAAAAAAAACTCCTGTAAGTTCAGCAAGATCCATGATAGGAATAAACACTTCGGGAAACTTAAATTTTACATTCAGAATGCTGCAGATATTAAGATGCACTTATTAAAACACCCACACAACACAAAAAAACTGGTGGAGCAGAAAGACTAACTTCCATCATTCACTTCTGTTCTCTTATAAGAGAACTCAAGAGAAATTTTATTTCTTCAAGGACTTTCAAAAAACCTTTCAGGAAATGCCTAGCTCCTTGTGTACCCTGCAATCCAATATCAGACACAGACAATTTGTTTCCCCTTCCCAACGTACCACACCATTTACTACCTTTATTTATAAATGTTCAGAACAACTTCATTAACTAAAACAAGTCTGCAACATGAACATCAGAAATTGGTGTTTTATGTAATTTTTGCAGGTCAAAACTGCTGTAATTTACAGAAAATTATAATTTCTGAGTCTCACTGAAGAAGCTGTGCTTAACATAAGGATCTCTCTTAAGGTAATACAGAGTTACTTGTCCTATTAGTCTCTTTCTTATACGTTTATTTTCCACAAAGCATATAGGTAACAAAGATAACATGTCCTCTACCACAGCCATCATGAACAGATGCTGAGTTCTCAGTGGGAAAGCTGAGAAGCCTGTCTTCACAATACACCACATGTGAACTGAAAAACACATGAGGACAGCAGAAAATGGAGAACAGAGATTAGCCAGCCAAATGAGACTCTGCTCCATAAGCTATCAATGTTCTGTTGAAATCAAGCAAATGAAGCACTCTTTTGGTTATTTTCTGAAACAGATCACATAAAATGCAGATACTAGCTATATTAGACACTACTTAGAATTAAATCAAAGACCAAGGCCTCATGATCTAATCCATAAGGTCAGAAATCCTACAGCCTCAGTGATCCAAATTCACCTCTTCTCACTGTCATAAGACCAGGGAATTATTCTGAACATTTATTATCTCTCACAAGATACTATTCCACCACAATGGTTTAGAATGGTTTTAGCTATTGCTGTGCATTTGCATTTTACACAGTAACAAAAACGTATGCAACCATACTTCAGCAAAGCCTAATTTAGGGGTGCACTTAAAGAACACATAAAAATATTTTGATAGGGATAAACTAGTTTTTAAAAGTCTTATCTACTTTCAATATATTTTTTTTTTTTTAAAAAGCATTTCTCATTAAAAAAGGAGCACGTATTTAAAATTTCCACACATGAATGTACATATACAATGCAATTGGTGAGATGAATTAATAGAACTTTTTATGTGGATTTCCTCCATCGGCTACTACAACCCTGAGACAGGATCTGGCTCATGTGCCCATGAGAAAGCTAAACAGACACAGGGCAAAGCCAATAAACTCCACACTGTATTGTTGCAATGCAGAGTTGCAGAAGAAGAAAAAAAACTTTCCAGAGATGCTGAGCAAGGTGCTGTGTAGCACCCTGAAATTCCTCACAGGAGAGCACAGTGCAACAAAGTGCTCCTTGCTGTAGCTGGGCAATAGCCACTGCTATTCCTCCAGTTCCACCAGTCTGCTTTTAGCTTCTGCTTATCACTGGTACGGAGGAAATCAAGGGCCCCAAAAGAAAAGCTCAGTATCAAAACCATACTAACAACCTGGCATTTTGCACCACTTAAGAAATTTGCTATAGTTGGCTCCAAAATTAAGTTGAGATTTGACATTCTAGACAATATAATGAGGTACTCCCTGACAAATGAAATTTTATGCAAGTCATGTATGCACAGCATATCACTGAAGATCAACTCAGCCAGAGATAGAAAAACAGCTCAGCATTTGCACTGTGTTTTCTTCCAGTCCAGCACACACTACACAAGGGTTTCAGCCTAACAGTGCTGTACAGAACAGGACTGCCACCAGCCTTGACAGAGAAGTTTTTCTTGTATCTTTTTACTGATTTTCATATTAATACAAATGCTTCTGACTCCTACCAAGTCCCAAAATCCTGAGGCAGAAAGTACCTCTGACCTTAGTAGCTGACACTACTACTCCATGTTATCAAGGAACGTTCTGCCCAGCCAAAACACTGCTCTGACACTTGTAGCAGCACAGCCACCCTTGAAATCAACTCCTGATTACCTCAAAGGTGCCAGGAAAATAGGAAAGGTTCATGAACCAGGATAACAAATGAATGTATCTGAAATACAGCATACTTTTAAAGTGCTGGCCTACACATTTTCAAGGCCAGAAATTTAGAAAAATATCTCACAATATATCTCTCAAAGTTCATGTCTGCAGTCTATGCCTAAGTCAGCCTTGGGTTACTCAGTAGGGAGGGAGGCAGGGTTAACCCACTAAGGCAAACTAATCAGACCCTTAACCAAAAGTAGTCAATGTTACATGTTACAGAAAGAGTCCCTTCCCAATATGCTTGAAAGTTAACTAGAAGCCTCAAAACTTTAGATTTCCCCATCAAAAAAAGCAAGGACTGCTTGTGCACTGTCAGAGCAGCAAAGGAATCTGTGGCAGCATATCTAAATAGAGAGAGGGAAATAGGCAACCTGAGCATCCTGAGGTTGATTGCCACAGAAAGCAGAAAGAGATTGAACAAGTTAGATTTTTAGTACACACTTCATTAAAAGAGGGGAAAAAATACCAATACCTCAAGGTAAAACTAATATAATTGAAAGTGAATGCCCTCTTGAGAATACTTCTTTTGTGATCTTAAGAGGGTTTAGTACTGTTTTTTCTGCTTTCATTATTACTAAAATTCAGGTACCTACAGAGTTTATTCAGAGGCCAGCTCTACATCAGAAGTACATGATGGAAAAACTGATGACAATAACAAAACAGTTCATCAATTACAAAGGAAAGCCTACTTTTACTTTTTTTGTTTGTTGGGGAGTTTTTGTTTGTTTTGCTTTTCTTTAAGACCTTAGCATTTTATATTATTTTTAACCACACCTACTTAAGTTAAAGGGCCCTTAAACTGAAAGAGCAAAAACACGCCCTACATTCAATTAAAGCTTAAGCAAGCTCTCAAATAACATCGCTCTTTCTCATAAAAGAGTTCAGGAAAGAAAAACCAGGCTGGAAATTCATGACTACTTTGAGTATTGAGAAGTGAAGTTAATAACTGGGTATTTTTGTTGTGCTGATGCACTTAGCCTCAAATAAAACCTTTAGATAACCTGATGTCACCACCACTAAACACACACACTTGCTCATCACCTGAAAACAAATCATCATGACCTAAATTAGACTTAGACTTTCTTAAAAATCACTGCAAGTGTTCACAAGATTATGCATGAAGTGTTTAAGAGAACTTTAAAACTGAATATCAAAATTTACTGAAAGAATTCATTAGAACAACATCTGTCAATCTTCTGTCAACTTCTAGTTGAAGAACTCCCAACAATTCAATCAACTCCTCTTTCTGCAAGAGGATCGTAACTCTGGAAGGCAAACTCAGATTATATAAGATTATATAAGTGCTCCAAAAAGAGCTTGATCACATGGATACCCAAGTCTCAAAATTCCCCCTACAGTGATTTTTCCACAAAAGCATGCAACAGAGGAAAGCTATCCACAAGAAAACCAAATACAAACAAGAAACAGAAACAATAAAGAAGATAAATACAGTTTTATGCTGATTAAAAACCCCTATGAACATCTATGTAACAATTTAGACAGCTTGGTAATTTTGATAAGGATACGTTCTACACCAGCTTTATTTCCCCAACCCAAAAGTTCTGATTCCTCTACAGAAAACCATACTCATGCTTGTCACCTGGTCTGTTTCAGAAAAAGAGAATTTATTTGAAAAGGGATTTTGGTGCACCAGCATTGAAAGAACACAGTTCACTTAGACCAAAGGTGAGTTCACAATTCCCACTACATTTCACATCCATCCTCAAGGGAAGCACCTTTCTTCCTACACCACAGCTACCTCTTCCCACACAAACTCCATTTTGAGCACTACTGAGCAGCAAACAACCATCAGCCTCACTTTCTGAGGTACAAGAGGTACTTTACTGATGACATTGTTCAACCCAGAGAGCTCAGTATGCAACACCTGGATTCTGCCAACATTTGTGCATGCCCGACCTGATACATATAAACAGGGATTACTCACATGCTGGAAGGTAAGTACAGGAGTAATAAACATGTTCGTGAATCAGCAATTATGTGCAGGTAGAATAAAAAGCCAAAGCAAAAGGAAATTTTTAGGAAAGCTAGCTCTGAAATAAATATAAAGAATGTTGTCTTTGAGGGTTTGGAGGTGGGGAAGAAGAGTTTCTTGGTTTATCATCCAATACATAATAAATTGTCAACTACATAAAAAGTCTGCAAAAAACCAACCGCTCAACTCTCCAGTTGAAACACTTAATGATTTTACATTCACACTTGCTTTTTTTCTCCAGCTGCAGGTCAGCAAATCTTAATCAGGGTGATACAGCCTATTTAAAATACAATGCCTTCACCAGACAAGTAGAAAAAACCCCATGATTTTCTAAAATACAATGAGCAGCTCTCCAGAGCAAACATATTAATGCTGTGAACAAGCAAACTGCTGAGCAGCTCAGCCCATGAACTGTGAAATTAGAGTTTTTGGAAGCTGTGAGGAAGATGAAGGTGGCATTGTATATATGAAATAGGCTGCCTGTAACTTCCTCTGACACAGGTTTGGGCAAGAAGGACCTTCCAACTCTCCTATGTTATCCTGTACTGCCCGGTTATCACACATTGTCGAGAAAAATATTGTTCAGTGTTCACCCCAAGTGGCCAAGTGCTTCCATCATCTTCAAGGGCCATCAATTCTCACTATCACCAGCTTCTGAAGCCTGGAAAGGGTGCCCCAAGGAGATCAGACTCTCTTGAAAAGGGATTTTGGTGCACCAAAATGTTCTCTTGAACAACAGCTGACAACAGGAGTTGATGGTGGTATTACCCCATCAGCACCAACACACCTGCTAGTGCACCACAACCTGTGGTAAGCATATAAATACACCTATTGCACATCACATGTTGTGCTCTGGCTATTTTGAATTGTTTTTTAAGTAACAGCATTATGGTCCTTCTTCAATATTTTAGTAATTATGTTTTCCATTGACAAGATTTAATATACCAGAGTATCACTGAGAAGTCCAAAAAATGGCCCTTTCAGAAGAGCCAGGCTCCAATATTTGGGGCAGACTAACACTGGTCTCTTGATAGGACAGCATCCTTCTTGTCTGCTTCTATTAGAAAAGCACTGCTAGCCTCAAGCCAAAGCTCAGCCACTGCAAACTTGCCAGCTCCTACATCAGAATGATTCAGTTCTAAATTGCCACCGCTCACAAAAAAGCAGCCAACAAGACTCTCATCTTGAAGGTCACAGGTAATGTTTCACCATGAACTGCTCAATATAGCTCAGTAGCCCAGATGTCTCAACTACATGCCTACAGCTCTTTCCACAAAAAGCTGTATCTACAAACATGTTTTTCTGTCTGCATCAATCCTATGAACAGCTTACATGAAGAAAAGTTTTAGCATTACTATATGTACAGCATTTTACGATTCTTCTTATGAAAAAAAATCCACAACAGAAACTAATTGCTTCACACTAACACCCAATATGTGCTGGTAATTTATCATGGCTTAACCCCAGCCAAAAGCAGGACAGCACTGAACAGCTCTGAAAGATGCCTCTGTCCTTGGGATTTTACAGCGTAAGGAATTGTTACAAGTAATTTATTTAGACTTAGAATTTATCTTTCTAACGACTGAAGTTTTGAGTAAGGAATTTTAATGCCAGAAAATAATAATTAAAGTAACAATTAACAGGAGAGCAAGGAAAACTAAGAAGCAAAAACTAGGAAATGAAGGTTAAAAAAATCCAGAAAGTGGTAAAAGAAAGCAGCAAATGGGGGGGAAAAAAAAAAGAATACTTAGCACATACTTAGCTCATATTACAGACTGCTGAGAGAACTGGAAAGCCCAAAGTCTCTACCCTGTGTGGTGGCTTGGTTTTCAATAGCTAGACAAGGGGTCCAAAAAATCTGGCAAACCAGGACTGGTTACAACTGCAGGAGAACAGTGAGACTGAGAACGGTAGTTAAGCTAAAGATCTGAAACCTCTGAGACAGGCAATCTCTAAGTTACAGAAAGCTGTTGGCTTTCTTTAGTGATCATGTCTAATTTTGTAAGACACCAAGTCCTGCATGTGTCCAAAGC